>NC_081784.1:17400778-17770964 GCF_963082965.1 Carassius carassius
GAGCTTTTCAATTGAACTCGTGATTTATGTGTGGCCTTTTGCCTTAGTGAGAGAGAGAGATAACACATTAACATCATCATTATATAACCTGACTTACACGTCATATTTCTTTGTGTATCATGTTGTATGTTGTGATCAACTCAATGGATGCCATTGTGAAGGATAAATTATGATTATTGTTCAAATAAACTGAACATTGTTTGAAATGAGGCATAAAGTTTAATTTATGTCAATATTTTTTTCCACACACATAATGAAATAATATTAATATTAAATTCTATATATAATATATTAATCCCACAGTTTTGTAAAATGTATATATATATATGTAAATTTGAATATATATATATATATATATATATATATATATATATATATATATATATATATATATATATATATATATATATATATATATATACATAACATTTATATTTCATGTTATAACTTACATTTTTTCATTTATATATTCAGTAATAATAAATATATATTCAGGATTTACATCTGCTGTATATATTCACAATTATAATTCTGTATTCAGATTCACTTAAACCGATATATTCAGAGACATAACTGTATATTTGTATGAATATATTAATGGTTTACATTTATACTGTATATTTAAATTGTATCTATATATTTAGAAGTAACTGTATATTTGGATTTGTAAATATTCAGATTTACATGCTATATATTTGTATAACTTTATACTCAGGATTTATCAATGTGTATATGTAAAAGTTCATAAAAAAAATTGTATTTATTAACTTGATGACATTACCAAATGCAGAGTGTTTGAGAGACAGTCGAGGACTGCATGCAGACATCTGTGTCTCTCCGTATCTGTAAAGGTCCGTGTTAACATGTTAGTGACAGTGATATTACCTATTGCTCATATGTTTCTGCTTTCACGTATGAACACCAAAGAGCAGTGAAACTTCCAGTATATTACAGCAATGCAACCCAACCTCATCGTTTGTTTTGATATACTTATTCTATGGGAGACCCAGACTGAAATGGAAGAAGAGGGTAAAATTTAGCAGAACAGGACAGATACTGTAACATGGCTCCCCTTTGCTGACAGGCAAAGTCACAACAGATGAGGAAATCCCCCTTTCAACATGACGTGCTTACTGTATGGAAGAGAAACATTAACAAGGACCATTTGAAGGCCATGTCACACACAGATGTTTATCTCAAGCGGGGAAAGACAGGAAAACGCTCCAGAGCAGTGAGGAACAGGTGGAGCACTTCTGGTGCACAGGTTCTCTGGGAAAGAGATATTCTCTTTCACTAGCATGTGTGTGTGAATTGCCCCTAGACGTGAATTAAATGGTCCCATCTGTAACCTTATAAGATGCAGCTTTGCTTGCAAGACCTGAGATCGATTTTGTGCACTTATTCTTTGAGAGGAAAAATGCAAAAGAAGCTTGCTGGGGATCCGTTTTCAGACAGTTAATGGCATCGTGAAACAAGGGGGCAATATAGGGCAGCGCTTTCACACATTCTTACATCTTTCTATCTACATAACATGAACCATATTTACAATCAGAATCGCAGCCGCACACACAGCAGGTTCCACTTCATTCAATCTACCTCAAGATAGTACATTAGTATTGTGTGCTGTTGGTTTATTATACAAACAGTACATTTTCAAACCACAAGGACTCATACTTCTTAAGTAAAAAGCTTTTTTTTTCTTTTTTCGCATTGCTGTATTTTTTATATGTATTGTATATATTTACAATAAATTGACTCGTATGTGTAATAATAGCTTTTGACTGACAGTTGACTGATTTTTGGTTCTATGCTTGCATAAGGACATAGGGCAGTGTGGAGAGGAGAGAGAGGTTTGCTGGCATTCAGTAGTCTTAGTTTATCAGTCTAACCGGCTCCAGCCACTAGATGGGGTATGGTAACCGTGAAGATATTCCCTGCAAGCTCTCAACTACTTAAAGAGCTTTAGATCAGTGGCTCCCAACTGGTTCTGCTTGAGGACCCACGTTTTACATTGGACATCATGTGGCGACCCAATGCAGATCCAAAATGATTTAGTATATATACATGTGAAGAATATTAACATTTAAAATGTATTTATTTTTTTTGCTATGTCAGAGTGAAATTGACCATTTTGTAAATGCATAAGCAACAGCAGAAGGTCTAACAAATGAAACAAACACTTGGATATGTATTATATTAATTCTCTAGTGAGAGGTGCATTTGCTGCTAAATATTCTTCATTGTTTTCTCTTTTAATAAGTGATAAGCCTAATTTCTTTCCTATTAATTTGTAGTATTATTTTTGTATTTATATTTATGTTTGATTTATATATCCAATAGTAACATTTGTGTAAAGGTAGAAATTTTGTTTTTTATTAATTATTTAGTTTTTTCCCCTATGACTGTGAATATATGCCTTTCTTTCCCTTAAAGAAAGAAAGAAAGAAAGAAAGAAAGAAAGAAAGAAAGAAAGAAAGAAAGAAAGAAAGAAAGAAAGAAACAAATTTTTCAACAAGATGTCTTGTTGTTGATTTATGGTTTGTTTTTCCTCAAATAAAAAGTTGCACATGCAGTACACTATAATAATTTTTATGACTGTCTTTAAAGACAGGAAATTTCATAGTAAGTGGTAGACCAATAAAAGTCAATTGTAATTTACATTAACAACATGATAACTGGTCTGTATTTCTGTCCTTGAAATGTGGTGACACATCAGCTTGACATGATGCCAGCTTGGATCTTTTCTTTAGGGCATGATGTGTAGTTTTGCATTTGCAATAATACATCTAGACGTGTAAACAACTGTTGAATTCACTCTTTCTGCTGTGATAGATCTGTAAGATCAAAGCTGCAATGAATTCAGTGAATTGAATCACTGAAGTGAGAAATACTGTATGCGGTATAGAATGTTTATAGGACCATAGAAGTTCAATTCAGTCTTCAGTATTTCAACATTCCTGAGAAATAAGGTAAAAGACATATATAGAAACATTTAAGCTTGATTCCTAACAATTTATTATATAATATCATATTATTTTAAAACAACTAAAATAGCTGAAACAAAAAATTGCAAATTAAACAAATTTCTGCTCCAAAAAATTCAAACGCAGGTGTGCATGAATCACCTTACATAAAGATTTTGGTTTCAATTTATAAATTCCCAAGCTAGCCAAAATGTCAGCTTTTAACCAAAGCAAAACACTCTCTCAATGGGTGAACATTCCATCCTTCATGAATATTAAAATTGTTCCAAACTAATCACCGGTCTTTTGGGCTTCATTTATATATGTACAGCAGGTTTGTGTATGCGATTATGGTCTGTATTTAAAAAAGTATAACAATTCATATTAATATTTTTTTAGACAAATATGAAAAAAGTCCAAAGAATATTTGTCAAGCCCAGCTTAATATATACACTACAGAGTAAGTCTGATGTTGGTAGCCTACGTTTTCAAAATGTTTTTGAAAGAAGTCTCGAATACTCACTAAGTCTGCTTTTATAACAGTAATATTGTGAAATATTATGACAATATTAAATAACTAATTTCAGTTGTTTTAAAATATGTAAAAATGTAATTAAAAAATATTATAATATCTAAATGTATATATAAAAAAAATACTCACTTTGGATCTATTTCTTGCAGGTTAAAAGTATTAATTGTATTCTTTAAAAATCATAAACACTATATTTAATACATAGTTATATAATAAATGCTAAATTAATTATATGTCACTGTGCACTACTGCACTCATGCAACAGTAGGAATGTTTTACATCTATAATTTCCTGATTGTGTTTTCATAGCCAGATTTAACCACAGAGTCTGTGAGAAAGAAAAGTGATAAGGCTCTACTGATCACTAGAAAATTTAAAGCAGGTTCTAGAGTACAAGAGACACAATGAGACAGAGAATATTTCCCCACCTGCTCTGAGTTCAGCAAGGGTTCACTCCACAACGTTAAGCCGCTTTGAGTTCACTCTCCTCAGGGCACCCCCAGTATATAAACACCAGTCACACACAAATATATACTCGCACTCACACACAGTTCAAGCCATCTGATTGTAAGTGCTCAAATATTTAGAATGTCTTTAGTACTGCAGTGAGCGGAGAGGAGTGGGGGAACATTTCGGGTACTGACAGACGGTTCTCACTGCGATCGGTCAGGGCGATCGTGCTTTTATAACGGATAAAATACATAAAAGCAAACATTTGCTTCCCTCTCTTTCCACAGTTTAAACACACTGTTTTTGGATGAGATGGTGTGGATATATTGTAAATGTGGGATATACAGTATCAATGGGAATATATATTCCCTACTCAGGTATAATACTCACTGACCAGCACCTCTGTTAAAATCAATTCACTCCATCCCCATCTCTTAGCTGACCTTTCTTCTGAATTTTTCCCTTGCCCAAAATAATGAATACCTGCTGACTACTTCAGAGAGATGACCTAACACGTCGTCCTGCAGTAGTGGAATGTCATATAACTCCAAAATCGCCCAATCAGCATGCTGGAGCACAGAGCAAACAGAGAGGGGGCCCGGCTGTGGGCTGAGGATGAGTTCGCGCAGGGCTGAAGTGCACTCCTCGGGATGTCAATGTAATAGACTGGCTTATGATGTGTAAATAGCACGCTGCTTTAATGGCAGCTGCTTCGCACCGATGCACTCAACGACTGAATTTAAATCACAGGGGAGAGGAGATGGAGGCAGAGCGAGGGGAGGCTCCACACCAGGCCATCCCCGGCTTCCTCTCACGTTCTCGGGCTAATCTCGTTGACCCCCGGGGTGGCAGGAACTGGTGGAAGACGGGGGCTGGTGAAAGCGGGATATGGAGTGCTGGCTCACATTTTACGTGACATACATTTATTGCAGAGCAGCATGGGTATAGTTCACATTTAGCATTCTCCTCCTGATATTAATAGTTGTTGCAGCATGTTTGCTTTGAAAGATTCTGTTAACCTTTCTGTGTAAATATGAAATTACTAATCAACATTTTACTTTTACTACTTTTATATTATATATGTTATACAACTACATATATAACAATATATATAACAATATATATATATATATATATATATATATATATATATATATATATAGTATGTACGTATGTATTTATACATTTTATATGTATTTATAAGTTTGATAAATTTGGCACTGATAAATTATTTTATTTCAGTTTCATAATATATTATGATTTTATTTTGTATTGAAATTAATTAGTATTTATACTATAAAATAATTGTAAAATATAAACAAATGTCAAATATGCAGAAAAATGACATAAATGGAGAACATAGTATGACACATGGTAATCTATTAAAGCCTTTGTCTGGATCTGGAAACAAAAAGAAAAAAGAGGGAAAAATAACTCTAGCCGTTTGTCTGATCTTCATCGTACCTCACAAAGCAGGGGATTTTTTTAAATACACACCACGTTCACACCAAATGCTTGTGTCTCTGCTTCTGCTTTAAGCTGAGAACAATGGATATACACTTTTATTTGATTTTATTTGATTTGATTTTATTTTATTTCAATCACAGTTGCAGCTCTAATAATACAAGAAAAGGCTATTTATCAAGTTTTTCCGTATTGGTTATAAGTGATTGGTTATAACTAGATTTATTACTACAATTAATCGCAAATAGTATTAATAAGAAAAAGGTAATACGTTTATCAACCAAAATATACCTAACTTCTTCATCCTCCATTAATCTCTTTCTCTTTTATTCCTTTAGGGGGAAGAATTCACATGCTCAGAATTGTTTTTGGATCGTCAAGAATACCACATTCATCTGTTTATATTAACTTGTGTGGTTACGTAAGTTTCTATTACATTTTAATTTTGTATTTGGAAGTTTCCAATTTTACATTGAATCAAATGTGGTAGATGCAAACCTACTTTTAAATACATTAAAAGCCCCAGTTGTGCCACATATACATTAAAGGGCCTCCATCAACATGCAGCAGACATATGATAGTGTCCGCTGAGAGAGGTGAAAGCAATAGTTTGAATCCAGCCTCCGTAGAGGTAGCAGCCTTTGATACATTCTCTGTTTCCTTTTTCATTCTGGCAATAGTGTCGGTTCCCACAGCAATTGACCTTGGAGTCTCTTCAGAACTTTCTCCCCACCCAATCTGCTGGTGCTAAAAGCTTGCCTGGAATCTGGCTGTTTTTCATTACATCACTAAACTCAGACTCTCCCGAGATCCCCTTTTGAAAAATAACACCTGAGTTTTGGGGCAGTAGTGACACGGGAAAGGATCGGATTGGAAGCGGCAGGTTGGAGAGGGCAGATAAAGAGAAGAGGAAGAAATAAACAAAGTAGATAAAGTGAAATATAATTTGGCCTCCTATGTAATCCAGGGCTGCTGGAGACACCTCTGATCTGGCAGTTTGTGAGGTTAGCTTAGTGGGACTAAACAAAGCTCGAACGGCTGCTGCTTTTCGCTCTGATCCTGAGAAGCAATCAGGCCTAGGTGGCTATCTCAGAAGCGCTGAGGAACACTCTAAGCCTGCATGCATCTAAGGCCCCTGCTAAAAGTCAGTGGAAAAACTGAAGTGTGGCAAAGGTGCACCGGTGGAAACTATATTAAATAAACGTTTACTCAACCAAATAAAGTATACATCTTACATTAAATAATAATAATAATAACTAAACTATTTTAAATAAACGTTAACTCAACCAAATAAAGTATACATCTTACATTAAATAATAATAATAATAATAATAATAATAATAATAATAATAATAATAATAACTAAACTATTTTAAATAAACGTTAACTCAACCAAATAAAGTATACATCTTACATTAAATAATAATAACTAAACTATTTTAAATAAACGTTTACTCAAACAAATAAAGTATACTTCTTACATTTAATAATAATGAAAATAAATAAATAATTCATCTTAATCTTATTTATTTTATATGTTTATATAATATACATTTAATTTCCACTTAAGATGAAATGAAACCAGCAAACCATGTGTATATGTGTGTGTCTGTGACACACACATATACACATGGTTTGCTGGTTTCATTTCATCTTAAGTGGAAATTGCACTTTAAAATTATAAACACAAGTGCTACTAGACATTAGTCTCTCAGTTGTGTTTGTGTTCTCTGTTTGCACAAAAAATCTTTGGTGGTAAAATGATATATCATAAAACTTATTCTTTGATAAACCTTAACACCGGGGCAAAGAAAGAAAAAGAAAAATAAGTGCTATGTCCTCCAGAGGAACTTGCATGTATGCTAATAATGCGTCTGCAAATCATCTGGACAGACAGACCATCTCCCTCTCCTGATATACTGCTTCCTTTCAACCCATTTAAAATTCCTGGGACATTTCTATATAACGGTTACTAATACACATAAGACATAATTTACAAATTGAAGTCCTAACATGTTTATCCACTTTTGCTTCATTGACATGTCAAACATTTTGAAGAATAGTTAGATGTATCTACAGTTTAAATGTTTATTGTTTTTAAATTACTTTCTGGAACATAATAAGACTATCTATGATTTTTTTGACAAAGCACATCTTGGAAATTCTGTTTGTGTTGTGTTGGATATTTGCTTAGAAGAGAGTGGTCAGAAAGAATGAATGAATTAAACTGTGTTCATGTGGCAAAACACTTGCAAAGACTATGAAATAATTAAGAATATATATATATTTTTTACATAGGAACTTTGATGCATAAACTCTCGAAGTTTGTGTGTGAAGATGCATAGTGTGTGAATGTATGATGAATATCAGGAATCATTATTGCTTCCTTACAGTGACTCAAATGCACAACATAAATTCAAATGCTTTGCAATAAGCACTAAACATGATATAAGTCCAAATTACTTCTTCCTCGCCTTCATCCATCATTCTGACTTCTACCTGCTTCTACATCCCATGTTACCATAATGTTAATTCCCTTTTTAAATAAGTATCATGCTTAAGAAGCTTGTCATGACTTTCTGAGTAGCGTGACCATTGAAATCATTTGAAATGGGCTTGTTTAGAACCACAATTATTTGGTTTTATCTAAGTTATTTGATCCATTTCACTTACTAATCAGATTCTTAATAACATGTCTGACTTCCAGAAAAGTGTTTAGATGAAGCTTTTCCTCCTTTCTGAGCACCACCAGATGACTGTTTCAGGCTACACCGTTTATCCCAGGCCCAAAGGCATAGCGAATTCCATGCATGTGCGTTTATTTGATTGTTTAACAGTGATTTCCGGAAACCAAGTATTAGACCACCAGGAGCTGCCTTGTAACAATTAGGGGGGTTAAATGGTAGTTGGCCACACAGGAGGGCATCACCACACTGCAACCCTTTTTCTGCCCCCCAGAGGTCAAAGTTCAAGGAACTTTTTCAGGAAACGCCAATTTCACAACTGCCCCAAAGCAGGTGGACACCAGGTTGGCACTGTTTACCCAAACGAAATGAAGGAAGTAAGGAAATGGCTATCAAACGCAGCAAGGTACAAGCATGAGAGTGTCCCGTTGTCTCTCCTGAAACTCTCATTTCAACTGTGTGGCGTGACATGCGCAAAGTGGAGTTTGTCATTATAATTTTGGGTTAATCCTGCCCTGCAGCAAAAGCAAGTCTAATTTAATTTAAACTTTAGATGCCCTTAAAAGCTAGTCAGTAAGCTGCCTCAGAGTTATGCACTTCCACCATGTTATTGTATTGGGACCTGGAGATGAACCCCCCGGGGAAGAGTTAGCCATTAGTAAAAGGATCAGACTGTTATTTGAAGAGCTAGGGTCAGACTTAGAAGATTTGAAGAAGAGATAAGTCCTAGCCTTCAGTGTTTTGATTATAAGGTAAACAACCATAGAAGAAGTTGGGACATCTCTTGAAGGAACGCTCCACTCTATCTCCCCCTCTTGCTCACCAATCGCCACGCACCTGCGAGTAATGCAGAGGATGGAGGTCCCGGGAACTCTACCGTTGTTCTCCTTGACACCAGCTGCCATCACCAGCATGACCAAGGGCAAGGTCACAATGCCGACCAGAGGGAACAGCCAGCGGATTGTTTTCGCTCCAGCAATAGACAAACAGCCGCCGTGGACACACTGAGAGAACCAGCTGTGGCCGTGACCTTTACACCCTCCAACCTGACCCCTAATTAGCACAATGACGGCAAGCAGAGATGACAACTAATTACTGGCCTCTTGGCTGCCTTTGGCTTTACCTGAGAAAAATGCAGCTCAGATGCGATGCTATGTGCTGTTTTTTAAAGGCATAATAGTGAGGTATGACTTCAGTTTGTTAATTTATTTTTTAGATTAACAAAATATTATTCATTTTCTGAAAATCAACAGCTTTTTTGGTTTATTTGATTAGTTTTACATAGTACAATAATATTATAATATTATTTTTAATATTAAATTAAGAGATAATGAAATGCTCAACAGGCAACCATTCATCTCTGCTTGGTTGCACTACACACAAGAGACTTGACTTGCAATTTTTTTAAATCTATTTTAATGATAGAAAATTACTAAATAAACAACAAAATACTCTAATAAGAGTTGAATTATACAGCACAAATAATGGGGAAATAATTACATTTTAATTAATTTTAACAATACTTTTCTGTAATGAATAAATTGTGTTAAAATATATTTATATGTTTGTTTATAATTAATTAATATATTGTTACATTTAAATTTATAATTAACATTTATCTTTTCCAACATCTTGGAGGTTTTTATTTTTCATTTTTTTATGAAGCATACATTATATGCAATGCCAGAACCCATTAAATGATCTGTTGGTTTACTCTAGAACACACATGCACTTTAGCATTATTTACAATGATTTAAGCTAATTAAGCACAACTTATATATATATTTATTATTATATTTATATACTTATTTCTTTATCTGCATTTCATTTCTTAATTGAGCACATCTAATTTAGAATTTTGACTAAATATAGCTTAGACTGTAAAAGGCTGTTATGCACCATATTTATTCAGGTGAATTATTAGCATTAGTAGTATTATAACTGGACTTATCAGCGACAAAATTGCTATTTTACTAAAACACTGAGACCTATATTCACTGCCGGGCAAGTCTCTTTAATGGCATTGATTTTGTAGTCTGTCCCTTGACAACCTGAAATGCAAAATAGGTTTTGTTCATATGACATAACATTTATTGCTAAATTAAAGAACTGCATGCAATGTTGGCTCAGTTCCTTACGATGGAAATACCCACATAGTCTACCAATTATTATCATTTCAGCACTAATCACAGAAGTGTTTGGTAAAAGCTGTGTTGTACAGTCCCACCAGCAGCTTGTTTTTGAAGATGAAGCACTAACACAATTCTCACAAAGATAGTGCTCCACCCTTTTTTACCACCCAAAATGTAATTCAGTTCTATTAAAACAGCTTCATTTTCCATTACGTTTCGCATCAACCACAAAATCATGACCCTGTAGCACATCGTTGTGCCGATGTTGCCTGGTGTTCTTGTCGCTAAGTTGGCTTTATCCCATTATTAGGCTAATGTAATGGGCTGTCCTAATCCAAACACACCAACTAGATGGACCACAGAGGGCGAAACGTTGGGGCACCATGTTTTCTGGGCACAATGCGGCTTCTTCCACTGATACACTGGCAGGCATTAGGCATGTTCAAACAAGTCCTTCACACCAGCTCCCTTTTAAAATGATTTTCTCCCTTCAGTCTCTTTTTCTCTCACCCCGGCTCTGACTGACAATCACATCACTGGCTGTCCACATTCTATGGTCTTTAATGCCAAATTAAGCTCCGATCTCTTTTATTTTAAATGGGGGAGCCAGAGAGAGTGGTGACAATCACGATTGTGCCAGAGAGGAAAAATTAAACGGTATTTAAAAAATACAGAACCCCACATTAAAACCCTCTGCCACAATTGCTGCTAATTGGTAGATTATCCGGCCGCTCTTGGAAGCCTAATACGCGGTGAGGAAGAGGAGACCCGGCCCCCGTATTCTTCCTCTGAGCGGCGGGGTGTGGGTCCAATCGCGTCTGAGTGGGCGAAGGATTAGTAGTGCCATTGTCGGAGAACATGACCTTGATTGGAGTTTAGTTTAGTCCCCTCCCTGCCCTCTCTGCAATCTCTGTCACCATATTCTTTAACAGCACATGATGATATGCTTTGGGAGAGCCGCCGATCCCACAACAGACAGGAGAACGCTCGGCGATGCCAAAGGAGGTCTGATTTACAAGTATATAAAAGTGTCGCGTTTCATATCCTTTTGAAATAAAAGAAAAACAACTGGTCACTAATTCCTACAACTTGACCTTCCAGAGTGACAGACATAAAACACACTGATGGTGATTTAAAGGGATAGTTCACCCAAAAATTGCATTATTTACTAACCCTCATGTTGTTCCAAACCTGTATGACTTTCATTCTTCTGTTGCACAGAAGACATTTTTAAAGAATGTTTTTCCTGTTTGTTTGTTTGTTTGTATAAGAAATAATACTATTTTAGTAATATGGGTTAATTTCACACTACATTTATACTACCAGTCATAAGTTTGGAATAATTCAATTTTGTAATGTTTTTGAAATAAGTTTCTTATACTCACCACGGCTGCATTTATATGATCAAAAATACAGTAAAAACAGTAATATTGTAAAATATTATTACAATTCAAAAGAACTGTTTTTCATTTTTATATATAATTTAACATTTAATTTATTTGTGTTATGGCAAAGCTGAGTTTTCAGCAGTCATTACTCCAGTTTTAGTGTCACATGATCCTTCAGAAATCATTCTAATATGCTGATTTGGTCCATATAAACATTTCTTATTATTAATATCAATGTTGGAAACAGTTTTTGCTGCTTAATATTTTTGTGGAAACCAGGATACATGCCATTACATTTAAATTTAAACCATTACTATTTTTTTTTCTATTCTCTTCTTTTGTGTTCTGCAGTATAAGGAGATTCATATGAATTTTGAACAACAGGAGGGTAAGTAAAGACATTTTTTTATTATTATTATTATTGAACTATCCCTTTAATATTAAGTATTTTCTCCAAAGTCGTGCTTGTTTTATTTGAACGGAGAGATCAAATGCCCAAGCTGTTGACAAGCGATTATCTTCATTAAATGAAAAAAAATAACTGCTATTATATCTTCCTCATGTTTATTGCAAAGCCCCTTTTAATTAATCACTACTGCACCATAATAACACTCAAATTACATTTAAACTTCATTACTATTTGGCTTACTGATCCATAAACAGAGGGCTGGGAACAAATTAGCGGTGTGTTGTCCAGTATTGCACTCCTAATAATTTGAACCGTAATCCTTTAATTGCGACTGTGTGTGACTCGGATATTGTAGCAGGAAGACATGTACAATGTCCACACCTGTGCAGCCGACAGCTTTTCAGCACTCTGAGTGGACACTTTACACAGTCTGGCTGTGTGGCTGTGTGATTTCCCAGAACGAGAGCGAGACCCATTACCGTCCCAAAGAAAGAGATGTTCTTCGGTCTTGCTTTTGATGAGTGCCCATTTGCATCTAAAAAGGCCTCAGTTTCCTACTGTAACTTGTGAACCGATCAAAAGACCAAGTGATGTCTTAAAAGCTGAGCGGCTTTTCCCCTCTTTTGACATAAGAGAGGCTCTCCAGAGGCCCCCTTGCTGTTGTGGCCTTGGAGGTTAGCTAAACCAGCCTCTCAGACTGTACTGAACAGATCTGTGCGCTCCTCGTGACTGTGCCCCATTTCAGTGGGGAGGCTCAGTCACAGTGTATCGACGCCCCCTTTCACTAAAACACAATGAAAGCAACTTGTGAGCCTGCAATATGTTTATATGTGCATTTTGATGGTCATATTGTGTGTTGTGAGTGCATGTTGGAATGCTTTTGGAATAAAACGCCTAAAAGTTTGAGAATTTAACCTCAAGTTGTATTATATTGTATGCATCATGCAGGAAACAAATCTGCTTGCGTTGTATGAGGAGAAATACAGTGAGGGTCTAAAATCTGAGGAAAAATGCTTTTTAATTTTTGCATTTGTTATTAAAATATATAAGTTATTATTTTACAAATTATATATCTCCAGCATGACAATATCAGTGAAATGTTAAACTGAAAAAAAAAAAAAAAACAGGACATATTTGCTGTGTTTGTATAAAATCTGATGATCATGATGTAAAAGAAAAGAAAAGAAAAGAAAAAAGGAAAAGAAAAGTTCTTAAAAAATTTTTTTTATTAAAAAATATGTATATATCTGTTGGATATATATATATATATATATATATATATATATATATATATATATATATATATATATGTATGTATGTATGTATGTATATATATATATATATTGTGCTTAAACTGAAGCAAGAATTTCTCATCTTATGCTCAAAATAAGAGTATGTATGATTAATGTCAACAATATGTTTATTTTATAAGTGGTATAGAAACAGTGAAGAGCATTATTATTAAATATCTTCTAAATATTTATCTTTGTTTAAATTTAGTTTAAATAAAATCATAATCATAATATCATTCAATTTAATAACAATAAATATAATAATAATAATAATAATATATCTTTAGTGTGGTCTATATATATTATTATTATATTTTATTGTATTGTATGTTCCCCTGACCTGCTTTGCTTTCTTTTGTTTGTTCTGGTAGGGTAAGTAATAGAGCACTTCCGTTTAAAATATAAACATCACAATTAATTCACTCAAGAGAAATTGTTCCATGTCAGTTTTAAAATATAATACTAAGAATGGTCAAAATGAATATGACATCTGTAAAGGATTTTACAAATATTTATAAGTTCTGCTGTTTGTGAAAGGGTTTACATTTTTTCAGTGGCCAGCACATTATAAACTGGGGGCCAAAATAAAGATGAGAAAAGGTTGTATGTGTGTGTGTGTGTGTGTGTGTGTGTGTGTGTGTGTGTGTGTACACGTGCAATCTCTCCTGATCTACATCCAGCTGCTTTCACTTACAGGACATAGGGGTATAGGGGTCACAAGGCCACATCAAATTAGCCCCAACTGAGCGAGGTGTTTAGCACGAGTTAACGCTCGTAATCTGAAGGGCATTAAATGCAAATGCAGCAACCATATGCCCACTTCAAAAAGACACCGCTTGCTGGCTTCCCACCATCTCCCCCCCACCAGTATGTATTCATTGCCCAATCATTCACATGCCTGCCTGAGTGTGTGTGAGCTGTTAAAATGACAATGGTTTTCTCTTATACTGACCAGGTGCAAAACATTTCCATCCCTGCAGAGAGAAAGACTGGGAATCTGTTACGCAAACATTTGCGATCAAAATATTTTAACGAGCTCTAAATTGCATTACGTTTTCTATTTCTCACCCAATTTCCATTTATATTCCATATCTCCTTAAGAGTCATTGAGTCATTTTTTGTTCTATTTATTCAAAAATACATTAAAGTGGTATTCATACATGCAATGATATGAATACAGAAAAATTTACTATTTGACACTTGAACTTGAACAAGACAAGGAGGCTTCATGTTGTAAAATGTAGTTTAAATATTTTTTAAACTCATCTTTTTTTAAATCATTAAATATAATAATAATAATAATAATAACAACTAATAATCAAACTAACTTTTAAAAAAAGTTTTTTTTTTTTTTTTTCATTTTATTAATCATGGTGCACTCGTATATGTCAATGACCCATATACACATATAATGGAGTACAATAGGGATGTTGATATAGTGAAGTGAACTCCTGAGGTCAAACCAAACCAAGCGAAGGAAGAAAACGTTTACAAAATGCTTTGCTTGCCCCACTTGATCTCTCATGAGACAGAGTGAGCGAGTAAAAGAGAGAGAGAATACTGCCAGGGTTGCTGATGATTATGGGTTTGAGAGCTGATTGTACACCCTGAGGCTGTGTTGCATGCTGGGACATATGGCAGCTCCTATGTTCTAATAAACACCTGTGGATAGAGTGAAACAGGGGAGACCCCCACTGGGCCTCAGGCCTTTAAAGCCACCTGTGCGGACCTCCACTATTTATACTCACCATCTTTTTTCTCCTACATCTCTTCTTGACTTTTGATCTCTCCCAATCTTTTATCTCCTTTTTTGTCTCAATATCTTTAAAGATGCACACACATTGTTTTTTTTTTTTTTTCCAATGAAAGAAGTATGTAAATGAATAGTATTATTTTTTGGAAAAATGTATAAACTGCTTATGTTTATAAATTAACTTGTTTATTATGTTTATGTATTTATTTATTTATTTATTTAAAAAATATATATTCAGCAAGTATACATTAAATTAGTACATAATATTAGAAAATATTTCTATTTCAAATAAATCTGTTAATTTGAACTTTCTATTCGTTCAGATAAAATAGAAATGATCTCATAGCACTGAAACTGCACTTGCTAAAATTACAAATGACTTGCTGCTTACGTCAGACCAAGGCTGCATCTCATTGCTAAGTTTACTTGAACTTAGTGATGTGTTTGACACCATAAATCCTGACATACTCATCGATCGATTACGAAGCCATACAGGTATTCAAGAGCAGGCTTTGGATGGTTTAGATCCTACCTGCCTAATCACTACCACTTTGATTATTTAAACAGGGAGTCTCCCAGTTATTACCAGTAAAACAGTGGCATGCACAGACCTCCCGAGGGGCAGGAGCGAAATGGCGTTACAAGGGCATAATTGTGGATTTTTTTTTAAATATTATGATTTTATCAAGATTCTTTGTCATGTTGGTTTTTCTATTTTGCAAACTGTTTGAGCATCACAGCCAAAATAATTTCCATATTATAAAGCCTTTTATGGTAACAAAATATGAAAATGTATGGCAGATATTAATGCAAAAAGGGCATGGGCAAAGATAGAAATCTTTGTCATTATTTTATCTTCGACCCTTGCGGTCGACACTGTAGCCGGCTCTCGAACCTGGTCTGACGGGTTTGGCTTCATATCCAGGGCGATCCTCCAATCAGTAGCTCGGCATAGCGCTGCCTCATTGATCGTGGCAGTAATGGGCTCTCCATCTTCGGTGGGCTCGAGCTGATGCTTTGCACCATGGGGAGATGGTGGGCTGGGCACTTTGACTGGAGTGGATTCAGCGAGATCCTTCTCAGGGCCAATGGTGAATGGCGATCGGTTTCTCACCAGAATCCATTCCACAAAGGCAGTGAAATCCACTCTAGGGCCATCTTTGGATGACAGTGCTCTGCACGTAGGGTTGAGGCTTACTTCATAAAACAAGCAGAGCGCACTGTCCAGGTAGGTGGTAAGATGGGATATGGCCAGAAGCAGTCTGATATGACCCTTGAGTGAATTCTCTCCCTGCTCCAGCAGGAGGAATTCCGGGCGGGTGTTGGGATCCATGGAACACAACAGAAAGAAAAAAATGAAGAAAAACGCGGGAACAAAATGGAGGGGTGACACGCAATTTACTGTTGTTCGGTCAGATCTTCTGCTGCCTGGAAAGAACGCAGAGCCAAGAATAATCCAAATAGTCTTTATTAATCCAACACAGTGGTAAATCTAACATGGAAGACACACGTACTTGACTAGTAGACCCGACAAAACTGAACATAAAGGACTAAGGTTATAAAGGCAGGATAATGAGGGAAGTGACAGGTGTGGGGAATCAATTAATGATCAAACTAAACAAGGACAGGAAACAGACCAAATAAGGAAAAACCGGAACTGACACACATGACAACAGGTCCAATCCTGACAGGCCAAGCATTCGAATAATGCATCTCATAATCTTGTCCTGCTGTTATATCTGATTAAATGCACATTATTATTCTTTAGCTCGGGTTAAACAAATACATTTTGCTTGGTTGGAATAACAGCAACGCTAATTATGTCTCTGATTGTTTCTCTGTTTCTGCCAGATGATATCCTGTGGTAACTAGGATTTACACAAGCTTCAGTCTGGATCCAGAACACACAGAGAAGAGATGATGCCAACACCTCAGAGGACCTCAGATGATGCAAACCCTGAAACAACATACAATACTACCAAATTTAGCTATAAGTTCGATTGCAAGATATAATAATTGCTGTTAATAGTGTTCATCATCTGTTTGATTACGTCTTTAATTGATTTTTCCGTACATTTCTGCCATATGTACATTAACTGACAGTCACCACGGATAAGCTCCTACTAAGTATATTTTAGAAACTTAATTTTCTGTAAACTTGCTTTTGCAACGATTTGTATCATGAAAATCACTATACAAATAAACTTGAATTGAATTTAAAATTGTTGTTTTACACTATAATAACATTCTTTCCTGTTTTTGATTAAATAAAAGCAGCCGTGCTGAACATTAGTTGTTAAGTGAGTAAAGATGTATATATATATATACGTATGTATACAGTACAGACAAAAAGTTTGGAAACACACCTTCTCATTCACAGAGTTTTCTTTATTTTCATGACTATGAAAATTGTAGAGTCACACTGAAGGCATCAAGGCCTATTTGACCAAGAAGGAGAGTGATGGGGTGCTGCGCCAGATGACCTGGCCTCCACAGTCACCGGACCTGAACCCAATCGAGATGGTTTAGGGGTGAGATGGACCGCAGAATGAAGGCAAACGCGCCAACAAGTGCTAAGCATCTCTCGGGGAACTCCTTAAAGACTGTTGGAAGACCATTTCAGGTGACTACCTCTTGAAGCTCATCAAGAGAATGCCAAGAGTGTGCAAAGCAGTAATCAAAGCAAAAGGTGGCTACTTTGAAGATCCTAGAATATGACATATTTTCAGTTGTTTCACACTTTTTTGTTATGTATTTAATTCCATATATAATTCCACATGTGTTAATTCATAGTTTTGATGCCTTCAGTGTGAATCTACAATTTTTTTATAGTCATGAAAATAAAGAAAAACTCTGTACTGTATATAAATAAATATATATATATACAACCCGAATTCCGGAAAAGTTGGGACGTTTTTTAAATTTGAATAAAATGAAAACTAAAAGACTTTCAAATCACATGAGCCAATATTTTATTCACAATAGAACATAGATAACATAGCAAATGTTTAAACTGAGAAAGTTTACAATTTTATGCACAAAATGAGCTCATTTTAATTTTGATTTCTGCTACAGGTCTCAAAATAGTTGGGACGGGGCATTTTTACCATGGTGTAGCATCTCCTTTTCTTTTCAAAACAGTTTGAAGACGTCTGGGCATTGAGGTTATGAGTTGCTGGAGTTTTGCTGTTGGAATTTGGTCCCATTCTTGCCTTATATAGATTTCCAGCTGCTGAAGAGTTCGTGGTCGTCTTTGACGTATTTTTCGTTTAATGATGCGCCAAATGTTCTCTATAGGTGAAAGATCTGGACTGCAGGCAGGCCAGGTTAGCACCCGGACTCTTCTACGACGAAGCCGTGCTGTTGTTATAGCTGCAGTATGTGGTTTTGCATTGTCCTGCTGAAATAAACAAGGCCTTCCCTGAAATAGACGTTGTTTGGAGGGAAGCATATGTTGCTCTAAAACCTTTATATACCTTTCAGCATTCACAGAGCCTTCCAAAACATGCAAGCTGCCCATACCGTATGAACTTATGCACCCCCATACCATCAGAGATGCTGGCTTTTGAACTGAACGCTGATAACATGCTGGAAGGTCTCCCTCCTCTTTAGCCCGGAGGACACGGCGTCCGTGATTTCCAACAAGAATGTCAAATTTGGACTCGTCTGACCATAAAACACTATTCCACTTTGAAATAGTCCATTTTAAATGAGCCTTGGCCCACAGGACACGACGGCGCTTCTGGACCATGTTCACATATGGCTTCCTTTTTGCATGATAGAGCTTTAGTTGGCATCTGCTGATGGCACGGCGGATTGTGTTTACCGACAGTGGTTTCTGAAAGTATTCCTGGGCCCATTTAGTAATGTCATTGACACAATCATGCCGATGAGTGATGCAGTGTCGTCTGAGAGCCCGAAGACCACGGGCATCCAATAAAGGTCTCCGGCCTTGTCCCTTACGCACAGAGATTTCTCTAGTTTCTCTGAATCTTTTGATGATGTTATGCACTGTAGATGATGAGATTTGCAAAGCCTTTGCAATTTGACGTTGAGGAACATTGTTTTTAAAGTTTTCCACAATTTTTTTTACGCAGTCTTTCACAGATTGGAGAGCCTCTGCCCATCTTTACTTCTGAGAGACTCTGCTTCTCTAAGACAAAGCTTTTATAGCTAATCATGTTACAGACCTGATATCAATTAACTTAATTAATCACTAGATGTTCTCCCAGCTGAATCTTTTCAAAACTGCTTGCTTTTTTAGCCATTTGTTGCCCCCGTGCCAACTTTTTTGAGACCTGTAGCAGGCATTAAATTTTAAATGAGCTAATTAAGTGGATAAAAGTGTAAAATTTCTCAATTTAAACATTTGCTACGTTATCTATGTTCTATTGTGAATAAAATATTGGCTCATGTGATTTGAAATTCCTTTAGTTTTCATTTTATTAAAATTTAAAAAACATCCCAACTTTTCCGGAATTCACGTTGTATATATATATATAAGATATCTAGATATAGATTACACAATCATTTTAATTTCTGTGAGGCTATATGCATCAAATTAGTTCATCCACTGGAGAAAATTGAAGATGTGCACCATTAAAGCATAAGGCAATGTTAAAATGAGTAGTCTATCATGACCGCCACATACTATTATTCTTCTGGCATTTGAATAAGGAATGTTTTCATAATGCCCTCGGAGAGAAATTCAAGCGTTGGGTTAAGACGCACCTCTACTAGCAGATCTGCACAGCTGCTGCCGAGTAGGAGGAGTGCCGAGCAAAAAGAGAGCATTGTGGGAGAGCTCCCCCATGTCACTCAAAGCTCCTCTGATTAAATTTGTTTAAGCTGTAAAAGCATTTTGAAAAGAGTAAGACTGTGTGCCTCATAACATATTCCAAATGCTAAACCTGAAAATTAGGGATGCTCTATCAGGGATTCCCAGAGAACAGTTTGCTGCTTTGAAACCAAGTAAAAGCGAATCCATTACAGAGGCGAATGTCTTTTAAAAACTAATATTGCCACTGCTTTTAATATTACCGTAGAAAATATTTATTTCTCATCATTAATGACACACTTTCCATTTTTGTTATGTTTTGGTATGAGATTATGACAGTGTTGTTCATAATCCCTTTAGGCCAGGACAGAGTGTGGTGGCCAGAAAGCACATGTTTGCATGTGTGTGAGATGTACACAACATGTGTGTGTGAGATCCACAAGCTTTGGTTCCCTCAGATTATTGGATTCTTTTCTGTGGGTCCAGTCTACGAAACCACATAACAGAGGGCACTATAAAGAAAATATGTGGGTCTTTAATCGAGGAAAAATCTTTTCTTATAGGCTATGAGTGATGTCCTGGCACATTTTTCAACTCTGAGATGATGAGGGCTAATAATCAACTTGAAATAATTTATAGAATTTCATTTTCAAACATCTGGTCCTCATTAAAAGATCTGTGCGGTGCATGGTGACCTTAGTGGACATTCTGTGTAATTTAATGAAGATTTGACTACATGTGGTTTTTTGTTAGTGAATAATCTTTTTAAAGACATTTTTCTCTATTATTATTGTTGTTGTTGTTTCTGGCATTATATTTACAAAATACAATTTATTCTGATTACTTGAAGTCTATTTTCATTTTGTATTTGGATACTGAATCCTAATTTTACATAGCAGCTTGATGATTTGAAATCCAGCTATTTGTTCATGTTAATCAAAAGGGGTTATAAAATATTTAATGGGGGGGGGGGGGTAAAAATCATATCGAACACTTACTGAAGAATGAATTTGAAAGAAATTTGTGAAAAGTTATAGTGGAGTGTGTATAGAGAGACAGAGATAATAATAATAATATTATTATTAAAATAGTAGTAAAAAAAAAAGTTATAGTGGTATTTATTATGCTTACAATATTTTACTATATTTAGAATATTACTTGTCTTTATAGATAAAGGCAGATACAGATACCGTATTGTTCTTGTTTGGTCAGAAAATTTGATCTACATACATATAAATTTAAATGTGAACGTCTCTGATTTTCCTAATATAAAAATTGAAATAAAAAGAAACAAGATTTATGGTAATAATTTGCAATAGATCACATCATTCATCAATTAACAGCTCTTCACAAATCTGTTATTTAGTTTAACTTAGATGGGATCAACATTGCGTCAGTGCAATTCTCTGTTACACCAATTATGTGAAGACTAACATTCGACTACCCAGCTTTAATACTTTTCCTGAGCCTCTGTCCTAAACAAGGGCCTTTTGACCCATTCATTGAGCCTGTGCCCTTTGATATTGAGGACTGGTTGTAGATGAGCGCAGCTCCTTTTGCAATGTCTTATTAAGTAGCTTCAAACGTAAGGTATGGAGATCTGCTCTTGAAGGTGAAGGGTTAGCATTGCTGGGGCATGAGATCAAGCACTGGTTTATCCCAGCAGGGTAGTGAAAAGCAGAGCCACTTCAGACACTAACTGCCCGGACAATGCCGATTGGGTCGAACAGCGTTTGGATGAAGTGGTGCCCCTTTCACATCCGCAACAAGTGACAAAAGAGGCAGAATGAGAGACTAACCTGCTGTTTAGATAAATAAAGCTACTCTATCAGCTCTCATAATTGCTCTGGCCCCCTTCTCCTCTTCAGAGTCCCAGCACTCCTATTGTCCAGCGGCGAGTGCTGCAAGGCCCCCTCAGATCCTTCTAATTGCTGACAGATTTGATTTCTCAGTGACGGCGGGAGCTCTGTTCGCGGCCTTTACATCCAGTAATTGCTTTCTCTTCTCCCCCTCGTTCTCCCCTTCCCCTTCCTTCTTCACTCTGCAGTCCATCCTGCCCCCACTCCTCTCCCAAAACGGAATTCCCCGCTCCCCGTTCCGAACCCCCTTTTAATGGTTTCCTTCTATGTTAATAAATCCTCGCCATTTAAATTACATTTAGAGATGTTTTGAATAACTGATTCCAATTACCCCGTGCCCCTCTTGCAGAGGAACACAGCGCAAGTCTCAGTGCAAGACCGAGCTGCACTTAGAAAGTGGGAAAAAGAACAGGGTTTAAAGTGAAGTCCTCGAGACTCTCAATCGTGTATGAGCGCATTCTGCAGAAGATTCTAGAAGCTGTTTGAATAACAGAATCACCGGGATGTGTTTTTTTTTTTTTTTCTATCGGCGGAATTAAAATGACACATTTGTGCTTCACAATAATTTTGAAATAGTTTTTTCTAAATTAAGTTGATGGTGAGGAAGAGGATAATTATTATATAATCAATAGACATAATTATAACCAACTAATAATTATTGTACATATATAATTTATACATCTGTGTATACATATAATTACTTTTACCATTAAATTTAATATAACATTAGTAAAAGTAATTATGAAAAGTAGTTATATGTACACAAACGCCCCCCCCCCCCCCCACACCTACATGTAAAATACATACATATAAATATATGCATCTTTGAGTCATGTTTGTAGTTTAATAGTTTAACTGGCTGCATCAGTTACAAACACACACACACACACACACACACACAAAGATTATTTCATGCATCAAAGACATTATAAGAGGCTATCAAGGACGATATCAAAAACATTTTATAAAATATAATTGACAGAAAATTAAAAAATTTGGAAAATGTATTTAGGCTACCAAAATATGAAACATTTTTTTTACATTGATATATAATTTAATATAATATACACTGTAAAAAAAATAAATAAATAAAAACAATTCACTAGTAGGTACACCACAGTATTGCAGAATGTAACTAACAAGCTTATTCAAAACACAAAGCAATTTTTGCTCCAAAAATGTGTTTTAAGCATGAATGAAGGGGCTATTCAAAAGCAGCAAACCTATTAATGCAACTCCATTAAAATATGTACAATGCCTCAAGCATAAAATCTAAAAGAAGTTTAAACAAACAAATACGCTGCACTACAAAGTTATTTAAAGCTAGAAAGCCACTTTTCCCCACTAATAAAAGTCCTCAACACACATGCTCACACAAACCCAAGTCTCATTCCCCTCAGGAAAGCTAGAGGGCCCACTTGAAAAAAGAACAGGCGCCAGAGCACAGCTCCCACAATCACTCCGGCAAACATTAAAAAACTAATTATCCCAGGAACAAAAGTGGCAGTTTATTTTCACTTAACACAATTAGTCATAAACTGCATTTTGAGTTGTTAATCCCAGCCAGCTCCTATTCTCCGCCAATTATTCATAGTTGCATATTCATGCCGACTGTAGCTATTCAAAGTTTCAAAGCAAATATTTTTTTTCATGCGGTTGTGTGAGTGTTAATCACCCCACCCACACATTGCATGGATTAGCCATTTAGATAGGAGGCAGTATCAAGCACGAACGCAGCTCCGCCAAGTGTTCCCTTTAATGTATATAGTGTTGATTCTCTAACAGAGACAGTAACAGTAAGTGACTAGGTATTATATTCTCTGTCGAAATCATTCTAATCCACTCTTAGAGTGGGTGGAATAATTAAATGATTAGCAAAATATAGAAATATTGAATGCATTTTGCTTTTTTATTCACCAAGAATCAATGTCATAGGAGCTTGAATGCTCAAACTCAAATTGGCTTGACATTCAGATTCAAATGCTTGCAACTAATTTAAATGAACTCTGTCGACACGTGACCCTAACAACCGCTGACTTTTCATTATGTGAAACAGTGAAACTGACCTACTGCTCTTTGTTTGTCCTCCACAAAAATAGTTTTTCCTATTTAAATTAATGTTCCTTTAAGAAAAGTAAAAAAAAAATCACTTTGGAGGTTGCATCTTTCTTCCATATTGTTTAATAGTACAATATTGTAATTATCTCCGCTCTGTCTCGGACTTCTAGTTCAGAAGCTTCACCTCTGAGGTCATAAACCTAAAAAAAATATATATATAAATGTGTCAGTCAAACGCGTCAAACTAAGAAGCATAGTGTGATCCTGGTAACCTTTAGTGTTTTAAGACATCATTTTTTCTTTAAATGGAAAAACCTTTTTTGATGAAAGATGCCCTTTGTTTATAAAATATGTGGTTTGCAATACAAAGACTTTCACATTTGTATGCAGCCTCCCCATTTGTTTTCAGACTATGAAAAGTACAAAATAATAAGAAAGACAGAAAGAAATAAAGAAAGAAAAATATGATCTACAGGCCATGTTCAGGATAAGACACAGAGAATAGTAGGTGTAAAAAAACATCAAACATGAAGCCGAATGCATAACATCTGGATAGTGCATTAGCGGTCTGGTCAGATATAAGTGATTTTTTGGTAAGGTCACTAACACGTCTTGAGCAGCGCAGGATAAAGAGTGATGGTGACAGTAAAGCAGTGCTGTGACTCGCTGACCCTCCTGTGATAGTACTCCTGGGACACCTGGGAAGAATTTTTAACAGTACCTATGACAGCTACAGGAGTTATTAAAAAACAAGTTTAGACATTTTCACTGCAGCATACTACATTTTAGTGTGCAAGTCCAAATTTAAAATATCAAATATACAATAATATAAATAGAGTTATGTAAAATGTTAAGTTTGTAAATATATATATATATATATATATATATATATATATATATATATATATACCCCCCCACACACACATATAATGTTATATGAGTGTGATATATATGTTTATATGTCTAAAATCTGTTTTGTTACTTTAAGTAGGTTTTCCACAAGCTGATGTAAATACTAATATATATAAGGTGTCATACACACAAATAAAAAACACCATTAATGTAACCCACAGCATGGAAATTATGCAATAAATAATAATTAAACAACATAATTTATAGCAGAAAACTCAATATAAATAACTGACATGAAAAACACCTTTAAACGAAATACCATCAAACGTGAAAATGTCTCACAGGGAGTTCTGGAAATGTCATTTAATGTTTTTTGCACTGCAGATTATAAGACGACTTGTTCTTTTACACGTCCACAAACTTAACAGTTTAACATGAAAATTACATGAATGTTAAGTTAGATCTATTGCAGTTTATCAGTAATAAAATGTACTGTTAACCAAAAAAGCAGGTCTATATTGTAGCATTTCTAAAGTTAAAATCACAAAAACATTTTGTGAATATATAGATTATGATCTTATTGATTTAACATCACAGACATTTTCTTTTTCTTTTCTTTTCTTTTTTCACATGCACATACCAGATGGATCAGCAAAACTTGATTTATGAGTACATGGCTTTTGCAGGTTCCTGAAAACACTATTTGCGGTATTAAGCAACCATAAATAGCTCTGACTTTGCCAGTGGGTTTGTGCAGTACTAGCTTTGTAACTGTCTAGTGTAGACACCAGTCCCAAAACATTTGAAAATGATTTCTAAGCTAGACGAAAGTGTGTCAAGACCCCTAGATGACTTCATCACAGCTGCAGAGTGAAGACGTGTGAGTGTGTGTACAGTAGTTTTGTACAGCGCTCTCTTCTGCTTCAGGGATTAGATGAGTGTGCTGTTCTAGCTGGAGCAGAACTTCACCCGATGTGCCTGTCTGCCTCCACTCTCAGCATGCTATCTGACAAAACAGGTAATGGAAAAGGCACATTCAAAGACATTTTGTATAACTAAATGCATTTGTTATGTATATTGCTATGGATTATTAATTGTTTTTAAAGTATTTAACCATTTTTTGTGTGAACTATGTGTGTAAAAAAAAATTAATTGCTTATAGATTACATTTTTTTAAATAAATCTCAATCTAAATTATTAAAAATGAATAAATAAAAGTAAGAAATAATAGTAATAATAATAAATGTGTGTGAATTATATATATATATATTTTTTTTTTACAGGCCATTGACTGATAATATTTGTTGCTTTAAAAACCCACTTGATCTATAAAAATGTTGAAACTATATTATATTAATTTGGATGTTTATTGACAAAAATCTCTTTTAATTCTTATTCACATTCACTAAAATGTAGCTTTCTTTTATAAAATGTAATATGCACAAATATACATTTGTGATATCCAGTCGGGAGTGTGTTGAATCTTCTCCTACCCAAAATGCAACAATATATCAGTTATGGTATCGCTTGTGCATTGCAAGTCGAGACAACCTTTATCGGCTGAACGCATCCTTGTGGAGAGAGAAGACCTTCGCCACAGTGCTAACCTTTGGCTCCAGGTGCACACAAAGGGCACCAATTTAGCTAAATGTTACCAATAAAAGAGATGTATCTACTTACCTCATATTTTACAAAAGAGGACTGCACTGACATTAGCAGTTTAGATAATATTTGATAGATAAATATATTTCTATATATATATATATATATATATATATATATATATATATATATATATATATATATATATATATATATATATATATATATATATATATATATATATATATATATATATATATATGCAATGTGTTTATTTAATTTATTCTAATATGCTGCTCAATATGAGCTCCTTTCAAGCATCTTAAATAGATAAGACTTTATCACTAAGGGAAGACATGAAAACAGCACGGCGTTTAGTGCGGAGCTGAGCTTCCCAGTGACTGCTAATAGGCTTTCACTAGAGCGCTTTTGCACTTTGAAGCCAAGGAGACTTCATGATCCCAGAGAGTGTATTTCCATGCAGGGTAAAGCCATTTCTCACACATTTTTGAACTCATCATTACTTTAGATGTATAGCCTCTTTCCCCGTTATACTACTCCTGCATGTAATACAGCTTAAATATGTCCCTGGTATGCAAATAACACAGGCTCTTATACTCCTACATGGAAAAATGGAATGCTGCAACAGCTTTTTCTCCATTTCTCCTACTTCAGGCTATAAGCAAAACTGTGGAAAAATTATTTCAAATTCTGAGTGCAAAAAGGTTTCACTGCCTACCTCAAAGACAGATGTATGTTTGCTCACCCTGTATACATTAAAAAAAAGACACTCACACACACACACACACACACACACACACACACACACATACACAAATGCATGTATATGTGTGTGTGTGTGTGTGTGTGTGTGCATGTGTGATTATTTTTACATTCTAAATGAATTGACAGTTTGAGTATGAGTGTTGGGTGAACATTAAATAATTACAATAAAATAAAATAAAAATAATAATAAAAAATAAAAATAAATATATATATATATATATAGTGGAACCAACAATTATTCAGACACCAGATATATATTTTTTTATTTTTTACTATTGGGTGCAGGACTATATAGTTCATTTATGTAAGTTCATTTATAAAATTATTCATACAGTAGACTACCAGTAAAACTGATACAAACAAATTAATCAGACACTTTGAGCCAATCATTTTTTCAGATAAGTGTTATCTGAAATTATCAAGATGAATTTGTTCTTCTTGTCATATTTTATTACCATTTTCTAAACTGATCATTTGTGATATGCTGAAGTGTGAAATGTTGATATAAAACTATGGTTTAAAACTCTCAAAATCACTCTCAAAAATTACAAAATCACTTCTCAGAAAGCCTGGGGAATATTAGTTTTGAAATGAAAAGGATAGAATCATAACCCTTAAAAGCAATCCTTATTAAAGTATTATTTTTAGTACTGTGGTATAATAGTGATCTATAAATAAAATTATATTATACTGTATCAAAAGCAAACACATTAAGCTGAAATCTCACAAGAAGGAAGAGATGCACTGTGAAATTCCAGCGGAATTTTTGGCTTGTGAAATCTGACAGGTCGGTTTCCGAAGATCTTCAGTGGCCCAGCACATGTCATCAGGCATCAGAATTAGTGACATGCTATAGCTTAACTCATCAAGCACCGACAGAGAGATCTTACTGAGAGATCAACTCACTCGGCTCTTCTGTTAACAGACAGACCTTTGATATGGACTCGACACGTTTTCTTTAATTAAGTGTGAAACTGAGATGGGTTTGCTCTTTTTACAGTTACTTAAACATTAAATGGAAGTCTATTAATATAAAGCGTAATAGCGCAAAGGCAGAATGTGGCAGTCAGAAAGATGAGTAAATTATTAATTGGAAAAAAAACAGTTGCATGTTACATGTCATGCAGCTCTACTATCAGTGCATCGCTTAAAATTACTTCTGGTTGTTATTTTAATATAATTGTCGATAAAACCTATTGTTGTTAGTCAATAAAAATAATATATATATATTATCTCTCTCTCTCTCTCTCTTTCTCTTTACTATCTCACTCTCTCAGGCTGGGGCACAGGGGACTTCTCTTAAACTCCAGCAGGAAGAAACACCTGTTCACTTGCCCCCTGAAGACATGAGCTGTCAATCTCTCAGCATCGTGGCTGTTGAACACATGGCAGCAGCTAACCATTCACTGACTTATTGGGAATGGAATGACTGGGAAAAAACGTGAGATGTTTAGACATGCTTTTCAATTGAAAAGATACAGTAGTGTAAAACCAGTTTGAAATGAGAGGGACATTTTTTTCTTATAACATAAAAATGCATTTCATACAAGTAAATCAATTGGGTAACTGTATATTCAAGGCAAGATGTGTAATCTGTCTAAATCAACTTGGCAAGTTAGTTTACAGTAGTTTAGCAGTTAATGGGCTAGACTGAATATATAGAAATATATCCTTGAGGTAACAAGTAAAGGTTGCTTCTTAAAAAAAATAAAAATAAAAATAAAAATAATCCATATCTCTCTCTCTCTCTTTTTTTATTTTTTTTAAATAGTAAGTAACCTTCACTTGTTACTGAAATGAAGACTACCCCACTTCTCTCCCCCAGGTTCTTGTCTTGAAAAAAGTCCATAAATCAAATAAAACTATGGTTGGACTCCCAACAATTACAAAATCACTTCTCAGAAAGCCAAAGTTAGTTTTGATAAAATTATAAGAATATCACAACAGCTAAAAACCAACCATATTAGTGTTCTTTCCAAATTTCCAAACAATATTATGAAATGCAATGCCATTTGAGGATTTCAATATCATGATCTCTGACTGCAAATGATTTCCTTTGGCGAGAAGATCTTTACGAAAACTTCAGCTGAATTACAGCAGAAGGACGCAGGGGATTCTATTGCTTATTCAATGTAATATGAATTGCACTGCAGAAACAGACCATTTAAATGAATGCAACATCTGAGTAGCGCAAAGTGGGTGTACTTCATTTGCTATAATTGCATGCATTTGCCTCCATAATTCCCTGAATTGGTCATACCATGTGTGGATCCAGCTGTTTTAATCACTCTCATTTGTTTAATTTGCTTGCAATATCCCTGGTCTGCACATCCTCTCATGCATACAGAACAGCATTCAAAAGCAGCACTCGATTCATGCAGTGAAATACATAGATAGAATCCACTTTGGCAAATGCTATAACCTGTTTATTTCATAATGTTTGTCTTGCAACATACCAACAGTATGTTTACATTTGCAAATGACTTGCTTGCCAGTTCACAATGCTCAGCATCATCAAATAAGCACAGCTCAACTGTATCATACCAGTAGCATTTTTGCGCCGTGCAGCCATGAAAATTCCAAAAATATGACTTTTGAATGTTTTATTTTGCTGTTTCATTTAATGTTGTTTGATTGTAGTTATACAATATATGGCAACCTCAATATCCTCATGTGATTATTCATACAGACTGCACACAAAATACACACACACGCACAGTTGCATCACAAAGAGAATTTGTGCTCACACAAGATAAGATAAGAGAAATATGTTCTCATAAAACATCTTAATGTTACTTTTGACAATGTTAAATGTGTGATTTTTTTAAACCCATCACCGTTTATGATTTGGCCTCAGAGGTTTTTCTAGATGCTCAAAGTGCAACTTCTGAACTTCTGTGACAGGCGGCTATGAAGGGGTGAGAGGTTATACCCTTTAGTGATACTCAAATAAACACTCTTGAAGTATTGTTCCACACAATGGACCTTTCGGCAGCCGCACACTCCCAACAATTTCTACTCCAGCCGTTGCAGGCAACATGCACATCTGCAGATCTATATATCAACGTGGATTGCACACCCTAACATTCCACAGAGCGCAGCGCCAGCAGTGATTTGGGCTCTTCTCTCCTACTTTTTTATTATTAAATTTTGCATCTGTAATCTGAATGTCCTCTTGACTAAAAGCACAGACTTTTAAATCAATGTCACAACCTGTCTGTAAACCTGAAGTGCATTATGAGCCTTATTGATGTTGCAATGGCATCCCCTCACTTTCACGTGCTCCCTCCACACAGATGGGCAATCCTGCAGCCAGCAATGCTTAAAAGTGTTTAATAAATGTAAAACAACCTATATAGTGTTGAAGAAAGGGGCATAAAGAATAACCAGCTGTCTGATCGTGGCAAGAGACCTTACAGAGAATCCAGGCCCATAAAGATTATGCCTAATACAGGCCAACACGTGGCCCTTACTGATATGCAATACAGGGTCCTTTTGTATATTGGAAAGTTTATGGGCTACAACATCATTCCTCTGGAAAAGTGGAATGAGGCCATACATTACTCTAGGCTAATTTATGACTTGATGGATTTTTTTTCCTTTATATACTCTATCAGAGAAGAACAATAAAAGGAAGCAGGTGAGGTTGGAATGTAGAGCCTTTCATGTTTTTATCCCACTCCAGAGGCACACAGACGTATTATGGTCTTAGAAACTAATACATGAAAGTGTCTAACAAATTGTCAAATTAAGGATTGGTGTCATGACCCCTGATGGTGTCTCTTTACAGCCATGAGCCTCTTCCACCCCATGAGATTCTTTAGAACTGAACAGTGCAAAATTGAGAACTAAATTTATGGAATGGAGAGGAAAAAAACTTTATTCTTTCCTATCTATCTTTATTTTGTCTGTTTTAGCTCCACCAGTGAAAATAATTCAAAACAAAGCCACAACGGTGCAACCCACAGTAGTAGTGTTTTTGATTATTACTACTATTATTTTGGCGCCTATTTACATGGGATAGTTAGAAAGTTGACAAGAAGTAAGGTGGATATGGGATCGGAAAAGTTCATAGGTCAAAATTCGAACATAGGGTTTCTAAAGCGCAAAAACATTTATCGAACATAGGGTTTCTAAAGCGCAAAAACATTTTTAAAACTAAAGGTTCTTAATTTGCATCTATGGATCCATGAAGAACCTTTAATATCCATGGAACCTTTCCATTGCATAAACAATTATTTATAGTGGAAAAAGATTTGGGGTATTTAAATATTCTTCACAGAAAAAAAGGAAATTTCTTTGGAGAAGCAAAAATGGTTCTGCTATGGCATTGATGTGAAAACACCCTTTTTGGAAGCTTTATTTCCAAGAGTGTAAACAACATGTTGAAGTTCTGTCTACAAGGCTGACAGTGTTTTGTTCCTGAACGAACAAATTGTTTGAATAAATGATTCAGTGACTCATTCATAAAGACAGCCACTTCTTGCATTCCTGAATACATCATTCAATGACTCACTCATAAACAGAGTAGTTAAGTTCTTGATTGAATTATAAATTTATATAATTCATTTCAGTGAATGATTCAATTGCCTCACTCATTATAAAGATGTATCGCCACCTACTGGTATAACAATGTAACCTGAAGAAAGAGTAGCTGAAAAAGTGCACCACTAATTCACAGACAGTCTGTCTGCATTGCGTAAAAAAAAAAAAACAGGGTGAAAAAAGTAATGACTGTGTACATACATATATTAAACATTGATTGATTGATTGGTTCATGAAAGGACCATACAGCTATCTTCAGTGAGATTCTTCTGCTCTGGTTCCTCAGCTGTTTCCTGGTGTTTGCAGTGAGGCATAAATCGAAATGGCACATGGAAGAGCCTCTCCTCAGTTTAAGCTGTCTTAAATGCATTTTATATGACCTAATATTTCCCCACACCAGGCCCGTTTTCATCCTGAGATACACTCCAGATAAGAGTTATAATCTATGTGTGACGAATGTGCCAGGCTCATGCCTCTGACTCTGGTATGTACACAATGCACTGAGGCTATGGCAGGCTGATTGGGATAAGGAGAGATAAAGAGAATAAAATGAAAGAGCAGGTGTGTTTGGTTAAGATGTACCTGTCAACTGGGATGACACACACGTCTGTTCTCATTTAAATGAGCACCTCTTATCAGCACCTCAAGAAACCTCCCAAGAAACATGGACAGGCAATATGTTAAAATGTTTGGTTGGTTTAGTTTTGTCAAGAGCCTCCAATAGACATTTATTGACTTTATTGAGTGGACATTATGAGTATCCCAGATAGCCTGAACGGGATTCCATTCAGTATTTCAGAGAGGTGATTTTGATCTTCCCTCTACATTTTTTTTTTCACAATTTAAGCAGCTCTTGTTCATTTGGATTCTGTTTCCATTATTCTAAAGTCATTAACCTTCTGATGCATTAATTATATATATGTATATATTTTTCCATTCTGTTACTATATAGCCCTTTTTCATTCTTTTCCCCATTGCTATTGCTGATGTCTGACCTGCTAATAAAAATAAAAACTATTATTACTGATTGAGTAGCCTACTATAATTTTACATGATTTTATCCAAATGTCATTTATATAAAACACTATCCAAGTTATCTAAAATGTAGGCCTATAGGATGTTACAATGATACATAGTGTAGCTACTAATTGTTATGATGTTTCATTTGACCCATTTTTAATTATTCTAATTAGCATTACAATGATTTACAAACAAGCTGTTTATTCCTCTCCCGTTTCTTTCCTCGACAAAATTAACAACAGAAGGGAAACGAAGCACAAGGGAAACGAAGCACGCAAACTCTCATAAGCCTCGCAGTCATTCGAATCCCAGGAACAGCGCCAGGCGCGCGCCGATCAAATCCTGAGTTTCCACGGCAACAGAGGAGGAGTTTGCACTTCGACCCGTCACCACATCGGCGGAAATGAGGAACTAGGAAGTGGAGTGCACGGCTGATTTGGAATACCACACATTTGGTTAAGATGCATTAGTGTCTTTTACAGCAGTTTATTCATTTTCATCCACCACAGATGCAGATAATTGATACCGATTGGCATAAGCGGTCATCCCTCATGCAGTGGCGTCGCTAGCTGTGTTCGAGAAAGATGCTTCAGAGGTAAATATCAGAGCCTTTTGCTGGATGACTGTTTGACAGCAGCAGTAACTGGGGGTAATAAACCTAACAGTGGTGTTTCTAACTGGATTAAATAAGGGGAGACCGCGTAGGTTTCTTTTTTTTAAGCACTGGGTGACTTTAAGACATGATCTCCCTCCTGAGGTAAGAGTTGTGTCTGTTTTGAAATATAAAGGATTAACAGAACAGAGCAATCAATTAAAAATACCGTAAATATAATGGAAATAAATGATATAATAATTAAAATGTTCTGGTCTCGATTATACATTTACTGTTAAATGACAGAGCTGGTATCTATTTTAACACCCGGTTCTCTTATTTGATGCACACATTTATAATTTGATAGACAGTATAAACCTCGCACCTTTTTTATCTGCATTAAGCTAAGTTACATAGTTAATTTTCTTTTTTGAATGACAAGGTTTTCTGTGGGTTTACCATATTGAATTAAACATTTTAAAATTAAATTAGGGTAATGGAACATAGTTAATATTTTGGACAGTTTGATTACCATAATAAATCCATGGGCGTTTTTTCCAGTTATAGCCCAGTAGTGTCGGCTGTAACAACAGCATTATATGTATTTGACATGAATTTACGCTGTTTAATATACTTGTTAAACCACTTTAAATTTCAATCGATATATGTGAATGATATAAGTTTTAGATATACGGTCATGGCAAAAAGTTTTGGCAGTGACAAATTTTGTGTTTTGCAAAGTTTGCAGCTTCATTATTTGTAGATTTTTATTTTTTCCACACGTTTCTATAGTATACTGAGAAACAATGATAAGTATATCATAAGTTTAAGGCTTTTATGTCAAAAATAAATAAATCAGGTATATATGAACGAATGAGTCAGTATTTACAGTGTTGACCCTTGTTCTTCATAACCTCTTCAATTCACTCATGCTGGATATTAGCTTCTGGGCCAAATCCTGACTGATGGCGATCCATTCTTGCCTCATAAGTTTTCAGAATGGATCACAATTTGTGACCTTGTCCACTAGCCTTTTGAGGACTGACCTCAGGTTCTCTATGGGATTGATATCTGGGAAGTTGCCTGGCCACGGATCCAAAATGTCGAATGTAATGATCTTTAAGCCACTTCTTTATCACTCTTGCTTTGTGACATGGTGCTCCATTATGCAGGAATCACCAAATTGCTCATGGATCATTGGACGAGGTCGCTTTTGCAGGACATTTTGATACCATTCTTTATGTATGGCAGTGTTTTTAGGCAGAATTATGAGAGCGCCTGCTCCCTTGGTTGAAAAGCAACCCCACACATGAATGGTCTCAGGATGCTGCTCTGTTGGCACGTCACAGGACTCATGGTAGCGTTCACCTTTTCTTCTCCAAACAATCGATTTTCCAGATGTCCCATATAGTCGGAAGGGAGCTTCATCAGAGAAAATAACTTTGCACCAGTCTTCTGCGGTCCTTTTTTTTTGCGGTACTTCTTGCAGAATTTCAGTCTAGCCTTGATGTTTTTCTTGGAGAGAAGTGGCTTCTTTGCCGCTCTTTTTGACACCAGGCCATTGTCCAAATATTTTGGCCTCACTGTGCGTGCAGATGCTCTCACACAAACCTGCTGCCATTCCTGAGCAAGCTCTGCACTGGTGGAGACATGGTTCTGTGGCGGACTCCTCAGGAGTCCTGGCGCTTGCTGGACACTCTGGGACATCCTGATGACTACTTCACTGCATTCAAACCCCTCTCTTTGAAGTTCTTGATGATCTGGTAAATGGTTCTTTTAAGTGCAATATTTTTTGTAGCAATATCCTTGCATGTGAAGCCATTCTGATGCAAAGCGATGATGGCTGCATGTGTTTCTTTGGAGGTAACCATTGCTAACAAGAACACAATGATTGGAGACACTTCTTCTCTCCTTTTGTAAAAATCCATCTGCTCTTACAATCTAATTAGTATGATAGTGATTTCACCTGACTAGTACTCATTCACACTTTCACATGTGCTGCTGATATGATTAGTCAATTAATGTTAGCTGGTCATTTTGTGTCTGGATAAAAAAAGTCTTTCATTTTTTTGGCCAATGAAGCTTTTAGCAATTATTTAAAATGCATCAATAATCTAGAAGCAATGTGAACAAACACCACAACAGCTTAAGCAGAAAGCTTTGCAAAACACAAAATTTGTCACTGCCAAAAACTTTTGGCCATGTATAGTAGCCAAAAAAAAAAAAAAACCATTCAGACTTTCTGGTCTCCACAATAAAACTAGTCAGAAAGAAAAAAATAACTTGCTTCTATTTTATTTTTTACCTTTTTGAGTTTGATGATTTAAGTTACAATTGTAATTTCTGGGTCATTTGTAATATGAATTTAAGTTTTAATATTGTTTTTCTAAGACTGATTTTTTTTTTCATCTTTGGTTTAGGTGACCTGAGTTGGAGCAGGGTGAATGTGAGGAGTGTTTGCATAGTGTTACAACATCATTTCCTGCTCTGTTAATAGACACAGCTTTTGAAATGACAAATATGTTATTCCCACGCTTTTAAACATAACGTAACATTTTTATCGACTCTTGGTTATTCTTTTCCTGTGATTAGAAGCTAAACAAATTGCCAAGGCCAAATTGAAGTAATATACGTATCATTCCATACATCAAAATCCATAATTTTACACCTGAAGTCATCATGTCATTGGGCGAACAGTCACAGAAGTGGTTTCCAACTCATGTCCAAGCCACTGTTCTTCAAGCCACAGACCTGCAACCAAAGGGCAAGAATGGTACCAACGATGCCTACACCATTATCCAGCTGGGCAAAGAGAAGTACTCCACATCGGTGGCGGAGAAGACCCTCAGCCCAGTGTGGAGAGAAGAGGCTTCATTTGAACTGCCAGGGCTGCTGATGGAGAGCAATCCAGAGGTTTATGAGCTGTGTTTCACAGTCATGCATAGGTCCCTGGTTGGATTGGATAAATTTCTGGGCCAAAAAATCATCAACTTAAATGAAATATTTGACAACAAGGAACGGCGAAAAACTGAGTAAGTGAGTTAAATACATAATTCTTTTTTTTTTTTTTTTTAAGGAGCTGTCAAAAGTTGTGTAAATTATACAGATGTAGCATTTTTCAAATAAGCAGAAGTGCAACTTTTAAAGAGGTACCTGACACTAAATGGCTTCCCCTTTCTGGTATTACAATTGAGAAATCTTGTTTAAATTGTATTTATGCAATCCTTTCTTTTCTGTGATTCTTTTGAAATCACAGGCCTCTCTCTCTCTGATTATTTAAGAGCAGACATCACTATGACATATCAGCATACAGACCCCAGTGTTTTAGGATTGTCAGCATTTTAAAGCCAAGTCAGTTAATAGTATTCAAATTCTAACATAAAGGTTTTGTAATGACCTGGGCTATTTTTAACTTCTGTAACAATAGGTTATGCAGTTTCATTTGAAGTAATCTTCTGACGTAATCCTGTCTTTGTTTATAAAACCTGTTGTTTGAGTTTTAAAAGTCTATGAACATGCTATTGCTGTGCATTACTATAGAAGGGCAGCCATCTCATGCAGGCCAGTTTTGTTCTGGTATGAAACTCAAATAAAGGCCTTTTGACTCCTTGCAGTTTGAGTCACAATCCTGTTGTAGATAAACAGGTCTAGTGAGGATGATTGTCCTGCTTGCTATTATATTTTCCTCTCTGTTTGTCAGGCCCTGGTGACTAACAGGTATGTTTGCTTCAAGGAAACTGTGTCTCGTGTTCTTCTGTGTTCTGACTTCCTCTAATTTTATTGTCAGATATGACATAGGCTACTTTCTGTAACTAAATGTCAAGACTGCTCATAAGAGTTTTCTGAGTTTGCTTTTTTGGATATGTACAAACTATAGGTTACTTGAGTATTATGAGAGAAACCAGTATGGCTGGCTGAACTAGAAAAGGCAGAGCCAGTGTCTTGCATACCTGATGTTAATGAAAGTGACAAGTGACAGAACTCAGTTACAAAAATTTAGTTTTTAGAATACTGATATTTGCTTTTCATTTGCATGTAAGTCAGTTTTGCACTGTAGTAATGATTCACAATATATGTGACCCTGGGCCACAAAACCTTAAGTGTCAATTTTTCAAAATTGAGATTTATACACAAATAAATACTGAATAAATAAGCTTTCAATTTATGTATAGTTTATTAGAATCAGACAATATTTGGCAGAGATACAACTATTTGAAAATCTGGAATCTTAGGGTGCAAAAAAAAATCAAAATATTAAGAAAATCACCTTTAAATTTGTTCAAATTAAGTCCTTAGCAATGCAAATTACCAATCAAAAATGAAGTTTTGATATAATTATGGTAGGAAATTTACAAAATATCTTCATGGAACATTATCTTTACTTAATAATCTAAAGATTTTTGGCTAAAAGAAAAATTAATAATTTTTAGATATTGCTACAAACATTCCCATGCAAGTTAAGACTTTTGTGGTCCAGGATCACATATCGGTACCATATCAGTTATAGGCAGATACTACATCCATAGTCCATTTCAATGTGCATGAAAATGGTTATGGGCTTATTAGTATTTGCTAGAATATTATTATCGATGCATTCTTACTCTTTCTCCAAGCTTAATCATTGACAAATATGTCACGCTTGTGACACAAATCACTCTACCAACATTGTATCCCCTGGAAAGTCTCTCAGGGTAAGCAGCCCCCATTGATTCTGTTCTTGCAACTGACGCAATGGTACAAGAGTCCGTTTCGACATTGGAGACGACAGGCCCTAATTATCGCACACCTGTGTTTGTTGATTGTACGATGGTTCCCAGCGGCCCTCGCAGAGTGGGAGTATTGCAGTTCCAAACAGAAGAAGATTTATCTTGGCCTTGACTCCCATGTGAAGAACAGGGGCTGTCTGGCTCTCCACATGCCCAGATCAGAGTTCCCTCACTGGGCCTGAGACCAGGTAAACCCTCTTCCCTCAGATCTACAAGCTCCCCAGTGTGTGGATGGTCTTGGAAAGAAACATAATCACCATTCACTAGCTGTGCCATGATGGAAGAAGAGCACTCAGCAAGATGGCAGCCTGTGAAGACCCCAGAGGGGAGTGTGTTCCGATACTGAAGGAGTGTTTACAGTAGTGTTTGCATGAAAGACCTGCGTCTAGGTCAGAAGTGTTGAACTGCATTTCTAGGAGTCTCGTTTGTGAGTTTTTAATCAGTGCTGAGGTCAAGAAAGGGCCTGATTGGTATTTTTACAAAAAAATAACTAAAAAAAACTCAGTTTATCAGGTTTTAATAAAGTAGTTTTAATGTATATCGTCAAGTGTTTTTTTTTTTGTTTTTTTTTAGCACATTTGGATGGACTGTGCTGAATGTATAATTCAAAATCTTCCTTTGTCATTTGGATATGGGTGCCATACAGAGACATACAGATAAGCCAATAATTATTTTCATGTGAGGGCATTATCAAAAGTTTATACCATTCAGTATTAATAAATTGCAAAACACTAAAATCAGTCAATTTAAATTCAAACAAGTGAGTTTAGACATCACACATTTATATAGAAGTGTATGGAAAAATAGATGAGATTGAGATTTGCTAATTATTACATTTACCAGTCTTTTACTTTTTTTTTTTATTTATTATTTGTAATACTATTTAAAGGAACAACACAAAATACAGAACTTTCCCACCTTAACATATATATAATCATTTAAAATAATAAGCAAATAAAAAATCTATATTATTATAAAAAATTATTATTACAATAGCAATAATTGACATAAGAAAATTACTTAAATTATACAGCTAATCAGTACAGTATGTGTTATTGTTTATTTTAGTTTTCAGTAGTATTTTGATTTTTTTTTGTTTATGTTTCCCTTTTCATCTTAATTAAAAAGTTTTAGCAATTTTGTTATGCGTTTTGTCATTTTTATTTTTGTATTGCTATTTTTAGATGTGTGTACTGTATATATATATGGTTTTTATTCACCGGCACAATAAATATGCAGTATTGGATAATATTGACTGACATCAATGAAAAAAAATCTGTAATTGAAAATATATTTTGGAAATATGGGTTTCCACCATACATTTGGCTGGTGTAAAATGATGTATGGCATCCGCTCACTTAAAATCTTTGGCCCTGTATTAAAAAAAAAAAAAAACCCTGTCTAGTATTGTAACTATACCTTAAATGTTCATGACCATCATTTCTAAATTAGTGATTATGCTCCAAGTGTCTTGAATTGCAATAGCATCAATATTCAGCCACTCTTGAGATTCATGTGCCTCTGCTGAAATATGGTCCATTTCATAATCTACAAATACCGGTGTGAGCATCAAAGAACAAAGGCCAGATTTGTGTAAATGCCACCTCCTTTTCACACAGTTACAGCATCAATCACATTACTTCCAGCAGAAAAAAAGAGCAAGAGGTTAAATAAACAGAAGCCCGGGAATGGCCTAGATGGGGGCGTATTACTTCAAATTCTTTATGTGGCCTAAACCTTTGCAGTTACCAGGAAATTATGTTTATCCCTACTATAATATGCATTCTCAGGAAGGGGGAAGGCTTTCAAATGGACTAAATGGACTATGCTGTAGACTTGTGTGAAGTGAAATTGGGTTTCTGGCCAGACAAACACTTTGCCCCCATGTCGTTTTTGTATGAATTATACATACGGCAAAGCCTGAAAGAGAGAACCACCAGGGGGGTTTCACAGAAAAGAAGAAGTGAAAGAGTGTGCGGTTTTCTCCCGTTTGTTTTTATCAAGCTGTGAAAGTACACTGGAACATCTGCAAATTACTGGTGCATGTACCACTAGCTGTTTTTAATAACACCTAAGAGGCCAACCACGCTTGTGACACAACAGCGCAAAAGATGTGTAGCTCTGTATTGGCTGTGTGTGGAATTTAAATACGCTTTGATTTGTACCAACTTTTCCAACAGGTGTTTTTTTTTTTTACTCAAATTATCAGAAATCTAGATAAGCTAGTAAACTTGACTAACTGTGTTTTTGGATGACTAGTTGACCTTTGTGCAGAGGTTGTGTTAACTGGAAAATTGGAAACTGGTTAGTATATAAATGTTGTTGGACATTTCAAAATGCTTTCTGCCATTTTGCCGTGGAAACAATAGTTATCTAAATAAATAATTGTACATTTCTATAAATATTATTTGACTTATTTATCTAAAAATAAACATGTAAAAATAAAAAATATCAAGCATTCCATTAGTTTATTTCTAAAAAACAGTAAGTTAGCATCACCCTGGTTCCCTCGACAAAAACTGATTTTTACACTGACTTTTGGATTTTTACAGATAATAAACTCTGTGATCAACAAAAGATGTGAACAATCAATCAATCAATCAAAAAGTTGATTGAAAAATAAATTATATCTCAATCCTTCAAAGTGGCATTAAGCATATCTACTCTTATCAATTCAGTTGTGTATGATTTTTTTACTGTTATACCTGTCTTTCTGAATTTCTGACAGTTTTATGTTTGCTATATGTCTTATACTTCCTGTCTCTTTCTTGTCAGCTGGTACACGCTAGACTCTCGGCCAGGTAAGAAGAGGAAAGACCGAGGCAAGATTCAAGTTAGCATCCAGTTCATGCGGAACAACATGACGGCCAGCATGTTTGATTTGTCTATGCGAGACAAACCCAGATCGCCGTTCTCCAAGCTCAAGGAAAGGATGAAGGGTCGCAAGCATGACGGTGCCTTTTCAGACACATCTTCCGCCATCCTTCCCCGCTCAGGACAGAATGAGACTGATTTTCTGCCAGACCAGCACCCGCACCCTCAGGCTGCACCTGAACCCAAACCAAAACGCTCGCTGCTCACTGGGACGCAGAAACTTTCTGCTGCTCACTCCATGTCTGATCTGATAGGAACTCACTTCAGGCCCAAACTCGACTCCATTAATTCTATTGAAGAGAAAGGTGAGGACCTACAGTACATGCTTTGTTTAAGTAGTTCACTGTAGAAAAGTGCTCAGTATAGTACTATCATTTAGTCTTTAATGTTTTTAATTGTGTGGTTTTAGCAGCGTTAAGTAATGTTCAGTATATAGTGCTGCAGTGATGACATAGATTTTATAGGCCAACCTGGAAGTTAGCATCACCCTGGTTCTCTGGATTAAAGCCCCTCTAGGATTTTTTCCCCTGGTTTTTGGATTATTGCTAAAAAATAAACACTGTGACCAAATATTTTTATTATCTTGATGATCTTCACAAATTAACCAAAAAAGCCAGAAGTAAAAACATAAGCTATAAACAAACTTTACCAGTCACATGCATTCAGTGTCACCACCATTAAGCTTCCGACAACATTGTCTGTCTTTATTTAAAAAAAATAAAATAAATATTCCCTGAAACTTTGAGTTAGAATAGTTTTCAAGCAGGTGATTATAAACACAACAAGGCTTAAAAAGCTGACTAGCGAGCAGATGGGTTTAACTGTTTGAGAGATGACGTTTAATATCTGCAGCAACCTCTTTAGTCCCATTCAGTGAGTTAGAAAAATAAAATCTTAGAGGTTATTATTGATGTATTTTATGATGTAGAATAAAATGTGAAAAAAATCTTGAGCTTGTGTCAAACACAAACAGTATTTCAGGCAACCAAATCTCATTGACTTCAGGACGATGGAACCGGAAGCAGGAAAATGCTTAATCGTCTCTGGGTTTGGCCTACAAAAATACATCATCCCTGTAGCACTCTGTGGAAAAGCACTAAAGAAAATGTTCTGTCCTTCTCATCCACAGCTGCATATCACAGACACTCTCAGAGCGATGGATATGGTTGCCCAACCAGCGATGTTCCATCTGACCCCTTTTCCGACATCGGAGACAACATGCCCCAGAAATACGCCACTCTCCCTCGCAACCGCAATCCCTTCGAGGGAGATCAGGGCATGCTGTGGGGGGCAGAGAAGAGAGAGAAGAAGGAGAAAGTGGGTCTTCTGGGCAGAGTGACTGGGAAGAAAGAAGGAAAGAAAACGGCCGCTGGAATGCGAATAGGAAGCTCTGGAGACCTGCGATCTCCAAACCCCTTTACAAGTGAAACCAACCCTTTCGTATCACACCACAGATCCAGGTAAGACTAGCTTTTAGCCGTTTTGTTGTTGCCTTTTATATGTTACAGCTAGTTTAAGCTTTCATTACAGTTGAAATAATATATTTGAAAAAATATTTATTTTAATACTATTATTCATTCTTTTAAAATTATTACTGAGGAATGTGTCTTCTGTTACTTCTGCTTGTCATTTCCAACCTCTGCTCTTTTGTCAGTAGTAGAGTTAGATGAAGACAGTTGAGCACTTGATGTTTGTCAGAGAAATCTGTCATTAGGAAGACCTTATCAATGTCATTAGGCTCAATGAGATGAGATCTGAATGAGAGATGGACCATTCAATTAACAATTCATCTGCCCGTAGCTTACCAGTCCCTTCATCCTCTCCAGAAACACTCTCTCATCTCAGATCAAAGGTCTTCCAGGGGTCACAAGTTAGCTAAAAATACATTTAACAAGCCTGCTTAAGGTTGTCTAGTTTTTAAAGATCTATGTGATCTTTGCATCATTATACTAGTGTTGTCAAAAGACCCGGTACTTCGGTACCAAGTCAGTACTAAAAAAATTTAAATGTGACAGTACCATATTTCTTTAAGTACCGGTAGTACCGAGGTCCCGTTCAAACCCGGTTCAGCGCTATGATTTCCGCGAAGCAGAAAACGAGGACGGAATCTCAAAATCCATTCATGAAAATGAAACTTACATTTTAATATGGACAGTCATGGAATGTGTAAAAGTTAGCATAAATTAATCAAATCAAATCTCCATATGGACCAATATCTATAAATGTTACGCCGCAAAAGTTGTTTGAAATATGAATCCGTGTTCTGCGCGTCTCCGTGTGAATTAATGAATGGCAGTTAGAAAGTTAATTTTTACATAAAGGCATTGTACTAGAAATATTACTATCATTTAGTAAAATGTATGTGATACTGCTACTACTGTTGAAAAAATTTATAAAACTTAATTTTTTTTAAAGAAATAAATCACAATATTTCTTCCATGTTTTATTTTTAATAGCAAATCCCCTTTATTTACCAAAAATAAAATGTGTTTAAATTTCATAAATTAAAAGACAAATTAAATTTGGGTGAAACTTGTTTACTGTTTTTCATAATTATATAACTTAATTTAAACACAATTGTAAATAAGTATAAAGAATGGCATTGGTTTTATTTTTAGTGCTAAAGTAATTTTTTTTTAAATTAGCATATTTTTGTGTTTTGCTTTGGTACTGAAATTGGTACCGAGAACCGTGGATTTTCACTGGTATCGGTACCGAATACTGAAATTTTGGTACCGTGACAACACTACATTATACATAAACTGACTATTGATAACAAGCATACTTAATGGATCCCATCCATTCAAAATGTTTTGTCATTAAATGATTTAACCACTACTCATAACGGTAAGCCCATGTAAGCATAAAGTCAGTATATTTTCTTGCAAGTTGCAGTGGTGTTTGGGTGTGGTATGGGTGGAAGAAATGTGTCAGCTGGTTGAATTTCCCAATTTCCTGTTATAATAAACAAGACAAATTCAACATCAAACTATCTTTCTATCTATATAAATAACAATATTGGATACTGTTGCAGATAAGTGTTGCAGATAAGCATTGTCAGTGTAGCTAACTTTTTTTTATAAAAACGTTAATTTCATAAATATATTTATGCCACTAGATTGTCTAATAGACATAATTACATTGCATATAAGATACACAAGTATTCAAAAGTATGTTTTGTTTTTTGTTTTTCAGAAAGAAATTATAATAGGCAAGACACATATAAGACTTTTACAATGCTAAAATGCAAAGCATGTCTATTTTAAACAAATGCTGTTTTTAATACTTATCAACTAGTCCTGATGTATCAAATGTATCACAGTTTCCACAAAACTATTGAGCAGCACAAGTGTTTTTAAAGTTGCTAATAATAAGAGAGGTTTCTTGAGCAGAAAATCAGCATGTTAGAATGATTTGTGAAGGATCATGTGACACTAAAGACTGGAGTAATGATGCTGAAAACTCAGCTTTACCATCACAGGAATAAATTACATTTTAAATTATATTGAAATAGAAAATAGTTATTTTAAATTGTAGAAATGTTTGACAATATTACAGTTTTTACTGGGTTTTTGATCAAATAAATTCAGCCTTGTTGAGCATAACAGACTTCCTTCAAAAACTTTCCACCACAAATTTTTTAATTATATAAATATACCGTTACTGGGGTATACAATTGCTCATACTGTGATAAACAATTTTGGTCACACCGCCCACTGACTGAGTGCCGTAACTGGCTGCAATGCCTTTGTTGTGGTCAGTGACCAATTGTTGAGAAATGATATGTAGACTTGCTGTTTGCGTGTGAGGGGGTGTAAAACCATTTCCTGACCCTCAGTCAGATAGCTAAAAGTCAACTCAAAAAGAACTTTTGCAGGCAGGTAGCAGGTGCATTAAAGGTTGTGATGTGTTTCATGATAGTAGTGCTTGTTGTCGATCAAGATTTCATTAATTTTAAACTGATTTGCATGTTAAATGAAGGGGTTTCCTGTAAGATGAAAGTCCATTTTATGTATTTATTGAAGTAACCGGTTTGCCTTTTTTTTTTCCTGTCTAACAGTGACAACATGAGAAATCCCACTAGCAATGAGGATCTTACACAGAGATTTAGAACCTCTCCCGAAAAGAAGCACGGCATGCGAAATGTAAGTTCATTCAAAAGAAGTAGTGTACACTGTATGTCTTTTCTATTTTACACTATTTTGTAAAATATATAACGTATAAACCTGACTTACATGTGACCAAGCAAGATGTAAGAATATATTTTTCCATTTCTATTCATTGCTTAACAAGTGTGTATTTTCACATAGTCACTGTCCAGACAAATTTTGACCATATTTCTTGTAAGTTTTCAAAACTTGCCCAAAGTTTTAATTGGTGATTTATTGCAGCCCTATTATACGTGGAAGTCATTGTTGCTGATCTCTGACTGAGTATCTCTTGTGGCGCTCCGCTTGGAGGGCCGTTCATCTAATTAACAGCTGAAATGGGTGGTCATCGTCTTTGATCTGCATGTAATTTGAAGTAGTGTGATGCTATTAGTGCGCTTCCATTTCGTTAGCGAGCCATCTTGGACCGTATGTTCTCTCACTCAATAATTGGAAATCTAATCATTAATAATACACAATTTGTCACTGGGCTAATTTTACACTACAGGTCAAACCACGGTCAGCGTTAAACGTGGAAAGCGGCTCTCTCTCACGTTGTCATATTTATGCTGATTGTGATCGTCATTGTGTCCATTGCGGAGTATCTCAACATTTGCTTGCCTGCTGTGTGAGAATAGCCACTGAAGTGATGTTGAAACTGAAGACGGGTTGCTGAAAATGGCTTTCCTCACCCATTTTGAAGGTTGTGTTAACACTGCATCCATGAAATAGTGTCTCTGGCACTCTAAGGCCTTAATTAAAGGAGGGGGGGGGGGGGGGAGAGCCGGCCGAGGCATTTCAAAGGACTTGGAGTTTTAGATTTTCAATGCAAAAGCCCTCATTAGTGCCCATAATGAGACAACTGAAGAATGCCAAGTGGAAGTCTTATCTCTCCCACACTCCTGATTGCCTAAATCTGCTCATCAGCTGCTTGCCAGTTCATGGTCATTTCCTGAGCTCTTTTCCTGCCCCCGCTAGCTTGTGCCTTGGTGGTTTTTCTATTCATGCAGCATCTCTTTCTCTAAATTTTCTAGTGTGTTTTGGCTTGCGTTGTATGTTGACCAGCACTACCAAACACTCAACTCAACAAACACACTGTTGCGATTCAGCTCAAAGGGGAAATATGAATAATCAATTATAACTAGTTATGAGTAATTATAAATCTTTAGATCCACTGTAAGTATTTACTTGACCTCTCAGTGTCAAATGTCTGTCAATTCTAAGAACGTTACTTTCCTGTTTAAGGAAAATAACTTTCTTACTGTACAGTCGTGGCCAAAAGTTTTGAGAATTACAAAAATATTAGTTTTCAAAAAGTTTGCTGCTAAACTGCTTTTAGATCTTTGTTTCAGTAGTTTCTGTGATGTACTGAAATATAATTACAAGCACTTCATACGTTTCAAAGGCTTTTAACGACAATTACATGACATTTATGCAAAGAGTAAGTATTTGCAGTGTTGGCCCTTCTTTTTCAGGACCTCTGCAATTCGACTGGGCATGCCTTCAATCAACTTCTGGGCCAAATCCTGACTGATAGCAACCCATTCTTTCATAATCACTTCTTGGAGTTTGTCAGAATTAGTGGGTTTTTGATTGTCCACCCGTCTCTTGAGGATTGACCACAAGTTCTCAATGGGATTAAGATCTGGGGAGTTTCCAGGCCATGGACCCAAAATTTCAACATTCTGGTCCCCGAGCCACTTAGTTATCACTTTTGCCTTATGGCACAGTGCTCCATCGTGCTGGAAAATGCATTGTTCTTCACCAAACTGTTGTTGGATTGTTGGAAGAAGTTGCTGTTGGAGGTTGTTTTGGTACCATTCTTTATTCATGGCTGTGTTTTTGGGCAGAAATGCGCTCACACCTGCCTGCTGCCATTCCTGAGCAAGCTCTGCACTGGTGGCACTACGATCCCGCAGCTGAATCCTCTTTAGGAGACGATCCTGGCGCTTGCTGGACTTTCTTGGACGCCCTGAAGCCTTCTTTACAAGAATTGAACCTCTTTCCTTGAAGTTCTTGATGATCCTATAAATTGTTGATTTAGGTGCAATCTTAGTAGCCACAATATCCTTGCCTGTGAAGCCATTTTTATGCAACGCAATGATGGCTGCACGCGTTTCTTTGCAGGTCACCATGGTTAACAATGGAAAAACAATGATTTCAAGCATCACCCTCCTTTTAACATGTCAAGTCTGCCATTCTAACCCAATCAGCCTGACATAATGATCTCCAGCCTTGTGCTCGTCAACATTCTCACCTGAGTTAACAAGCTGATTACTGAAATGATCTCAGCAGGTCCTTTAATGACAGCAATGAAATGCAGTGGAAAGGTTTTTTTGTGAATTAAGTTAGTTTTCATGGCAAAGAAAGACTATGCAATTCATCTGATCACTCTTCATAACATTCTGGAGTATATGCAAATTGCTATTAGAAAAACTTAAGCAGCAACTTTTCCAATTTCCAATATTTATGTAATTCTCAAACCTTTGGCCACGACTGTATGCTATACTGTACTATATGAAGTCCATTCCCTTCAAGTTCAATACACACTGTAAAAAATGAATCATGGGTCTTCTAATTTTCATTTTTAAAAATTAAGGTGATAATTAAAAATAATGTGTGGATTTCACTTTTTACTAATAAAACCGAGAGATGTGTTTTCCTCATTTTTTTTAAGGAGACTTAAGCAGTTTTGGTGCTTGAATTGGGGAACTGATTAAACTAAAATAGTTAAGCAAAGAAGGCTTCCTATTTATTTTAAGAGAATTAGCTCAATTTTGGAGTTTAATTTTTAGGTGATTGTTAGTTCCCAGCATGATTTGCATATGGCTGGATATGGAGAGTAAATTTTGAAATTAAATGCTACTTTGTTTTTGAGTGAAGGGAAGCATCTAATATTTAATGTTCAGTTATGTTTGACATTTGTAAGAGTTTCTGTTACATTGAGGTTTCCATTGCACAGTGCAATCGTTACCACTGTGCAGAAGAGTACAGCTTATGGTTATGGATATTTCTTTAAGGCATTCAGCCTTGTTTAATAAGCAGTAGCTTTGCTAGGGCTAGTGCAGTACTTTCCACTATTTCTCAAGTATTTTCCTACTTGAGCTGTTTGGCTGTATACAGTCTTGTAAATGTATAAAATAACAAAATACAAACAGACCTCACTCAATCACAGACTTTTGAGAATCAACTTTAAATAAATGAGGACATTTCCCTAATTACTGTATATTAAATTTATTGTGTCATAGATTAATTTAGGAGATTTCACATGATTTATTCAGGTAGATTCCATTAAAAAAACCAAGCCTGAAAAACTACTCAAAAATAATATTTGTAATATTGTTAACTTAATTTTTTAAGTAGTTAGCTCATTACATTTTTTTTACAGTGCAGGTGTAGTTCATCACATTGACTGGGAAAATATTCCACTACCAGAAACCAAAAATCATCCAAATGTATTTTTGAACAATATATCTTTTTTTTAAACTAGATTCAGGCCATCCTTAAAAATATTCTTGTTTGTCGTATCCCTGTCAATTTAGGACCGACTCAATTTTTTGTTTTTGTTTTTGCTTTTAGTCCGACCGACTTGCCGATTGTAAATTTGCGTTAAGACCGACCAATTTTTTTTTTACTCTTCAAACTACTAATGCAAAAGCAATAAAATAATATTAATTATATTTATATTTAGAAAATTAAATTAAATACATTAATTTTACATGTCTTTCTAAACATGCGGCTCTCTTGTGCAAGACGCGAGTCCAATTTTTTGAGACCGTGCGGACGGTGCGCGTACACGAGGTGAAAGATGAGACAGCAGATACTACGTTTCGAGCTCGTCCGCCTTTGAAATTTGTGTAGACATGGCTGTGCGTGCGGCGAGATGGAATGGAACACGGACTGTGAAGTACCGGGGCTCATAAGGCAGCTTCCTTATTTTACCTATATTTGGTGTTATTTGCCGTATAAAACTTATTTAGACATGCAAAATCGATTCAATGAACACTTGTCACTCAAATCAAACAGGATTTTTTTTCACAAAAGTGACAACCCAAGAAAGCAAAGTAAACAGTCTCTCATTTGTAGGTTGCATTGATACCTAGCATTGGATGCAAGTAAAACAGTATAACAGTACCTCATTTTTTTTCTTCTCACCTGAAATTCATGCAATAAACATGTTTTGACAAAGATTTTAATTTGTTTGTGGTCTATATAGCCTGCATCAAAATGAGGTTTGCAATTATGCGCCCGAAGGCACGGGTTGAAGACCCAGTCAATGATGTCACGATATAATATATAGACCGACCTACCGACCCTTTTTTCTTTTTTAAATTACTGTTACTGCAAACCAAAATATTTTTAATGATGGCCTCATTCAGCATTTTTTTTTCTTGGAAGGTGTACCTTTTTAACTGTACTTTTATACTTTAAATGCTTTTCAACTAAATACTTTTTTATGGCCATTATATTTTTGCTTTAGTTTCTAGAATGACAGTTTTATGGAGTCAAATTTGCTCCGCTGTTTCCTCAGTGGAAAAAGAGAAGGAATGTTTTGTTTTCATTATCGTAATCTAAGGAGGATAATCATAGTCAAAGTGTCACATGTATAAACAGCTGTCCGATATGGTGGATCAAGTTCAAACCCAGAAGCAGCTCAGACCAAAGCTTCAGGTTAAAAGTGCTGATGCTTGTTCTTGCCAATATTATTTTCTTTAACAAGTGTATAACAAGTGTATTCATGTATATATATGTATGTATGTATGCATCTCTTCCATTAATTATTTAGTGAATAGTATAAGCCCTAATCACTATTCACAGCTGGAGTAATCACACTGATGTTGTTTAAAGGTTTTAGTCCCTGTTAAACTTTATTTAATGCCTTGATTGTATTTATTATAATGACTTCCTTTGTCTTAAATTTAATTTCCTTAAACACAGATGTTTGGTAATTAGATGAATTTCAGGTCTGTGTCCTGTTGATGTTGATTTTTGGTAGCATTTTTTTTTTTTTTAAATAAGCATCCTTAATTACTAATTAGGCATGACTGAGAATCATCCACTCATATTTTGTCACCAATGAAATGGATAAGCTCTCCAAGAGATGATATCAACTGACCGCATTTAGTGCTTGTTTTCACCTTGGCAGCAAGAAGTGTGTATTTGTCAAACACTTGATATCAGATGAGCAAATGTTCCTAAATTGCCTGTTTCCTGAATATCATTGTGAAGTCAGACGCAGACACTTCTCACGTCAACACATAATCGCTCTTCTTGAGAGAACTGATGCTTGAGTGTTTAGAGCAATACCTTTTATAAAAGCATATTTATCAAGTGAGCTCTGAAGGCAGCATTAAATAACATGTTTATTTCAATTTTGGCTCCTAAAATATTTTCCCCCTATAAAATTTACTTTGGTGTCCCAAAGATATTAATCCAGGTACTACTGTATGTAACATTATTGCTTATCCACATACACATTGAACAGTATTTTAATGAGCATTTTTCGTATTGGAAATTGTAAGTAGCAAATTATTGTTCAAAAAGCACAGTTTATTTGTTTAATTCCCTGCATGTTATGGACAATAAAAAGTAGATATTTAATAACATTTGTCATGTATTCTTCCTCACCTGTAGGAGTCTGAACATCTGCAGGTGAATATGGCGGCCTACAGCAATCTCTCCTTTGAGGAAGTTGTGCAAGATCTCATCAAGCAGAAAGAGGTGGTAAGAAAGAAAGATGCTCATATTCGGGAGCTGGAGGACTACATTGATAACCTGCTGGTCAGGGTAATGGAAGAGACACCCAGCATCCTGAGAACGCCATATGAGCCCAAGAGAAGAGCTGGGAAGATCTCAAAGAAGTAAAGGATCCCAAAAGCATGGCATTAAGTTTTCTGGCAAAATATATATTGCTTGTAAAAGGACACTGGAATGTTGGTTCTGACAGAACACAAGAATATATGTTCAGACACAAACAGGTTTCATGCCATAAAGATTCTTTTAAGTTTTTAAAGAACAACCGAATATATTGTGAAGAAAGATGGGCAGTAAATGTGGTGATGCCAAACCCCCCATTAGATTTTTCCTTTATTTTTATTTTTTTTTAAATAATCTTTGGAGCTGTTGTCCAATACTTTTTAGAAGATATTCTCAAGCAGCCATTCATAGTTTAGAGCATTGCTCTTGCGCGAAGAGACCAATGTTATGTTTTTACCGAAAATAACTGTGTTTAAATAGACTTTTTCTTTGGATTCAGTCAGTATAACAGAATTGAGCTCTTAATACTCTCACTGTGTTTTGCGATGCTCACTGGGATGGATTGTCCATATGAGGCCTTCAATTTGCTGTGACTGAATTCAAAAGCTGTACCAGATCAATTGGAAGTGAAAGTGAAGTGACATGTGGTGTGCTGTGGCGCCCAGGGAGCAGTTGGGGGTTTGTTGCCTTGCTCAAGGGTCTCACCTCAGTCGTGGTTTTGAGCTGTACATTCACTCTCCCCACCTACAATCCACCTGAGACTCGAACCCGCAACCTTCGGTTTACAAGTCCGACTCTATACCCTTTAGGCCTTGACTGCATCACAAAGTGGACAAACATGATGTACATGTATAAGTGTGTGGTGAAGCAAGGAAAAACCTTGGATTGATGGTACCACAGGACACAGACGTGATTGTTTACTGGATGTTTTAGCACCGGAGCGTATTGGTTTACTGGAAAGGCATGTTGGGTTTGACAGGGTAACTCTCCTATTGCTCATGAGGGTGTTTACACTGAAAATGAAGAGTGATCAGACTCATGAATGATATTGACATGTATCTGGTGCCATATTGATAAATTAGTTACAAAATGTAGGTACTGGAACCTTTTGGTACTTTTTCCAAATCATAAATCTATAAAATAATACACTGGTACAGAATTACACTACTAATATTTATTTGAGCTTGATTGCAATGAGCAAAATGTGTTTGTGAATAACAGTGTTTAACGATCAACCTGCCTCTGTTATATACAGTGACGGCAGAAGTGTAGAAAAGAGCATCCAGTCTCCAAAGACTTAATTCTGAATGTCATTCAGTTGAACTGGAATGTACTGATGCTGAATGTCTTCAGTATACCGCAGAACTGTCGAAATCTGTGGACTGCCTACAGTTGACTACACCAAAGTGTTGATGGTTTTGATTAAACTTAAGCTAGTCGGTTAGTCAGTCAAGCACAGAAGTAGTAAATGGCCCCGTTTTTAATTTCTAATTTTACCAGAGCAAATCTAGCCCGTACTTATGTAAAACCACAGCAAATTATGGATTAATTTGGCATGTCTGGATGCCTTATGAAACATTTTTGATTAATTCATTACAATGTATAGTATGCTTTGTGCAACAAAATATCGACAAAAACTAACTGAAGAACAATGGTTTACAGATTGCTTTATAGTTTCAATGCAGTACTCTGACATTGTACTGCTTTCCCAATGCTCTTCTTGTAGGACACGTCTTAGTGCTTACTGTGATTTTTCTCATCTTGTGTCATCTCTAGTACATATCTGGTGAGAAAATGATATTGGCTATCATTCTAGGTAACAGAGCATATATTTTGCACTTTTTGGCTGTTACACTGGAGCATCTGTGTAGTGAAATACTGTGCAGCAGTGGTGCATGTGGCAACCGCATACTTAAAAATGTACATTTGAGAAAACTAGAATGATTGTACTAGTCTGTAAAATAACCCATTTTAATATGTCACCCCTTTATTTGAAGAACAAAACTGACACAGGGCAATTCTTTAGGCCATAATACCCCTTTTTGATATTTTTTAAGATAGTATATATGTTCTTTTTGTATATAGCTCTGCAGAAAGCTTCCCAGAAGTAGTTTGTCTGAACAACATGGTAAAACACTGTGCTGGAAAGGAAGTCTCGTATAATATTTCTATAATGCTGGAAATATTAATAATATCACAATGAGCAAGTGATGTATTGTAGCTGTAAATTATTAATGTTTTGTTTATTTAAAGTTTTATTTACTTACATTTCATGTATTTGGAGAAGTTTACATGTGTGTAATTGACTCTTCACGTTAAAATCATTCAGTGCCATGTACAGTGTTACACAGTGCTGACATTAATAGAACCCTAGTTACATGCTTCATTTTTTTTCTAAAAATGAGACCATTAAGTTTTGTGCAAGCAGGCAGAAGATAGTTTTTCCATTATAGTTCTGTTTACATGCTAAATTTTTGTAACCTTTGTAATATGGATACATGTGTTAAAGCATTTACTTACAAATCATTTACAAATGTTGTACGCCAGGCTCACGTTATTTACGCAGAGAGCATGCTATTTCTTAATGATTTTCTGCATTGTATTTGTCACTGGCCAAAAATGTTTCAGAAAAATTATACGATGAAAAGTAAAGGTAGCTATAGTACATATAGTTAGCTATATTTTATTTCTCTCTCTCTCTCTCTCTTTCTCTCTCTCTCTGTTGTCTTATGTCAGGACTTCTATGTATTTTAATTTTCTCTAAGAGCTTTCGATCAAATAAGTTTCAAAATTGTTTCAGTGACATTGATTGTATTTAGTGGAGCACTTCTGTCTGTTTTGTCTCATTGATCTGGAACTGCTATGCATCTCTATCAAGAGCAATTCTGTGTGATACGCTGAATGTACCAATCAGAAATGTCTGTAATCACAAACAGTGTTGATCACCCTGTGTAAATATTAACTAGCACTTCTTTGATCACTTTTTACAGTACATGTACAGTAGCTAAAATGATGATGATACATTGTTTGCTTTCACTAATATTAATAATGATTGGCAATGGTTGATTATTAAGAAGGCATATAATTTTTAATGAGTACATTTTCTTTCTTTTTTTTTTTTTTTTTACAATTGTTTTATTAATGCTCCAAATGTTTAACTACCTATTTCTTTCCCCATCTTTTTTTTTTTTTTTTTTTTTTTTTTTTTTTTACTTCTTGCTTGGCTGTTGATCTTTGATTTTCAACTTTTTGTTGTTGTTTATTTAGATTTTTATAGCCGTTTAATTCTAAATGTATTACAGTGATTATGTTTGTATGCTGCTATTATCCTGCTATTTCCCCCGTAGAGGGTTTGGATCAATTCATATAGCTTCATTGAGACTCAATAAATCAGAATGGGATTTTTTTTTTCCCTTTATGAAGGATAGTAGCAGGGTAAGAGTAAAATGAAAACACATGAAAGCATCAGTATCAACACACACACACACACACACACAAAAAAAAAACAATTTGGTGTCTTCTACATTAATATCTGGTGCTGCAAAATCATATCATATATATACTGTATGTTTGTACCAGTTTTTCAGTGTTCTGTATCATATGGGTTTCCATTCTTGTAAACTACATTCTACTCAGACACTTCTTCCTTTAAAATACTGCTTTTCCTCCAAAACTTGAATTTCCAATAGTGTGTAAATAACACTACTTAGAATATAGAATTTTACCCTCTAAATTTGCTTACGGTATTTTAAAATCCTAGTTATTATGAGGACTTTTATCAACGTGACACTTTCCTGTAGGGTGGTTGAACATTTTACGTAGTTGTAGTGATTATTTATCAAGAAGTAATATGTCTGTCTTTGCATTCTTGGCATGTGGCATGAATGAGTGTAGAAGAGAGATCTGAGTCTATTTGTCTATGTGACTACCATATAAAAGGGTGAGAATGACGGTACAGCCCATTTCAATAAATCTCCTGTACTTCATGACATGTGTCTTGTATTGCTTTGATGTACATGTAAAAGCTTGTAGAGCAACACTGTTTCACGTTCCAAGCTGGGAAAACTCAAAATCAGTTTTTATTGAGTTGCAAGTTGCTGATGTCCACGTCAATACTTTAATAAATATTCAAAATTAATTAGATTTTGCAATGAATTTCCCCAATCTTTCAAGTATATGTTTATATTTGCATTACACTGCAAACCTCTTGGCTGTCATTTCTTTCAGGGAAATGAATGGGAAGTAAATTCTCATGCCCACCAAAAAAATAAAATGGCCTCTTTAACAACAAGGTAGCTTGTTAAAACTTCTCGCCTCATTTGTTTTTGAGGAACAGGAGTGTGTGTGTGTGTGTGTGTGTGTGTGTGTGTGTGTGCATGTGCGTGTGCACGCACGCAAACCGCTACATGTACAAGTGCCACTCGGTGTACCATCTCCTCCTCAATAAGGAGAAGGATCATTGCTCTTCATTCACAAGACTGGCCCCTTCACAATCCACACAGAGATTCTCTCTCACTCTCTCACTCTCTCTCTCTCTCTCTCTCTCTCTCTCTCTCTCTCTCTCTCTCTCTGCAACATTTGTATGAAAATGGAGCTTTTTCAGACTCAATGAGATGTAGATCAACAGAATTCCCCATTGAAACAGGATGCTTCTCATAGTAAGGATTTCCAGTAGTTCCTTCAATAAGTCTTTGGAATTGAGACAATGCACTGTACTAGACCAATGCTTATACAGGGTGCTTAAAGGAATTCAGAGATTTTTGCTTAGCTGCGTTTAATTAATATGTTTTAAAGGTGTATAGGAAACCATTAAAGTAGAATTCATAAGTAAGGCCAAAATAAAATACAACTCATTACTAATACATTTGTTCTTCCACTTAAAATAATTGTTTAAACATAATGACATTTGTTGACTATTTAAACAGGTTTAAAAGATGTTTAAAAGCATCGGACTGCTAAATTATAACATACACCATCCTTAAATGTGTGACATTTTCCATGACTAGAGCAATGGAAAGTCAGTCATGTGTGGGGTCTTCCTTTATAAGTAAAATATATTTCCATTGTTGCTTAATAATTCCGCATTCTATCTTTCTCTTTGGGCAAGCTCACTTTCATTTCACTTTAGTGTTTTAAAGCAGAGCCTGAATTGTCAGTAAAGACTCACTGACAGACATTAATACTGATTATGAATTTTATCATAAAACAATTGAGAACTGAGAAAAATGTAGCTTTTTTTTACATGCATATGTGTTCATTTAGTGTTTATCCAATGCAACTTCAAAAAATAAAAATAATAATAATTTTATGTTTTAGGTTTTTAACCAAAAGTTTGGACACACCTTCTCATTCAAAGAGTTTTCATTATTTTCATGACTATGAAAATTGTAGAGTCACACTGAAGGCATCAAGGGCTATTTGACCAAGAAGGAGAGTGATGGGGTGCTGCGCCAGATGACCTGGCCTCCACAGTCACCGGACCTGAACCCAATCGAGATGGTTTAGGGGTGAGCTGGACCACAGACAGAAGGCAAAAGCGCCAACAAGTGCTAAGCATCTCTCGGGGAACTCCTTCAAGACTGTTGGAAGACCATTTCAGGTGACTACCTCTTGAAGCTCATCAAGAGAATGCCAAGAGTGTGCAAAGCAGTAATCAAAGCTAAAGGTGGCTACTTTGAAGATCCTAGAATATGACATATTTTCAGTTGTTTCACACTTTTTTGTTATGTATATAATTCCACATGTGTTAATTCATTGTTTTGATGCCTTCAGTGTGAATCTACAATTTTCATAGTCATGAAAATAAAGAAAACTCTTTGAATGAGAAGGTGTGTCCAAACTTTTGGTCTGTACTGTATGGTACTGTATATGTATCAATATATTCATATATATATATATATATATATATATATATATATATATATATATATATGAATATATTGAGTTTGTAAATTATTCATACACATTTCTTCACATATATTCTCAGCAACCAAAATATACATTAATATGTTTTATATATATATATATATATATATATATATATATATATATATATATATATATATATATATATATATATATATGCGCACACATGTAGTTTATATATTAAGATAAAAGGTGATATTTCTATCTTGTTAAATTATAATCAAATAATCTAATTTTATATACAGTAGTTTTAAAAAATGTGATGACATTTGAGCATGTTTAAGTGTGAATTAAGTGTCCAAATACTTTCTAAGGTCATGGTAAATGTTCCACTTTGTACCACTACTGTGATTATGCAGAGGGTGGAAGGTGTAATGTTTAATGAGGTGCACTGTGGATCATTTTAGACTGGTAATACATTAATTACCCTTTTTGAAGGACACCTAAAAGCCAGTAGTTACATTCATTACAGCATAATGTTTTTCCCTATGGGTCAGAAATGCGATCTTCTTTTGGTCAAGTCAAGTGCATGCTGTATTTTGATATTTGCCCACAATATGCGACATAATCCTAAAAAATAAATGAGGAGCACCTTTTTGCTCACTTTTCATGAATTAGCAATGACTGACGCTGTAAATGTTCTGGCATAGGTTTACATCTCATTTTCACTTGTTCTAATTGGAACAATAACTTTAACATTCATTGCGGGATACTGTTTCATTTTGTCTAGTGTCCAGTGGATGTGGCACGCATCACGTCCCTTCTGCTGGACTTTATATGATACATGATGATAAATTACAGGATGGACAGCCGTGTTTCGAGCCCACAGGACGGCGCGTGCGTTTATGGGGACACGTGTGCAGGCTGAGCCGACCCACAGTTCATCTGTGCTGGTGTTAAAAATGGATGGGCGTCATGGTGCAGGGATCGGTGACACCCGGCACGCGTCCATTCAGAGAAAATCACCCCAAGCTATTTTTGTGACAAGATGTTCGACAAGGGAAATTCAACACATGGATGAGCTATTCTAGTATGAGCTGTCGGCCCCTCCTTATGGCCCCAGCTCTGGCTGAACCTGACCTAACATAAGCCATATGTCAAGGTTAGCTTCCACTGGGGCTTTCACCCTGCTCTGAAGATTTAGCAGAGAACAGTAAATTAATCTGAAAAAGCACTTGGTTTATAGGGAAAACCTGCACGCGGCTAGGTGTCAAATGAGCCTCTCAGCGCGAGGATGGGCCCCCATCAGGCCCTATTGTGTGTACCATTGTGTGCTTGATTGGTGCCACGCATCCTGGATCAGGTGAACAAAGGCCAGATGACACCCTGAGGTGCAAGACCAGGGGAAATCAGACACATGAACAAGGCAATTAAAAGAAAAGGAGGTGAAAGGAGCCGAGGCAAAGAGAAAGCCAAGAGAAATTCAAAGGTAACTGATAAAGTTTACACAATATAGGGACGTCAGTACAAGTGGGAAAATAAGAAACATTTTCAAGGACACTCTTAGTGTATAACAAGAGTGCACAGAACTTTCATTTGAGAGAAGCACAGCTTTATATGCTGCAAAAAAGGGTAAAATATATTGTATATGCTGTTTAGTGCCTTATGTGCATCTCTGTGGCTTCAGTCCTGCCCACACATTGCTTAAAAATAAATAAATATAAATAGGCATAAATATATAATATTTTATAATTATTATGTATAATAACATAAAAACTATTATATTATGTTAATATAATATTTATATATTACCAGGCAATATTTTTCTTTTTAAGGCACAAAGAATTATAAGCAAAGTATTCACGTGCTAACATTAGACTGCTTGATAAGTCATCATACATTTGATTTATTTATTTTTATTAATTTATTTCTGAGCAGGATTCAGTTGATTTAGGTTTTAGAAAAACTAGTTATGTCTCTACAAAGATTTCACAAAGACTTTTTCAGGGCTCAATAACCCCTGGTGGGTCTTGAGGGAATTGCAGGTGGTTTGATGAGTTAATGAAAAACTATTAAGTAAATAAAAATGTAAAATTTTAATAAATATTTGGTAGCACTTTCTATGAAGCCCGTATTTATAATAGTTTATTAGGGTGTTCTTAAGCCATTATAAAGAATGAATAATGGAATATAAAACACTTTATAATATGTTGTATCATCTCATAAATAATCATAAGAACAGTTTTATAACTATAGTAATGTATTATAATACTTAATTATTTGTGTTTATGGATTTAAAGAGTATGATGATTAATAATATAATGAACATGTTGCATCCAGTTAAGTTACAATGAATTATATTCCTTATAGTTGTAATGTATTATAAGGCAAGTCAAGTGAAGTCAAGTCTGCTTTATTGTCAATTCTTCCACATGTACAGTACATACATACAGAGAATCGAAATTGCCTTACTCTCAGACCCCAGTGCATACAGATAACACTAACAGTAGAACCTAAAAATCTAGATCAAATATAAAATATAAGATACAACTATACAATAAGGGCATGCAAAAAAGACATATAATAAAACAAAAAATAAAGTTAAATAAAGCAGCGCAAGGCACATTGGGAGTGCAAACCAGTGAAGTGAACAAACAGTGCTAAAAATATTTTTAGTGCAAAAAAAAGCTTATTCAGTCTGATTAAATTAACAAAGGGCTCAAGAGCTGTTATTTTATTTAAACTGACTGATGAGGTGGTAGAATGATCATCAGTTCCATGCTGAATGAGGTAGTGAGCAGATTACCTCATTCAGTAAGTCTCACAACTTACCATTGTTTAAGATCTGCACAAAAACTCACTATAAAAATAAAATGCAATGCAATGTAATATTTAAAAAAAACAATTAAATTGTTAAATTAAATAAACAATTATTTTTTTTTTCATTTTAAAGTATTTTAAACTATCTCAAAGCAAAATTAACATTAACCTCACAGGAAACACTCAAAAACACTGTACCACTCCTAACCTCTCATAAGATACTGTACAGATCTTAAAGAAACAATGTCATGGTATGAGAAAATCCAATATAAATCAATTAGATTTAATATGGTATTAATTGTGTGTTATGAGTAATCATAGTCTTCAAAGTTATAACCGCAAATGTGTATTACAATGTATTATAATTGCTATGAATATTTATGAGATGATACAACATATTTTATTATGAGTTCATTAAAACGCCTTAAGAATACCCTTGTAATGTATTATAAATTCAGGCCTTTATAGAAAGTGTTACTAAACATTATAAAAATGTAAAATTAAATATATATAAATATTTTAAAAGATTTTATTTTTACTACATATATGTTGATCATTAACCACAGAGAACAGTGAACATGCAAAAGTGTAAAATTATTTAAATATTAACTTCTTTAAAATCTCAGGGGGAACATCAATTAATATCAAATCAAGTAGGTTTAGCTGACAAAAGCATTTGAGAATAACTGTTTAAGCCACAAAAACATCAATGCGTGGCACCTTGAAAAAGCAATAGCTAACTGAATACAGGTGCTAGTCATATAATTAAAATATCATCAAAAAGTTGATTTATTTCACTAATTCCATTCAAAAAGTGAAACTTGTATATTATATTCATTCATTACACAAACTGATATATTTCAAATGTTTATTTCTTTTAATTTTGATGTTTATAACTGACAACTAAGGAAAATCCCAAATTCAATATCTCCGAAAATTTGAATATTGTGAAAAGGTTCAATATTGAAGACACCTGGTGCCACACTCTAATCAGCTAATTAACTCAAAACACCTCCAAAGCATTTAAATGGTCTCTCAGTCTAGTTCTGTAGGCTACACAATCATGAGGAAGACTGCTGACTTGACAATTGTCCAAAAGACGACCATTGACACCTTGCACAAGGAGGGCAAGACACAAATGGTCATTGCAAAAGAGAATGGCTGTTCATAGAGCTCTGTGTCCAAGCACATTAATAGAGAGACAAAGGGAAGGAAAAGATGTGGTAGAAAAAAGTGTACAAGCAATAGGGATAACCGCACCATGGAGAGGATTGTGAAACAAAACCCATTCAAAAATGTGGGGGAGATTCAGAAAGAGTGGACTGCAGCTGGAGTCAGTGCTTCAAGAACCACTATGAACAGACGTATGCAAGACATGGGTTTCATGTTCTGTCGCATTCCTTGAGTCAATCCACTCTTAAACAACAGACAGCGTCAGAAGCATCTCGCTTCAAAAAGGACTGGACACCTGCTGAGTGGTCCAAAGTTGTGTTCTCTGATGAAAGTAAATTTAGCATTTCCTTTGGATATCAGGGTCCCAGAGTCTGGAGGAAGAGAGGAGAGATACACAATCCACCTTGCTTGAGGTCCAGTGTAAAGTTTCCACAGTCAGTGATACTGTGTTTTCTGAGGTCCAAGATCAACGCAGCCATATACCAGGAAGTTTTAGAGCATTTCATGCTTCCTGCTGCTGACCAACTTTATGGAGATGCAGATTTCATTTTCCAACAGGACTTGGCACCTGCACACAGTGCCAAAGCTACCAGTACCTGGTTTAAGGGCCAGCAAACTCGCCTGACCTTAACCCCATAGAAAATCTATTGGGTTTTGTGAAGAGGAAGATGAGATATGCCAGACCCAAGAATGCAGAAGAGCTGAAGGCCACTATCAGAGTAACCTGGGCTCTCATAACACCTAAGCAGTGCCACAGACTGATCAACTCTGCTGCAGTACTTCAGGCAAAAGGAGCCCCAACTAAGTATTGAGTGCTGTACATGCTCATACTTTTCATTTTCATACTTTTTAGTTGGCCAAGATTTCTAAAAATCCTTTCTTTGTATTGGTCTTAAGTTATATTCAAATTTTCTGAGATACTGAATTTGGGATTTTCCTTATGCCGTGTTTCCACGAAAATTACCCGGAAAATTTGTACCATGAACTTTTTTTCCCAGGAACTTTTTTTCCCCCCAGGCCTGTTGCTTTCTGCGTTTCCACCACGGTGTAAAGTAACGGGAAGATTAGGCAAATAGACTGGTGACGTACGTTTGCGCGCGTTTCTCAATACAAAGTACGCTGATTTTGGACGTGCATCCTCCGTAGTTCAGACTTTGTGCATTCGACTCGGGAGTGTCATGTCCGTGACGACGCAAATCCGGTAAATCTGCAAACAGCAGCGTGCTTGATAACTTCAGTCAGCTGACCTTGGCTACTGCAATTTTCCTCTCTGTATATTTACAATAAAACGAAATAGGATATCAAATACAACTGCCTCCTTTCATTTTCATTTAAACATAATAACAGCTGCAGAAATGTAGCTACTTAGTTCAGGGATATGTGTACCTATATATATAGCCATTACAATGAAACAAAATATTATATAAATTTGCCTTTTTTATTTTAATTTTAACATATAGATAAATTGAATACAGACCAAAGATAACCTGTTAGATTTACCCAAAACAAATTATATTTTATGTTTAACCACTAAAGAGACATCAGAGCCAGCGGCACACATCAGAAGGTCTAGCCGAGGTGAGGCTGCTCTCGGCGGATACATGAGGACTGAGCTCCCGCTGATCGCGTGGAGCTCACCATCTCCAAGATCAGCGAAACACATTTTTAAAGAGGCGCTGTCTTTATAGATAAACCACATATTTGAGTTTTAAACAACTACATTCTCGCCTGAAATACTTTTAAAATTACATTTCATGACACAATAACAGTAATATTTTGATTTTGATTTGAATTTTTTATTTATTTTTTTACCCATTCAAATCTCATTTTGGATGATTTAATTTAAATGTAAATTTTATGATTAGTAAATTCTGGTAAAAAAAAAAATTGAACTTTTGAATGTTTGGTAAAGAGGACTTACATGAGTCAGTGTGTATAAGTTGATCTGTAAATGCATCATTATGCCCCGTTTCCACCGCAGGAACTTTACCCAGGAACTAGGGACTTTGGCCTGGTACTCGGTGTGTTTCCACCGCAGGAACCAGGAACTAAATAAAGTTCCGGGTAAAAAAATGCCCCTCAGAAAGTCCCTGCTGGCGAGGTGGTACTTTTTCAAAGTTCCTGAACTTTCGGGGGCGGGATTTGGCCGCTAAACATTCTGATTGGTTGAGTTCACACAGCATTGGTTGAGTTCAACCACCATTTATTCGGATCAACATTTTCAAAATATTACTGTTATTGTGTCATGAAATGTAATTTTAAAAGTATTTCAGGCGAGAATGTAGTTGTTTAAAACTCAAATCTGTGGTTTATTTATAAAGACAGCACCTATTTAAAAATGTGTTTCGCCGATCTCAGAGACGGTCAGCTCGACGCGACCAGCGGGAGCTCAGTGATCATCTGTCCGCCGAGAAGCAGCCTCTCCTCGGCTAGACCTTCTGATATGTGCCGCTGGCTCTGATGTCTCTTTAGTGGTTAAACATAAAATATAATTCAGCTGCGGGGTAAATCTAACAGGTTTTCTTTGGTCTGTATTCAATTTATCTATATGTTAAAATGAAAATAAAAAAGGCAAATCTACATAATATTTTGTTTCATTGTAATGGCTGTATATCCCTGAACTAAGTACATTTATGCAGCTGTTATTATGTTTAAATGAAAATGAAAGGAGGCAGTGGTATTTGATATCCTATTTCGTTTTATTGTAAATATACTGAGAGGAAAATTGCAGTAGCCAAAGCGAGTTGAGTTCACGCAGCATTGATTGAGTTCAACCACCATTTATTCGGATCATGTTCAAAATATTACTGTTTTATTGTGTCATGAAATGTAATTTCATGAATTATCCTATTTCGTTTTATTGTAAATATACAGAGAGGAAAATAGTAGCCATGGTCAGCTGTCTGAAGTTATCAAGTATATGCTGCTGTTTGCAGATTTACTGGACTTGCGTCGTCGCGGACATCACACTCCCGAGTCGAATGCACAAAGTCCGCACTACCGAGAATGCACGCCCAAAATCAGCGTACTTTGTATTGAGAAACGCGCGCAGACCTACGTCACCAGTCTATTTGCCTAATCTTCCCGGTACTTTACACCGCGGTGGAAACACAGAAAGCAACAGGTCTGGGGGGAAAAAGGTTCCTGGGAAAAAAAGTTCCTGGTACAAATGTTCCGGGTAATTTCGGTGGAAACGCGGCATTAGTCAGTCTTTACATTCTTCATAGTCTACCCATCTGGTAGTACCAGATTTTCTGGTTTAAGCTGATACGACTCTCCCTCGGGCCCGCAGGTTTCTCTCCTGAGCACTATTACTCTCAAATCTGCTGCTAACCATGGAGTAATGCAGTCAATCAGTCAGTTGTCTGCCTGCCTTTCCTCTAACATGCAGTCGGTGCACCGCTGGACCCCGTACCAGCCAAATTACTCAGGCGGGAATTACCAGATAATAAATTCTAATGTGTCAAAGGGGAGGCAGGATTTCAGAGGCAGAATGTTTTCACCATTTTTTACTGGTTCCTGTGTAAGAGCTTGTTATTTTGTAGGCCAGACAAACAGTATCACAAACTGACAAAATGTAATGGTGTTTACACCTAAACACGGCCCAAAATCACAGCAATCTGGGCGGAGGAAGGCGATGGAAGCTGGGAGGCTGAGTGGCTCCCCACCATGCCTTAACAGGTCTCTTCAAAAGCAACATCTGTGATGTGTCAACTCTCAGAGACTCAAATCACCATCCTAAACCATGATAATCCACTTTGTAAATGTGGGGCAAGTTGCAGCCTGCCTTTTTTTATTTCCTACTTCTCTCTCTCTCTCTCTCTCTCTCTCTCTCTCTCTCGCTCGCTCTCTCTCTCTCTCTCTCTCTGTATATAGATTTATATATATATACATCTCTGTTTTCTTCATTGTCATAAATGTTTATTCTTCCAGTAAATTGCTGACACATTAGTGTGGGAATGTGGTTTTTAAATGAGCATCTTCCTTCTCTGTTTCTGATAACTGAAAATACGGTGAAGAATTGAAGTGGATGGATTTAGATGCACATTAGGAAAAGCTGTTCTGTGATTAATGTGGTTGATGATATTTCAGCAGAAAGATGTTCAGTAAAGGGAATATTTATATAATTTTCCTTCCAAAGGACTTGTGTGAGATAACATTTTCAGCTCTCTCAAATACATTTCAGGCTTTTTACAAAATTACTCTAAACACAATGGTATGTGAAATATATGTACACTGCCGTTTAAAATTTTGAGGTGGGTAAGATTTTAAATGTTTTTGAAAGAGGTCTTGTTTACCAAGGCTAAAAGTAAAAATGGTCATATTGTGAAATATTATACAATTAAATTTTTTTATATTTGAATTTAAAAATGCAATTTATTCCTTTGTTGGCAAAACTGAATTATCACCATCAGTACTGTATTCTTCAGTGTCACATTATCCATCAGAAATCATTCTAATATGCTGGGTTTGGTGTTTGAGGAACGTTTCTTATTATTATCAATGCCGAAGACAGTTGTGCTGCTAAATGTTCTTCTGTAAACAGTGATATTTTTTGTCAGGTTTTTTTTATTAATAAAAGTATTTCCTTTAAACAAAAATCAGACCCAAAACTTTTGAATGGTAGTGTTTTTTGTAGTTGTTGTTGTTTTAATTCACCGTCATAAATACAACAGATCTGTTGTGAAAAAAAAGTAATTATACAAATAAATTTTTTCATCATTTATATAAGACCAAACCCTTGTTTTGGAAAATCCAGCTTCTCTCATGATCAGCACCCTCCACCATCTTCTTTTTACAAAAGCTCACTTGCATAGTCTATATTTCTCCATGTTATTTTCTTGAGTAATAATCTGTTAAGCACAAAGAACATGGAGATCAAATGGATGGACACAAAACCATGTGGGGTGTTGTGTTCTTTCCCATACTTCAATACACAAAACATGTAAGTGTCAAGTTATCCCATGAGATAAAAACATTCAGAAACAGAAAGGTTGAGGTGTCATTACAGCAGCCGGAACCAGTCACCAGTGTATATATCCATCCCGGGACGTGGTTGCTTTCACACAGAAGGCGACCCAGCAATGTTCCGGCAATATGCCGGGTCCGACGTGCAGTGTGAAGCCCCTTTCACACTGCCATTCCGGCAAATACACGGGTACTTTTTTTTGCACTTTCACACTGCCAGTGATTACCCGGGATATGTGCGTGCTTTCACACACAACCCGTAAATATCCCGTAATGACACGTGACATCACGGCGTGATGTGTAATGTACGAGTCGAAAACGTTAGGCACGTTATACTTTCAAACAAACAAGCGAGCGATCTTGGCGTCAGCGCGGAAAGTGAGAAACTAACTGATCTCTGCTTCATTACAGTTTGCACATATTTTTTCGTCGCGAACGTTGATCTTCCTTCAAAACAGCCGGTAAAAGAGTCGCGCAATAACGCGCATCATCACATCGACACGGCATTAGATCTGGCTTTTGTTCACACAGCGCTCGTCCCGGGTTGAACCCGGCAATGTTACTAGGTCCCCGACCCAGGTTCAATGCAGGTATCAATCCCGTGACATGGTTGCTTTCACGCAGAAGGCGACCCGGCAATGTTCCGGCAAAATGCCGGGTCAGACGTGCAGTGTAAAAAGGGGCTTGAAAGGGGCTATTGAGGCTCAGGTGGGCTGAGAGTGCTAACAGAGGGCACATTCAGATGCCTGATCATTCCGGAGAGAAAGAAGGTCAGGACGACCGTGACTAGACTAGTCTGCACTCTCAGAAAAAAGGTACAAAAGCTGTCACTGGGATAGTACCTTTTCAAAAGGCACACTTTTTTACCTTTAAGGTACTAATATGGACTCTTAAGGTACAGAGGTGTGCCTTTTGAGAAGGTACAGCCCCAGTGAAAGCATTTGTACCTTTTTTCTGAGAGTGTGTATTGGTTGCACTGTATTAAAGAATATGCCATAATCCATGGCCTCAATGTTATAATAGCACAGTCTGTCAAGTCAAGTCACCTTTATTTATATAGCGCTTTAAACAAAATACATTGCGTCAAAGCAACTGAACAACATTCATTAGGAAAACAGTGTGTCAATAATGCAAAATGATAGTTAAAGGCAGTTCATCATTGAATTCAGTGATGTCATCTCTGTTCAGTTAAATAGTGTCTGTGGATTTATTTACAATCAAGTCAACCATATCGCTGTAGATGAAGTGACCCCAACTAAGCAAGCCAGAGGCGACAGCGGCAAGGAACTGAAACTCCATCGGTGACAGAATGGAGAAAAAAACCTTGGGAGAAACCAGGCTCAGTTGGGGGGCCAGTTCTCCTCTGACCAGACGAAACCAGTAGTTCAATTCCAGGCTGCAGCAAAGTCAGATTGTGCAGAAGAATCATCTGTTTCCTGTGGTCTTGTCCTGGTGCTCCTCTGAGACAAGGCACAAATAGCACACCTAGGTTCCTAACTGATGACGAAGAATTGACAGAGCAACCATCAAGTCTTAGACAGTGTTCTAGGTTATTACAAGCAGAGTTTTTAGGTCCTATAATTAACACCTCTGTTTTTTCAGAATTTACCAGTAAGAAATTACTCGTCATCCAGTTTTTATATCGACTATGCATTCCATTAGTTTTTCAAATTGGTGTGTTCCACCGGGCCGCGAAGAAATATAGAACTGAGTATCATCAGCATAACAGTGAAAGCTTACACCATGTTTGCTGATGAGATCTCCCAAGGGTAACATATAAAGCGTGAAGAGTAGCGGCCCAAGTACTGAGCCTTGAGGTACTCCATACTGCACTTGTGATCGATATGATACATCTACATTCATTGCTACGAACTGATGGCGGTCATATAAGTACGATTTAAACCATGCTAATGCACTTCCATTAATGCCAACAAAGTGTAACTCTGTAAGTTTGGCTGTCAACACACAATCAAACAGTGTACATGCCTTATTTTTCATTATTACTGTATTTTCATATAAGAATGATTTATGGTTTGTCATGGAATCTTATTGGTTGTACAATCATGCAGTGCTTTTAAGGACTTACTTCTCTGTTCACTGATTATGGGTCAATGACAGTAGATTTTATTTTATTTTATCATTTTATATCTACTAATATATATATATATAAAATGCATGCCTTTTAATGATCAGTAATTTTCAAATAATTATAACATATTTAGACTTGTGCATGACCTTTTCATTGACATGTTTTGTATTTTTTCTCATGCTATCCATGATGCCTTATAACCTGAAATGAAGACGGACACAATTTTTGTTTTATCCAGTTGTATTTACTCAGTTCAACTTATAACATCCAAGTGAAAGATACGACACCAACATGTCAGAATTTTGCCAGAATCACAGAGTTGGAAAAAGAATCACCCCTTCCTAAAAAATACTTGTAAACTCAATCAGGTGTAGCTGATCATCTTCTCAATAGCACACAAAGCCATTTGAGTGTCAGCTGTGATCATCTGTGGTGATTTTAATTAGCTCAGCATGAAAAGAGCTTTTCTGGAGCATTTCATTCCTTGATAACTCCACTGAAGCAAACAATCAAGTAAGGGTCACAAAGCACTGTCAAAAGATCTCTGGGATAAAGTTACGGACAGGCACAAGTCAGGAGATGAATTTAAAAAAAAATGATTTATCAATGCCTAGAAACACAAGTGTGAAGAATATTATAAAGAAGTGAAAGGAATTTGTTAAACGATACAAAAAAACCCTCCCTGGATCAGGACGTTGCTCCAAACTGGATGACAGAGCCAGAAGGAAACTGGTCAGAGAGGCGACCAAGAGACCTACAGCAACAATGAAGCAGATGCAGGAATTTATGACATAGAGTGGACATTGTGTGCACATGAAAACAATATCACAAATTCTCCATAAATGTGGATTGTATGGCAAGGTTGCAAGGAAAAAGCCAGAAAGACAGGCCACATGCAGTCACAGCTGAGCTTAAACCTAAACACATCTTGAAGATTATGAGGCAGATGAAACTAAAACTGAAAACTGTTGAGGCCTCAACACCAAACGATATGCCTGGTGGATATCCAATACAGCTTACCATCCAAAAAGCAGCGTTCCTCCAGTAAAACATGGAGGTGGTAATATCCTGTAATGGGGGGTGTTTCTCTGCAGCAGGGTCTGGAGCACTTGTCAGGATAAAGAAAAATAGATGGGGCAAAATACTGTCAGATTCATGGGGAAAATCTGCTACCCTCTGCCATAAAGTTGTCAATGGGAAGAAGGTTGACCTTCAACAATGACCTCAAGGCTGTCACATGAATTTGTTTTTTACTAGATTAGCCCAAACTGTCTCCATATTATTATATACAGGTGCATCTAAATAAATTAGAATATCATGGAAAAGGTTTTTTTTTTTCAGTAATTAAACTCATATTGTGAAACTCGTGTATTAAATAAATTCAACGCACACAGACTGAAGTAGTTTAAGTCTTTGGTTCTTTTCCATCTTTTCCGGAAGGGTGGAGAAGTTCATAGCCAAGTCAAGTGTTAAGTTTCCAAAGTCTGTGATGATCTGGGGTGCAATGTCTTCTGCTGGTATTGGTCCATTGTGTTTTTTGAAAACCGAAGTCACTGCACCAATTTACCAATAAATTTTAGAGCACTTCATGCTTCCTTCTGCTGACCAGCTTTTTGAAGATGCTGATTTTATCTTCCAGCAGGATTTGGCACCTGCCCACACTGCCAAAAGTTGGTTAAATGACCATGGTGTTGGTGTGCTTGACTGGCCAGCAAACTCACCAGACCTGAACCCCATAGAGAATCTATGGGATATTGTCAAGAGGAAAATGAGAAACAAGAGACCAAAAAATGCAGATGAGCTGAAGGCCACTGTCAAAGAAACCTGGGCTTCCACACCACCTCAGCAGTGCCACGAACTGACCACCTCCATGCCACACTGAATGGAGGCAGTAATTAAAGCAAAAGGAGCCCCTACCAAGTATTGAGTACACATACAGTAAATTAACATACTTTTCCAGAAGGCCAACAATTCACAATTTTTTTTATTGGTCTTATGAAGTATTCTAATTTGTTGAGATAGTGAATTGGTGGGTTTTTGTCAAATGTGAGCCAAAATCATCACAATTAAAAGAACCAAAGACTTAAACTACTTCAGTCTGTGTGCATTGAATTTATATAATACACAAGTTTCACAATTTGAGTTGAAATACTGAAATAAATGAACTTTTCCACAACATTCTAATTTATTGAGATGCACCTGTAAATATCCCAATTGTTTGTTGATTTTTCTCTTTTTCATCAAAATATTTGTTTTTTTTTTATAATTTTTAAGAGCAATGATGGTCCTGTGCACTTCATCACAAAGTGAAGCAGTATGATCTTTCTCAATGGGATGGAAGATATTGCTTTAGAAAACTGCAGGTGGAGTGATGTGAGTTTGGTTTTGATAGATCATGATGGGGGGACCCAATCCCACTAATACATGCCACCTCAGTTTTACAGGTGCATAAAATCAATCCGGCTTCCTTCAGTGTGAATGTCACTTTACTTTTATTGCATCTCACTATGTCTGAAATCTTTATAAAGCTTTAACAGTCAGTCTCATGTGAAAACTCTTAATTTCTCTGTCTGCATTAGAGGTGTCAAGATACTTAGTGTAATTTCACTCTAATCCTCTCTGCTAGCCGCTAACAACAGGTGATATGATTTCCCAGCCGTATTTTTTCCCATTCTTCCCATTGTTTGAACCTCAATAGAATCATTCTTTGGGATGTTTTATGTTTGGATATTCTTTAGACACCTCTATAGCTGAGCATGGACCGAATATATTTGCAGAATAAAACTGGCAGTGTCTCCGGCGTGAAAAAGGTCACAGTGCAAGAGGAGACATCCGTCTCTCGGTGGTCCCTCATTAAGAAACAGGACAATTAGCCAATTGCCCAATTAATTACAATCCTCTAATCTATAGAAAATGACTGGCTGGAAAGATGCATTGCTGCTTTCCGCTGCTCACAAAGAAAAGCTCCATGGGCGCTCCACAGAAGAGACTTAAAAGCTCTTTAATCAAATTAATCTGAGATAAACAATCATTTACCCCACTATAAAACTGCTACCAGTGAGGATTACAGTGATTTTTAAGAAATGAATTAGCCTGAGTCATTCACGTTCGCCTCTTTCTCTGCTATGCAGAGACTTTCTCATTTTCTCTCTCTCTCTCTCTTCCCTCTGTATGCCAGACCATTTATATTAGTCAGATACTCTGCTGATTTGACACATTTTCAACAAACCGTGGACTGAAAACCCATCTCCTAGTAATCCCAGAGGTCATGAGGTCACCCCGGTTATAATGTTAAACAGCAATGCCAAATCATGCCGAGTGAATTTTTGGTGCAGAAATGAAGCTTTGCTGAATATGAGTCAGCACAGATGTCTCTTCTTCTTCCTTTGATGCTGTAATAATCCTGAAGAGCCAATACTACCTCCCAATGTTTCATTTATTTTTCAGCCTTTGTGGCAAACTTTCTAAATGATTGTGGTGTTGACATGAAGAATGATCGTTCAGTTCCCAGTCACGCCCAACAACCCCAGGCTCTCACAATTCCCTCTTAGCTGCGTGCTTGCAAACATGCCAAGGTTTATTTTATAAACACGAGAACATGGCAGATAATCACGCAGTACTTCTCAAAACAGGCCCACAGAGTCATTCCGGCCGTTTTTCACCCATATGTCCTCATTTGGGTCTCTTGCGCTCCGTTTCCACAGTGAAAACAAGGTGGAAATTCTCCAATGTTTTGCAAGTGTCACATAGCTGGGCGATGAGCCATCAAGCAATGGCTAGATGGAATATCACTGACCCTCAGTCACCCGTCCATTTTTCCCATCCATGTTTTTCTCCGAAACCTTCTTGATTTGCAAGTAAAATGAGCACAAGAGACGGCCTTGTAAACTACTCGCAGGTGGTTCGATTTGAAGGGGTGTTTTGATATAATTAGGCAACAGATAGAGGGAGGGGGGTTCAAAGGGGGTCTCTGACTGTGAGAGCTGGGAAAATATGAGTAATTAATTGTGAGGCATCAGTTTTGACGGGCCAAGAATTAAGCTGTCAAACTGTAAGAATGGAGATTCTTATATCCTCATCCAAATGGAGTAATTGCTGGCTGTCACATGATGAATTGAAAGAGCAGAAGGATACACCTGAATAGTAGAAGGAAAAGAAACATGGCAAAGAAAGATGCTTCATTTTTCAAGAAACTACAAATCTAAACAATACAGTTTTTTGTTGCATGTTCTGGAATTTATGAATGCAAAGACCTAAAATAATAGAATCCTTATGCATATATAATTGTATTTATTTGTTGTTGATTATTCTGCTTTTTGAGCAAAGACATAAAATGTTTATAATATAAGGTTATTTCCCCAAAAAGTTTTCTCTGTTTTTTTTTTTTTTTTGGTCACTATAAATTTAAATTTTTACTCTTCCATTATGTTTTTTGCCTCCTTTTTGAATTAATTTTATCTTTAGATTTTATTTTATTTTATTTTTTATCCTTGTGTCAGAGTTTTGATCTTACATTATAAGATCTTACATTACAAAATAATGATAAATCCCCTGTTATGTTTGTACTGGCTACTGTATACATGCCACCAGGGCACCATACAGACTTTATTAAAGAGTTTGGTGATTTTACATCCGAGTTAGTTCTGGCTGCAGATGAAGTTTTAATAGTTGGTGATTTTAATATCCATGTTGATAATGAAAAAGATGCATTGGGATCAGCATTTATAGACATTCTGAACTCTATTGGGGTTAAACAACACGTTTCAGGACCTACTCATTGTCGAAATCATACTCTAGATTTAATACTGTCACATGGAATTGATGTTGATGGTGTTGAAATTATTCAGCCAAGTGATGATATCTCAGATCATTATTTAGTTCTGTGCAAACTTCATATAGCCAAAATTGTAAATTCTACTTCTTGTTACAAGTATGGAAGAACCATCACTTCTAACACAAAAGACTGCTTTTTAAGTTATCTTCCTGATGTAACCAAATTCCTTAGCATATCCAAAACCTCAGAACAACTTGATGATGTAACAGAAACTATGGACTCTCTCTTTTCTAGCACTTTAAATAAAGTTGCTCCTTTACACTTAAGGAAGGTTAAGGAAAACAGTTTGACACCATGGTATAATGAGCATACTCGCACCCTAAAGAGAGCAGCCCGAAAAATGGAGCGCAGCTGGAGGAAAACTAAAACTAGAGGTATTTCGTATTGCTTGGCGGGAAAGTAACATATCCTACAGAAAAGCATTAAAAACTGCTAGATCCGATTACTTTTCTTCTCTTTTAGAAGAAAACAAACATAACCCCAGGTATTTATTCAATACAGTGGCTAAATTAACGAAAAATAAAGCCTCAACAAGTGTTGACATTTCCCAACACCACAGCAGTAATGACTTTATGAACTACTTTACTTCAAAAATCGATACTATTAGAGATAAAATTGCAACCATTCACCCGTCAGCTACAGTATCACATCAGACAATGCACTATAGACCCCCTGAGGAACAGTTCCACTCATTCTCTACCATAGGAGAGGAAGAATTGTATAAACTTGTTAAATCATCTAAACCAACAACATGTATGTTAGACCCTATACCATCTAAGCTCCTAAAAGAAGTGCTTCCAGAAGTCATAGATCCTCTTCTGACTATTATTAATTCCTCATTGTCATTAGGATATGTCCCCAAAACCTTCACACTGGATGTTATTAAGCCTCTCATCAAAAAACCACAACTTGACCCCAAAGAACTAGTTAATTATAGACCAATCTCGAATCTCCCTTTTCTGTCCAAGATACTAGAAAAGGTGGTATCCTCACAATTATATTCCTTCTTAGAGAAAAATGGTATATGTGAGGATTTCCAGTCAGGATTTAGACCGTATCATAGTACTGAGACTGCTCTCCTTAGAGTTACAAATGATCTGCTCTTATCATCTGATCGTGGGTGTATCTCTCTATTAGTTTTATTGGATCTTAGTGCTGCGTTTGACACAATTGACCACAACATTCTTTTGCATAGACTTGAACACTTTGTTGGCATCAGTGGAAGTGCATTAGCATGGTTTAAATCGTACTTATATGACCGCCATCAGTTCGTAGCAGTGAATGAAGATGTATCCTATCGATCACAAGTGCAGTATGGAGTACCTCAAGGCTCAGTACTAGGGCCGCTACTCTTCACGCTTTATATGTTACCCTTGGGAGATATCATCAGGAAACATGGTGTTAGCTTTCACTGTTATGCTGATGATACTCAGCTCTATATTTCTTCGCAGCCTGGTGAAACACACCAATTTGAAAAACTAATGGATTGCATAGTCGATATAAAAAACTGGATGACGAGTAATTTCTTACTGCTAAATTCGGAAAAAACAGAGGTGTTAATTATAGGACCTAAAAACTCCGCTTGTAATAACCTAGAACACTGTCTAAGACTTGATGGTTGCTCTGTCAATTCTTCGTCATCAGTTAGGAACCTAGGTGTGCTATTTGATCGCAATCTTTCCTTAGAAAGCCACGTTTCTAGCATTTGTAAAACTGCATTTTTCCATCTCAAAAATATATCTAAATTACAGCCTATGCTCTCAATGTCAAATGCAGAAATGTTAATCCATGCATTTATGACCTCAAGGTTAGATTATTGTAATGCTTTATTGGGTGGTTGTTCTGCACGCTTAGTAAACAAACTACAGCTAGTCCAAAATGCAGCAGCAAGAGTTCTTACTAGAACCAGGAAGTATGACCATATTAGCCCAGTCCTGTCAACACTGCACTGGCTCCCTATCAGGCATCGTATAGATTTTAAAATATTGCTTATTACTTATAAAGCCCTGAATGGTTTAGCACCTCAGTATTTGAATGAGCTCCTTTTACATTATAATCCTCTACGTCCGCTACATTCTCAAAACTCAGGCAATTTGATAATACCTAGAATATCAAAATCAACTGCGGGCGGCAGATCCTTTTCCTATTTGGCGCCTAAACTCTGGAATAACCTACCTAACATTGTTCGGGAGGCAGACACAGTCTTGCAGTTTAAATCTAGATTAAAGACCCATCTCTTTAACCTGGCATACAAATAACATACTAATGTGCTTTTATTATCCAAATCCGTTAAAGGATTTTTAGGCTGCATTAATTAGGTAAATCGGAACCGGAATCACTTCCCATAACACCCTATGTACTTGCTACATCATTAGAAGAATGGCATCTACGCTAATATTTGTCTGTTTCTCTCTTGTTCCGAGGTCACCGTGGCAACCAGATCCAGTCTGTGTCCAGATCAGAGGGTCACTGCAGTCACCCGGATCCAGTACGTATCCAGACCAGATGCTGGATCAGCACCTAGAAAGGACCTCTACATCCCTTAAAGACAGCGGAGACCAGGACAACTAGAGCCCCAGATACAGATCCCCTGTAAAGACCTTGCCTCAAAGGAGCACCAGGACAAGACCACAGGAAACAGATGATTCTTCTGCACAATCTGACTTTGCTGCAGCCTGGAATTGAACTACTGGTTTCGTCTGGTCAGAGGAGAACTGGCCCCCCAACTGAGCCTGGTTTCTCCCAAGGTTTTTTTTCTCCATTTTGTCACCGATGGAGTTTCGGTTCCTTGCCGCTGTCACCTCTGGCTTGCTTAGTTGGGGACACTTCATCTACAGCGATATCGTTGACTTGATTGCAAATAAATGCACAGACACTATTTAATTGAACAGAGATGGCATAACTGAATTCAATGATGAACTGCCTTTAACTATCATTTTTTCATTATTGACACTGTTTTCCTAATGAATGTTGTTCAGTTGCTTTGACGCAATGTATTTTGTTTAAAGCGCTATATAAGTAAAGGTGACTTTGACTTTGACAAGACCACAGGAAACAGATGATTCTTCTGCACAATCTGACTTTGCTGCAGCCTGGAATTGAACTACTGGTTCCGTCTGGTCAGAGGAGAACTGGCCCCCCAACTGAGCCTGGTTTCTCCCAAGGTTTTTTTCTCCATTCTGTCACCGATGGAGTTTCGGTTCCTTGCTGCTGTCGCCTCTGGCTTGCTTAGTTGGGGACACTTCATCTACAGCGATATCGTTGACTTGATTGCAAATAAATGCACAGACACTATTTAACTGAACAGAGATGACATAACTGAATCCAATGATGAACTGCCTTTAACTATCATTTTTGCATTATTGACACTGTTTTCCTAATGAATGTTGTTCAGTTGCTTTGACGCAATGTATTTTGTTTAAAGCGCTATATAAATGAAGGTGACTTTGACTTTGACTTTGACATTATAAAAATCCATTTGAAAAATATTATTAATAAATAAAAATATAAGACTATGATAATAAAAAAAAATAATAATAATGATGATGAAATCTACATTCATTGTATTATATACCATTTCATGTTTTGTGTTAAAAAAAATGTATATATATTTTACAAAACTCACTACTGTCTTTCATTTGTAGTGTCCTTTTCTGTGCCCTAATAATTTTTATTCAGAGGTTAGTGGCAAAAAAAGTAAATATCATATTTTTATTGTGCAGATTTTGTTTTGTTCTAAACAAGCTATAATTTTACCGAAGCGTATTGCATTCACTTGAGAAAAAAAATCTACTCTGTTTTTCTGAATTAACGAGTTAATTATCTCATAATTACGAGATAATTTTTCATGAAAAAAAAGTTTTTGCTCTGTTTTTCTGAATTAACGAGTTAATTATCTCAGAATTATGAGATACATTTTTCTGTGGTGGAGGAACAAGAGTTCTTGATATTTCCAAGAAAGCCACAAAAACAGAGATTCTATCACAAGCTAAAAAGCTATTTTTCCCCAATGAGAAATCGAGAAAGGAAAAGTGGGAAGAGTTCAGTCACAACATTGTTGACTTTCAGGAAGCATACCTTGATGAGGGTGTTAGTGTGGGAGAGCTCTATGAAACACATAAATTGCGGATTTTAAGATTTTACTTGTTCACAGAGCACCTGACAAATGGAGATGAAGTGTTCACAGAGATGACAGAAGGAACTGATGAACAGACAGATGCAGCGAGGCTAAATGAGCGACAGAAAAACACAACAGAAGATAATGAGCAGCTGACACAAAAAACACATGACAGTGAACAGCAGACACACACTGTGGAAGCTTTTGTCTCTACTGCTGTAGAGATTGTTGATCTTACATCTTTTTGTGATACATCGGAGGTCATTTTTGTCCCTTTGCAAGGTGGACCATTTTTAGAAGATCTTGATGACACAATCTTACATGAGCCTATAGAAGAGGTACAGATAAACATCAACGCCAACAGCTCAACTCCTTTCCATTCTGACACAGTGCCGGCTGGCCCATTAAGTCCTACTTATGAACTGTTGCATGTGACAGTGAAACTCCACAGAGTCAATCTCTTGGAGGAACTGATTACCCAATTCAAGGATGAAGCGATGATGTCCTACACTGTGAAATACAGCTTCATTCATGAAATGGGGGCAGATGCTGATGGCGTGTCCAGGGATGTATATGCTGCCTTCTGGACAGAGTTTTTAGACTGTGCAACAGAGGGTGCAGATGTGAGGGTGCCATCACTATCCCCAAAATGGCAAGAGGAAGAATGGAAATCTGTTGGTAGGATAATGGTCAAGGGATTAAAGGACCATGGATATTTTCCTTCTCGGCTCGCTCAAGCCTTTACAGCAGCATTCATATTTGGTGAACACACTGTCTCACCTGATTTATTGTTTGACTCACTAATGTTGTATCTTAGTCAGTCTGAGCGCGATCTCTTGTCCACTGCTTTGCATGACGCCCTTGATGGTGATGATGAAGATGAGCTTCTTGATCTTATGGATCACATGGGAGGAAGAACAGTACCAACATAAGAGGACTTAAAAAGCTGTGCTTCTCCAAGTTGCCCACAAGCAAATAATCCAGCAACCAAAATATGCACTGGATAACATTGCAGCAGTCGCAGGACCAACTCTCAGGGAGTTCTTCCCCAGTGTGCTGGATATGCAGAAGATGTATGAGGATCTTAAACCATCAACCCGAAAGGTATTAAAGTTGATCACGGCCTCTCCAGCTACTCCAGCAGAGAACCAAAGTTCGCGATTTTTACATCAGTACATCAGGGGATTGGATGAGATAGGCCTCCGGAAGATGTTGAGATTTGTGACAGGGTCTGATGTCATCTGCGTTAAAGACATTCAAGTCATATTCACCCCTTTGGAAGGGTTATCAAGGCGGCCTATTGCACATACTTGTGGCCCAACTTTAGAGCTGCCATCAACTTACAACAGCTATCCTGACCTCCGAGCTAAAATGGAGGCTATACTGTCCAGCAACTTCTATGCAATGAAGATGAAAGAATGCTATGAAAGAAGTGTCTCACTCACTCACATGTACACATTCTTCCCTCTTGTCCAGTTCTAGCCTTATCAGTGCCATCTGTTGACCTTTAGATAGTGCGTGAATGTGAGACAGAGCACATAGGGGAAGTAATTAACTTAGGTGGTGCATTATGAGCACAGGGTGATTTATTTTTTATTTTATGTTTTTCAGTTTCAGTTTTATCCAGAATGTCATTACCAAACTTACTGTGGAAACATGTTTACTGGCTGATGAACATTTTGTTGATGGACTCCGAATATATCCTGTCAGGAGAAAGCAGGCTGGATTCAGATGCGGGTAAACTCAAGGCTTTATTCACAAAGCGGAGACAGAGAAGATGAGTCACGTTTCACAGGTTTCACTCGCAGTGACAGGATGAACAGCAGATGAGTCACGTTTCACAGGTTTCACTCTCAGTGACAGGATGAACAGCAGATGAGTCACGTTTCACAGGTTTCACTCGCAGTGACAGGATGAACAGCAGGTGCTACTAGGAACTCTGGGCTTGTAAGAACTAGGGCAGAGAAATCAGCTAAACACACTGGAGCCTGAGGACAAGACACGACAGGGTGAGTACAAAGAGCTGCTAGATGATCGGAGCTATAGGTACGAATAACAACAGTCTGACAATAGACAGAGAAACACAGGGAATAATAAAGGGGAAAAATTAGAAGGACATAGAGAACAGGTGGCGAGCAATTAAGGTTAACAACGGGGAAACAAGGAAGGCGGGGAAAACACAAACAGGCAGACGCGGTGAGCTGTCAAACCATCCCAACACACACACACCCACACCAAAAAGACAGGTGATTAGCCCGAGACCCGACATATCCAGCCCATAGAAACATTTACACATGATAACAAGATACAATAATAATTTCGATTTATCAATAATTATACAGGACCATTCAAATGCCATTTAGGTTGCCCTGTTTGCAGTGGGCCCAAAGTGTGTCAAATCACATTTGGTCATGCTGTATAGTTCCACCATAAGGAAAAAATTGCCATTTTGATAATGGCAACATGTTTTGCAACGTTTCATATGCAGTTGCTGTTATTACCAGTCTTAAACTGTCTGTAGAAACATATTGAGTGGCTGAACATTTTGTTAATATACTTTAAGGTCCACTTAACCAAAAAACAATTATAAACCTTTTACACAATGTATGTTATAAATGCATGTGGATACATTTTAATTTTTAAGTGATTTAGATACATGTTCCAATATTTTAAATGTACTTTTATGTAAGCCATCATTTCTGTTAGCAGTTTAGGAGCATACTTTTTGGGACAATTTAAAAGAAATGTTCTTGTAAAGTTGCATTTTAATTGAGAAATTATAATTAACTTGGACCCTGAGGTAATGTCAGCTTATGTTAAATCTTATTATTGGCAGTGTTTGGAAATCTGTTCTAACATACAGCACTGTACATTAGAATGTGTTCTGCTTTTTACAAATAAAAAGCACAGGTTTCTCTCTTGTTTTGTACAGATGTTTTCAAACAAATCAAGTCTTTACTGCAGATAACACACTTGGATCTTGTCTCACACAGTAGAATTACTGAGTTTTGACAACTGCACTGCAGTTCCTGCATTCACCAGCACTCTTTAGACAACATATTATCTCTACATTACCAAATAGGCCTATTTCCTACATGCACAGTAAATCACACGGGAGGAAAGATGTTGCACTGCACTGGTTTATTTATATGATGCCAAATAATTGTGTAAAAAAAAAATGCTTTATGTGCAGCCCAGAGAAACATGATTACAATATACAATAATATGTTTCATTTAAAGGCCATCCAAACATCATGTAGGTTGCCCTGTTTACTATGAGCCCAAAGTGTGTCAGATCACATCTGGTGATACGAAATAGTTCCACCATAAGGACAAATGTGCCATTTTTGACAATGGCAACATGTGATACTTTTCATTTGCAGGTACAGGATTGTTCACAGTTCTGTGGTTAAGATGTACTTTTTACATAATGATGAATAAAAAGAGATGGTATGGAGCTCAGTTGGGAGATGTCAATTATGAAAGAGTTGTCTATTATTGATTGCTTAAACATAGTACTTCTGTCAAACATTTAGAGTGAATGTCATGGTATACAATCCTATTTAACCTTTTCCGTCCAAACTGCAATTCCGTGTTTTTTTTTTTTTTTTTTTTGGCTATGAGTAGGTGCTCACATTCAGTCATTTGATCCAGTAGAACAACTTTTTAAATGTGGGTACATATGTAAGCACGTAAGAACATATAAAGATCAATGTCTTCCTCTGGAGAGGGTGGTGGATGAAGACTGTTTTCTGCCATGGCAAGGCAACAAATGTCAAACACTGTATTATCACAGGGATATGGTCCTCTCTCCCGACATTCCTCCCTACAAGCCTGTATCTTCTGTTGGGAAGCCTCTTTAAGGTACTCCCTACCACCAAAAAGTTGGGGTAGGGTGTACATCATCACTGGACGTCCACCTGGAGACACAGCATTTCTGGATGGGCGAATTCTGTGAGTGTTCCAGAGGTGAACAACATCCTGCAGTTCTATCTAAATATAAAGAAAAAGAGTGGGAAAGTAAAAAAATTAGTCCACAATACCACCTGCAGGCAAAATAAATGCTTATGGTCCAGTATGATACAGTAGAGCCATTTCTCAGTTTCATGGATGTTCAATTCTAAATTTGAAAACAATAAATCTCTGTATGTTAAGATTTGTGTTATATGATCATGGTCAGATAAGTCATCCCTCTCTCATATACTGTGTCCCACTAATGCAGAGAAACAATTTTCTTTCACCAAAATGTACATAAAAGTACCAGAATGATATGAACAAAAGTAGGCTACTCATAGAACGGTAAATTTTCCTTGTCAGTGTTTTACTGTTATGATGTTTTTAAGTTGATATTAGATAGCAGTTTGTGCTACATCCATATAACAGGATTAATATTACAGCTGCATTAATGTTTGTGTTGCACTTTATTGTTGTAGATGTAGGCTGCTGCTAATTCTAACTACCTATACTGAGATCCACTTATCTCTTTAAAAGTCAACTATATGTAGGAAAAATTGTAATCTACAAATTAATTCAATAATCTAATTAAATAACGAATGGTTATCGCTCATTTGCTTCTGTTATGGAACAGTTGTTAGACCTATGAAATTAGATAATTATGCTGCATGTCACAACATTTTGGCTTATTGACAAAATCTATAGCTGACTAACATATCACAATTTACATGTCTAAAGCACATTTCTTACCTCTATTATTTCTATTATTTCTGTTCCATGTAACAATTCTCTGTCCCTAAGTATGAGTGAATTTGGGTGGCTGTCCCATTCCTTAATGACACCGCATCAATAAAGTATCCAGCGATGACCTTGGGATCACTACATGTAGAGTATGCATGTAGCCATATCATCATTCGTGAAAACCTGTCGATTGCACCAAAAGTTTGGGCCTGGATTATGATACAAACGTCGCTGAAGACATTTCCGGCGCCTCAGTTGCGCTCCATGGGGATCCAGTATTTTCAACAATTGCCTGATTGTCTCTTGTGTCACCACATAGCCAGCCTGAATGCATTTCAGATGCATCATCTTATATCCGTGAAGCATACCATATCAGTTCAACTGATCCTGGAGAAACACAGAAATGTCAAGCAGATCAGAATGTTCTTTTCGTCTGAACAGGCGCAAAGTTTTGAGGTGTCTGCACAAAGTTGACGCACTAATAACAATACCATATATATTGCTTAAAGACAGCAGTATCTCCCAATGTCTCAAACCCAAAGTAAAATAAAACCGGATTAAACTTGAAAGGCGGGACATGTTTACTTCCATGCAATCCAGCTAAAATAGAGCTCCTGGCAGGTTTTTTTAGGGATCTCAATAATTCAGAAAAACAGATCAAAATATATTTATTTTTTAATGAAAAATTATCTAATAATTCTGAAATAATTAACTCATTAATTCATAAAAACAGAGTGAAAAAAATGTTTTTCAAGAAAAATTTATCTCATAATTCTGAGATAATTAACTCGTTAATTCAGAAAAACAGAGCAAAAACTTTTTTCCATGAAAAATGATCTCGTAATTCTGAGATAATTAACTCGTTAATTCAGAAAAACAGAGCAAAAACTTTTTTTCATGAAAAATTATCTCGTTATTCTGAGACAAGTGAATGCAATACGCTTCCATATAATTTTGTCAAATTATGCAAAAAGTAAAACTATTACATTAAAGTGTAAAACTATTATTTCCATGTCCAATGGGTGTATTTTGGGATACATAATGCTATCAATTAAATTATTCTTAGATCATTTTTCATTTTATATATATTATATATATATATATTTGTTTATGTATTTATTTATTTTATTTTGCATTTCGACATTAACAAAACAATATAGTCTTAGAAAAAGAAACATAATTTGTTATGTGGTGGAAATGATGGTGGTAATTTTGATAAATCAGCACACTCACAGATGTGACACACTGTATATCCTGAAAGAGCAGGAAGGGGCTGAATTAAATAAGAAGAGAGACAGGGATGAGCATAGATACTGAGAGAGAAAGCAGATAGCAAGACAGATGGACAAATGCATAGATGTGGATGAGTTTAAGGCCGAAGTATAGAGTAGCCTCTGACTCACTGGACCAGAACCAAGTGGGGCTGTTGGAGCCATCCACAAGAGCACTATTGTTCTCTTCATTAATCAAACTCCACTAGGGCAGGTAACATTCCCCTTATACACACATACACACGCACACATACTTAAACACAGACTGCCAGGAGGCATGAATGGGCTGCTTTTTTAGCTGGCAGCTATTGGCGTTTGAGCTGAGGAGAGGATGTGTTTCTGTTTCATTAGTGAGATGAGCTCAGCGGTGGCTCGCCACCGTGTTCAACAGCAGGTATTAACCTCCAGAGTTTGACCTCTGCTCGGATTCAGCTTCCATTTCGGAATCTTTCCCTCTTTCTCTCACTGTTCTCCCTTACTTTTTCCTTAACATGTTTTTCTCTAGCCTCTATTATCTTGTCCTGATTTTATTTTGGGATGATGGTAATTGGTCATTTCTAGTCATTTCACTTTGCGCTTTTATCATAGCCAGCATCATCTTTTTAAGATTTAAGTTTGTTTAATATGATTCTGTTTCATGATGACAAGAGTTTACGGATGTACCATGGGATCCAAAAGTTTGAGACCACTAGCTTATTTATTTTTTTAATTAAAATATTTTACCAGCATAAAAAAGTGACAAAAACTGTTCAATATATATTTTTAAATAATTATTATTTTTTACTTTATTTATTTATTTACATGTAAAAAATTATGCATTTGGCTGGCACTTTTATGCAGAGACTCTAACACATTTAGATTATGAAATAATAATTGGAAGTATTAAAATTATTACTATTATTATTGTTTTTTTAAATCAAAAGGTTATTTTAAAATAAAAATATATAAGTATTTCTTACTAATTTTACAACTTATCTTTGTTTAAATCTTCTCTTTAGTTCCGTTTCCAATGTATTTATATTTTGCCAAAATATACAATGTTTGTACATATGTACATTTATTCGAAAAATGTATATATATTCAGTATTTACATTTTTATGTGAATATACTTAAATAAGATATGCTCTCAAACTTTAGTTACACAGTATAATAAAGTGCAGCTGGTCAAAATCGTTACATTTTTGAGCTCTTAGTTTTAACTTTTTGTAAATAAGGTGTAAATAAGAACAGCCAAGCACAGAGATATGTCATAACCACCCTCAAGTGCTTCTCTCTCTTTCCTTTCAACCATAACAATGTTCTGTTAACTACATTTGTTAACTAAGAGATAGCAAAAACCATGAAATCAACAGCATGAGTGTCTGTGCATAAATTCCCCAAAAGTAACACACACCTCTTCAGGCACAGTAAGGCCGTGAGCCTTGAATGCTCATTCATGATAGGGATCTAAATGGCACACTCATTAACCGATCAAAACAAACAAGAAGGAGCGATCTGCATGCTCAGACACATGAAAACAGCACTCTTTATGCACAAGATGCTTTTCTTTTTTTCTGTCTTAAGATAACATGTCCACGTATTTTGTCTGTGGAAGAGCTGGTAAATGAGATACTGTACGTAAGGCTTAACTGCTGAGATACAGGGGCAACATTAAGTAACAGGTGCTATATCTTCACTGGTCACAAATATTCATCATAAACAGCTTCTCTTTTCTGTGCATTTATGTCCTGTTTCTTAATAGGCTTGTGTTCTGACAGTAGCGTGTTGCTCATGACCCCCACCTGAAGTACCTGAAGTATATATATATATATATATATATATATATATATATATGCAATACAGCATATCTGAAAGTTATGAAAAAACTCAATTTAAATGCAAAACAATTTTTGTATAAAATAAATAAACTTGTTAAAAATGTTATATGACATTGTGGATTAATCGTAAATTACTGTACAAAAGGCATAATTTAAGGCATGCAGTCATTGTTTAAGCATTGCTCCAATTAACTGTTCTTCTGTTATTTCATAGCAGATGTGATTTATTGCACCCGTGGTAAGTATGCACAGTATTTCACGGTTCTGTCATTCTGGACTACTAAAATTATCTTCAGACTAGTCATTTTATTGGCTTGTACTTAGAATGTGCTTATGAAAATCCAAAAAATATATATCGCTAAAATCCACAAAACAGATGCTCACTTATTTAATTAAATGTTAATTCACTTAACCAGAGTGCTCCTTGACTCATGAATTCAAGGGTTCATGGATATCAAAAAAGCTTGGCTTCTAAAACACCATGGATTCTGGGGAAAGGCCTTTTCGGAGTCTGACGCATTAATTAAAAAGCTTGTGGAAAGTGAATGTCTTTTTTTCCTGTAATGAGTGTGGCTTTCATCATCCTGTTTTCCCCAACATGACGCTCCAGGCTTAAGTTTGCTTTTTTCAGCCTTTCGTGCAAATGCTAACGCTGAGGCGGGCAACAAAGGCCTGTGAGTCACAGCGTGTCAACTCTCTATAGCATACTGTTTTTCCTCACCTCCTCTGAAAACACATTATTAATTGGATTTATATATTTGCAAAATTATCTATTTAATGGGATTACTAGTGCAATAATGATCTTATTTGAGAAGGAAGCTATCCAGGCTTTTGGGGGCGGATTTATAGTGTCTTACCAGTTCTTCGGTAGTTAATGTTATGTTTGGGGCAAAGATAAAGCTCAGTTTGTTGTTTTTGCGTGCATGTGTGTGTGAGAGAGTAGAAAGTTGGGATGAGAGATGGGCAAGAGACTGAAAATGAAGCTGGGCTGGCGAGATGTCAGATGAATCCGAAGGGACCTTTTGCTCACTTGCATCCAGAGGGGCCCCTCAGAAAATCAGCCACTGAACTCCTGACAAGTTCAAGGTTGGAGAGAGGGATTGAGAGAGGGACAAGGGAAATAAGGGAGAGGGAGAGAGTCTCCTGTGGCTACATAATGGCCTTTTCTGGCATCTTTATCCAGCCTAATATCTGGCTGAAGCTTTAACAGGGCCCATGTCAACTTAAGTGCAGGTATATATATAATGTTCTTTTCACGATCACTCTCTCTCCCCATCTCTGTAATTTGTTCCCCTTCCACCTTTACACTCGTTTATCCGATAATGCATTTTGCAGGGGAAAGTTGATAAAGAATGCAGAAAAAGTCACATAGAGTTTACATTGTTTGAGCATACAGTATGAGAGTGAGGTCTTAAAACAATCTGATGAAACATTTAGGCAATTGGAAACTTTCCTCATGAACATTCTGACCTAGAATTTGTGTGATTTGTCACACATATATGAGTCTACTAATGCCCGAACACACTGCTCACTAATTCCTTCACAGTCCACACCATGTTTACATTAACATTTGAATATGCGCCTTTGATATACATGTATTTTAAAATGTGCCGTAATCTTTCACTTGGTTTATAAGGATGTAGTCAAATGTGATTATGCTAATGACTCATAATTTGCATAAAACGGGAGGATATAATAAACTAGATTAAAAATATTGAATATTTATGGAATTATTTATTGCTGTTAGTCAACAGACATTTGTATGAATCCTCAAGATAAATGCATTGCATTTTAAAATAGAAGCCAGTAAGAAATCTATTGTCTTTAGACACATTTTTCATCTGTATGTACCCATTCTGGGAGGTCCAACATTCAATTTGGGACATCTGTGAGTCCAAAACATATTAATCCCTAAATTTGCACATAAAGACATTCAATTATTTTTAGTCTTTGAATGAATAGTTTGCCTAAGAATGAAAATTTGCTGTAAATGTAGTCACCCTCAGGCCATCCCAGATGTACTGTTAGATGAGTTTGTTTCTTCATCACAACAGATTTTAAGAAATTTAGCATAACATCATTGGATCCTCTGCAGTGAATGTTGATATTCCACAAGTAATCGACATGACACCAGTCTATAAATAAATGTTTTGTGAAGCAAAAAGCTGCATGCTTCTAAAAAATAAATAAATAAATAAATAAATAAATAAATAAAAAGCAATCATTATGATTTTTTTAACTTCAATGCTTGCTGATGATTTTATGGATGCAATTTGTACTGGAGGTATTGTAGCTATCTGTATATGTATGACTATGTGTGTGTGTGTGTGTGTGTGTGTGCAGTGTGTAACAGGAGTGAGTTGAAGGTAATCCTCAGACTTGGTCTTGAGGCCCACATGTGAAGCCATCCATAAAGGGCAGACTCACAGACCGCCATTCAGAACATTAATCTGCAAACAACTGTTTTTTGTATCCCTCTTCTCCAATTTTCATCGCCATCAATTTGGTACACAGATTGAATGTGATTCAGCTCATGCTATCGAGTTCCATTCCTCTTTTTACTAACACAGATACACTATCCCCCATCCACACGCACATTTGCTGTGTATGTGCATGAATATATGCACATCACCTCTCCCCACCTCACCCCTGACCTGCCCTGACTCCTGCCGTGGATATAAATTGGGTCGGAGGATGAGTAAGACAACAGCATAGATTTATCATGCTCATAGCTGCTAATACATCCACATGGATAAACATTATCATAATCATATATACATTCAGGGAGATTAAACCATTTGCATGAAAACAAATGTGTTTACATACTACAGAGACTCGATAAAAAGCGTTTAGCATGCACACACCTTAACCGATTTACGGATTCAAGTTCAATTAAATACAGACAGCAGTATATTGTGTTGTGTTTGATACATTCTACTGAGAAAAGTGCATTAATGCGTCAAATCTCATATACACACATGTCCCTATACACAAACAGACAATGCCATGCACTTATATTACAGCTCCTGTGTATTTCATTTTCTCTGAAACAATCTAATCAAATTAAATGAGTGAAAATTGGCAATATGGTTTTATATACTGTATACGTGTGTGTGTGTGTGTGTGTGTGTGTGTGTGTGTGTGTGTGTGTGTGTGTGTGTGTGTGTGACCATGGACCACAAAATCAGTCTTAAGTGTACATTTTTCGAAATTGAAATTTATACATCATCTGAAAGCTTTCCATTGATTTATGACAATATTTGGCCGAGATACAACTATTTCAAAAATCCAAATACTGGGACAAACCCCTTTAAAGTTGTCCAGATGAAGTTTTAGCAATGCATATTGATAAACAAAAATTTAGATTTGATATATTTACTTTTGGAAATTTACAAAATATCTTCATGTAACATGATCTTTACTCAATATCCTAATAACTTTTGGCATAGAAGAAAAATAATAATAATAATAATTTTGACCCATACAATGTTTTTTTGGCTATTGATACAAATAAACCCCAGCGACTTGAGACTGGTTTTGTCGTCCAGGGTCACATATATATATATATATATATATATATATATATATATATATATATATATGTATATATATATATATCCCTGCAGTCATATTTAATGGCATTTTTGGAAAAATTTTTAGAATCTGAAAATTTTTTAGAATCTGGACATTTTTTAGAATCTTATTTAATGTAAAATGAACCTTGGGTGGCAATGGCAGGCATTTTCTTCTCATCATCTTTTCCTTTGAGTGATTCCCTGGATTGACTCAGGCCAAGACCTACATGTCACTCAAAACAAGTGGCTAATCGAGTTACACCCCTTCATTTTTGCCGTAGCTATTCCCTTAATCTGCTCATCGCTGGATCATTCCCTCCCGCAGCACCTCCAGTATGGTGCAATATTGTGCAATATTCCATTTAAATGGAAGCTTTCATTGGTCTGTATGAATTACACTTCACATGAATGACATTTCTGAAATCATATCTGATTTTCATGGCCATTCTTACTTGTATAAGTGCATTTTCCCTAACCATGTGAAACATGTCCATCCATTTATGGTAAAAAGTTTGATTGAATTTCAAGTAGGTTAAATAAATTGTCAGTCTGAACACTTGGATATTAATTATATGAAGTAAATGTTATTAATGCATATGATTTAAAACAATGAAGTGCTCTAGCCTTGCACATTTAGTACATTTTGATTGAATCAGAAGTGTTTGCTGCATATACCAATAAAGAACCTTTATTTTGAAGGGTGTAGCCTTGGTTTAATTTCGCTGCCTATGTTTAAATATAATAAATGATGCTCTAAAATGTCATTTACTCGTCAACTAAATCTCATGAATAAAAAGCAGCATTTCACAACGATCACAGCAGGCGCTGTGGTTGTCCGACATTGTGATGTGGCAGTTTTCTCACTAAAAGCTTAGTGCTGTGATTGTCTGCAGAACATAACCATGTTTTAGTATCTTTGCCCTCCAAGCGTCACTGCAGGTTTAAATTTAAGTCTCCTCAACCAGCTTGTATTTCATATTAATAATCCATCTGACATGGAGAATCCAGAGAAAGCTCTCCATGGGCTGCCTCAGTTCTGTGCTGCACAATAACACTTTGATGCAATGATTAAGACTGTGTTGCATATGACAGGCCGGCCTTCCCTCTCTCTTCTCCCTCATGTCTCTCGCTCTCTCTCTCCTGCTCTCAGAGATTATTAATGTTGTTGTAGATACTGCCCGAGTGAAATAACTTAGATATTAGGATTAATGGGGGCAGGTGAGTACAAAGGATATTGAACTGTAGGGATGCACAGCTGGGATGAATAACAGCCCCATTCCTGTTTGAGGCATATTTTGATGAAAGTTTCTGTAAGGCCTTGAAATGCACCTTTAGATACATAACAAACCTTTACTGCGGAAGCATCATGCACCTATTTTCTTTTTTGAGAAGACACCACTGGCAGTCCTGGCTCACTTTGTAACATTTTTAGACAGATTATTCTACATTGTTTTAACCTAAAATAATCATTTATTAAACTCCTTTGTCCCCCAAATTTTTACCTTTTTAAAAAATAATTTTTCAAACTGCATATAAAATCTACTTGACAGGGATGATGGTTTATTTATTTATTATGATTAAACATGGTTTTCCAAAAAATAATATATGTGGTTATGTCCTGATTGTAGCTTAAGGGGTTAGTTAGAAAATGTATATTATGCCATAATTTAGTCACCCTTAAATCACTCCAAATCCATAAGACTTTGGTTAAATCTATAAATCAAATTAAAATATTAAATCTGTTCTTAAAATTAAGCAACAGTATCTTATTCCTAAGACTTTCACAACTTTTATGAACTATTTTTTTGGAGTAACATTTCTACTGCCCCTGCTGGTGAGGAACTGAACTACATACAGACTTTGTTTACCTCTTTCAGGAAGAGGAAACAGTATGATTTCATTATATCTGATTTATTTAAACTAGCCATTTATGTGCTTTGAATGTGCTTATGAACTCCAATCCTGTTTAATAATTGTGACTTCTTCTTCTTCTTTCACATGGTCTGCTTATAGCCTCACGTTCAAACGCCAAAATATGCAGAGAATTCTTCTGCCCAGGTGCTACTGTTTTAGCCATGGAATCTGAATTTGGCAGTTTAAACAGAAATCAACCATTCTCAACCATTAACCACTTAAGTTTCATAAGCATAAAAAATTTTATATTACTTTTTCATGGCCTTTCACTCTTTTAATTGCAGACGGCACATTAAAAACGCTACTTTAATAACAAATTTTCCGCTCTTAAGTTGACAATCCAAAACCTTTTAGGTATTTGATTTTTCTGTTCAGCAAGCAATCTTGTTCAGATGGGCGCACAAGCACTCATCCATTTAAATTCCTGCCAGGTACCAAGCAACCATACTGCCCCATACAAACAGTTACAAACAGATACAAACATTTTCAGATAATTTAGCTCCTAGGTTACAGCATGTTGACCGGAATGCAAAATTGAGTGGCTTAAATGAATCACACACCTTATGCACAAGTGAAAGCTGCACTAAAACAACAGTAAGCCTTTTCTTTAATACTTGACATCAAACGCATCCTCTTCATGGTTAATTTATGCAATTGTAATCAGCAGCAGATGCCTGCCTTGGTTCTTCTTTATCAAGACTCACAATTTATTACTTCCTAAATGATTGTTCAACAGGTGGCTCCCTGTGCATCTGTGAACCTTGCCTTTGTGAACTTGAAGCATGCTTTAAATAGCTGCAAAGTTAGATTAAACATGATCCCTGCTGCATTTTCCCCCTTTTTCCCCCCTTCCGTCTCTTCAATGTTGAATATGTTGATTTATGAAGTGTTTGGGACTGAGGTCAGCGGCCCATTGAAGATTTATGAAACGGCAACTGAGAACAATTACAGAAGCCCAATCTATCACGCCACGCTGTTTTAGCATTGTTGTGACTCCACCGTTATAACCTCCGTCAAATGCATCACTCTCTGTAAATTGTGGAAGTTTGTTTGAAGTCAAAGGGGGATTCAGAGATCAGTGTAGACGGCACACTTCAGTGGATTGTGCCCATCCCTCTTTCTCAGTATTAAAAAAGCTCCATCTAAACTTCCACAGTGTAATGCAGAACATGTTCCTGTATATGTCAAAGCAAGTGGATGAATAAGCCTAATTGTTTTTGTAACCCAGTGTTTTACAGTCTCTTTAGGACTCTTTATATCTTTGAGTTTGAAGTGGGACAGTATTCAAAGACATACAGAACTTCTGAAATCAGAATGTGTTTGCATTTTGATAATAAAAGGAGTACAAGGGTCCATAACAAATAATTGTCCCAAATAATAAGGGGGAAAACAAAAACTTTAAATGTGGTGTAACCATCAAGTTATAAAATAAAATTTTATTAACACATATGTGCCTGTAAACATCTTGGTTGTTCAAAAAGGTTTATAAGGTTTTAGTGGTCAGTTTTTTCCCCAGCACTACAGTAATGGCTGCTGAAAGGAATAAACTAAATTTACATTTTAAAATAAATTCAATAAATTATATAAATTGCAAACTAAACAAAAGAAAATTTATAAACAAAAATAGAAAATAATTGTTTTATATTGTAATCTCTTTTTTTAATTAAATAAATGCAGATTTTTTTTTTTAGCATAGATATACTAGATACTACACTACTTAACAAAAAATTCAGAATCATTTAAATGTTTATTAATTTTTTGTTATTTTTTAAATGAGTTGTTTAATAAAAAATACAGTAAAGGTAGTTTTATTGTACAGTTAAAGAAATATTTTTATAATATTATTACAATTTCAAATCACTAATTTCTATTTTAATATATTTTAAAATGCAGCTTGTTCCTGTGTTGGCAAAGCTGAATTACCAGCAGTCATTACTGCCGTTTAACTAAATTTGCCTTGTCTTCTCTTACACTTACACATGTACACATGATTAATACAGAAAGGATGTACTGTAACATAGCAATAGTTCTTCAAGAGCTTACAAACACAGACAAAACAGCATATTCTACATCCAGTATGAAAAAACAAAACAACAAAAAAACGGTAGCTCTCAGTTGGCAGAATGAAAAGTTTACTCGAGAACATTTGGAAATGAAGCTACGGGGTTTAAGATAAAGAGTTTTTCATGATCCTTTTTAAGTGAGCTGTATGGCTGTGAGTTTAGGCTTGTGGGCGTTTTTCAATGGCTCTTTTGGCCTTAGCAGTGGGCAGATGCCTTCTCTGTCCCAGATCACTAAATAAACTCACATTTTTGAGTGTGTGGGACGACTTGCTTGGCAGTCAGCACTGACAAGTGGATTAGTGGAGGCAAGGCCACCTCTGAATGGTACCCACACGACGTGCAGCCATGGCGACGAGCATCGCCGAGCATCAGTGCCACATATCATATATCTGACAATGCTTGGTGTTTTCAAAGAAGAAGGGAAAGAGGTGGGTGGGGGCTACAGATACGCTGTATTTTGAGGCTTCCTTGCATATGGCAGTGGCATTAAAGGGTGGAGTAAATTTGGCATGTCTAAAAACTAGGATAATGATGATAAATGTGACAGCATGAAAACTAATTACAATTGTTTCACTGCATTTTCCAATAATGCCGCAAACGCTTCTATGAAAACTCATTTGTATCTTCCACAAGTCCAAAAGGCAGTCTTACTCCAAAGCCATTTGGCACTTCCATTCACCAGTTTACATTTCTAGCAGATTAGCAGAAGAGCTCAAAAATAATCATGCCAGATGTCTCCTCACATGCAGAAAAAGAACCTCCCTGGTGGCCATTTTGTTTTTATTCTTTTTTTTCTTGTCTTTTTTCATGTCACTTTTAAGTGAAAACATTTTGAGGCCTTTAGAAATGCTAAATCTCGTGTCAAGATGTTGTGTATGCAAATACAAGTCCTCTCATGTCGGTCAAGTTTTACAGCATTACCAGATTTATTCATTGCTGCTGTTTGTAGTGGTACTTGTCAGAAGAGACACCAAAAATGCCTCTTTTGTTGAAAATTGTGTAAAAAAGTGGTGGGAACTCTAAGAGCCTGTACATTTTCATTACAGAGGGGCGTTGTTGCTTCTGTTGTTAAATGAGCTAATACACCTTTAATGGACTTTTCATCTTTGATTTATAATTGAAGGCTGTACAATTAACTGCCTTAAATGTTTTAGTAGGTTTCAGTACTACATAGAATAACTAAGTTTCATTTTATATATATATATATATATATATATATATATATATATATATATATATATATATATATATATATATATATATATATATATATATATACAGTACAGACCAAAAGTTTGGACACACCTTCTCATTCAAAGAGTTTTCTTTATTTTCATGACTATGAAAATTGTAGATTCACACTGAAGGCATCAAAACTATGAATTAACACAGGTGGAATTATATATGGAATTATATACATAACGAAAAAGTGTGAAACAACTGAAAATATGTCATATTCTAGGTTCTTCAAAGTAGCCACCTTTAGCTTTGATTACTGGTTTGCACACTCTTGGCATTCTCTTGATGAGCTTCAAGAGGTAGTCACCTGAAATGGTCTTATATATATATATATATATATATATATATATTTTTTTTTTTTTTTTTTTTTTTTTTTTTTTTGAATCCCTGAAATAAGAGTTAATGTGATATAGAGTTTAAGAACATCCTATTAAATAAATATTCCATGTTTAATACAAGTTTGTTTCAATCAATAGAAGTTACCATTTATTATCACAAAAAAACACTTACAGTAGAAGTAAACAGAACCAACATGAAGCTTAAAAATGTGTATTATTTCAGCCGTACTGTTGTTTGTGTTATTTTTATGGCCATTGTAGGGTTTAACGTTGAAATTAACTGAAATGAACATTTCTCATCAAATTTTGTCCCCTCAGGTTTTTTATTTATTTAAATATAATTTATTATACAACAGCTTGAGAAAAACATATTTGAAGTTGTTACTTAAATAATGTACTGTATTTGAGGTGACATGAAGTATCTTGTTTAATATAAATTTTCATCATAAATACTGAGTAATTTAAATTTTACCGATTTAGCCCGCTCACTTTCTGTGTAAATGGCTTAATGTTACTAGATTTCTTTTCTGAGATGTTATTTTTTTATTTGTTTTAAGAAAAGGAGGGATGTAATACTGTAAGTCATTTAAAGCCCTGAACAATAGAAATAAGTGTCAAGGCAACCTGGCAACTTTTTCTACAGAGTGCAGAATTCTCAGCTGACCCTCCAATCCCAAGTATCATAGCCTTAGTGGGAAAATAAAGACACATGTTTCGTCACCCCATGCATGAGAGGGCTACAGTGTTTGTGGGATGAGTGTTTTCAGCTTTAATGAGCTTGGCAGGAATGCTCTGTCTCCCACATGTCTCTTCTCTTCATCTTATTGCTGCCACATGTTGAGCTCCTTCTCCAAGTGGTTCCTCTAGCCTGGTGTGGTCAACCAGTACAAGGCAGCACGGCTCATTTGTTACACAACTTTATGTATCAAAGAGCTGAAGTCTTGGTGTGTCTGAGAGGGAAAAAAGGAGTAGCAACCAAGGAATATCTGCTCTCATCCTTCATCCTTCTCCCTCTTAAATGTTAAACAAGACCTGGACCTTTCACTTGTAGCCTCTGGTTTATCTGTTTTGGATGAATATGTTAAATCCAGTGCCCCATTGCCACATTTTCCAGACAGCTCAGTAGTCATTTTCTCCCGTTTTTATTCATGGAAGCCCTTTTAGGAGGGTTTTAAACTCCAGTAATAACACTTAAGTCGCTCTAAGAGACAAAAACTCTGCACACCGCACTTGATCATTGTCATGGTGGAAGCAGAGCACCGTGCCACATATGGCAACAATCTGCCACACTAATCCAGCCAGAGATTAGACGACTTCGGGTTCAGGCTCCCTAGATCATGCACACTCCATCACATCTTCTATGCACCATTTTTATGAGAAGAACATAGCCAGCAGTCTTAAGTGGTAGCTGACAGAATCATTTGCCAGTGTTGGGGAATCTACCTCCAGCTTTGTCATCTTTGGCCCAACAGCATGAGTAACAACAGTTGTTGATTTGCAGGGTGCTGTAATTTAAGACCACATGGGTTTAAGCTTGGAAAAAGTGAGTATGAGAGTTTGATCTCCTCAGACTTAAAAGTGAATTATTGGCCCTGTGGATTGTAATCGTTTTTCACCTGACAGGAAAGAAAAATCATAGATATCATCATAAAAGCTCTTTAATATCTCAATTATTTCTTATAGGCAGCAGTAAGCATAAATGGAGCGATTTTTCTGCTTTATAGATGTTTCTCCAAGAAAAGACCCCAGTTATCTCAGAAAAAAATAAAACAGCCATTACTGTAGTCTTCAGTGTCTTTTGATCCTTTAGAAATCATTCTAATATGCTGATTTGGTGCTCAGTTATTAATAATGGTTCTTGTGGTTCTAATCATGGTCCTAATCATGTTTTTGCTGCTTAATATTTTTGTGGAAACTGATTTTTTTATGATTCTATGATGAACAGAAAGTTCAAAGGAGCTGCATTTGTTTGAAATAGAAACTTTTGTGTAACATTATGTCGTTATTGTTAAATGTCTTTTGATCAGTTTAATTGGTCCTTGCTAAATATTGATTTCTATCTTCTTTTTTCTTTTTAAAATCTTATTTGTCTTATTTTGTGAATGGTATCACAGTTTCCATGAGAATATTAAACAGCAAAATGGTTTTCAACATTGATAATAAGAAAAAAAAATTCTTATGCATCAAACCATCATATTGGAATGATTTCTGAAGGTTCATGAGACACTGAAGACTTTAAAAAATGTATTGAATCTTATTAAGTCTTAATTATTTTATTTAACTATATGTAGAATACAGAAAGCCTTATTATTAGTGACACTGGTGGCTATTAAGTGAACTGCTCGTACTCCTCTAATGTACTGGCGTGAAACAGACCGAATGTAATTCAGCTACTTTTTTTTTTCATTCTTCGCCTAGAAAAAATAAATAAAATGGAAATACTTTTGCACAAATATACTGTTAACGAACATCCAGATGCCACACACGCTACTGAGAGCGACATTTAGATACTGTAATTGTTTAAATATGTGCTGGGCACTTTCTTTTCAATAACAAAATAAACACACAACAAAAATGAAAGCGGCGAGAAAGCATCAGTTAAGAAAGCATCTGACATGGATGTGTTTGCACCAGCTGATGTCAACAAATGAGGTCATTAAAATTAAATTGTTATGAGATTATAATGTACAGTATATATGAGACTACAGTCTAGATCTGGCTTTGTGAGACTATCGTTTGGATTAATCCCCTTTCTTTACATTACACTTTGAAGTTACAGTACAGAATGGCTCTTTTAGCACTATCCTTAACATTGTAAGCATTCATTCCTTGTGAAAAGCTCTTGGGAGCATGCATAAAGGTCACAAAGTTCTATTGAATGCTGTTCACACATTGGCAATAAAAAAGCTATTAATGCATGAAAATTATTAAATATTTTGTCCATTTTACATCTGAAACGAAGTTGATAGTTAAATATATTTAATTTTGTCTTGCTATCTATCTTGACGAGTTATAAGTTAACTTAAAACCATCAAACTGTTCTCACAGCATTCCTTTAGCCCGCCGTTCATCCGTCAGCCTGTGTGTCCTCAGCGCCTCTAATTTGGGCTGCCCCTGGGCCCTACAAGCTCTTGCTAGATGGGGTATATGCAATAATCTCCTTTTTAGCATTTAGAAGCTAATTTGGTAACATTACACCTGCCTCTGTGAACCACCGCTTTGGCATGGTGTGGTTCGTGAGGTTTTTCCATTTCTCTATCTCCTCTTTTTTTTTTCATCCATTGGTAAGTTTTGTAATGAGATTACCCCAAAGCCTCGCTCTGCTTTGTGTTACCCGGAATACTCTGAGATACAGGATCAACCGAATCAAAGCGAGGAGTTCCAATTGGCGCAAGATACAGCCCAGTCGACCTCGATTCGGCACAACCCCACTGCCATCCAGACCCCCACTCCGCATGTGACTTGGACAGCCTTGTTTGCTATCACACATGACATTGTGTGCGAGCTTTGCATAGGAAATATCTTTCTCTTCTCTGTTGTGTTTGCTCACCAGGGTGCTTCTTGCTTCTGTCTTTATCATGGTGCCTGGTCTATATTTATTGTCTAATTTTGGATTATTTTCCACAAACTTTATTTTGAGCAAAGAAATGGGTCAAATATTAAATCAGAATGACAAGACAACAGTCCACTGCTTTTTCTGCTTCAGCTGTGGTAAAACCGAGCATTTCCTTTTTTTGTTTCTTTTTAATAGTAATATTGGATTTCATACCAAGTTTAAGTATTGAGAGCTACACAATGCTAAACAGCTCTTTATAGATGGCAGTGTACATGACCGATTCCAATAAAACATTGAGCCACACAACCAAAACAGCCCATCTTAAGCTGCTCTCTTTGTTCTTCTAATTTGCTCCATCCCTAATGGCCTTGTGACTACAGATGCTGCAGCACAGGAAAAATGAATAATAAGTGAAAAAATATATAATAAGTGAAAAAAGAGAGAGAAAGCTTCATGAGACAAAAAAAGGTGTCCATTCCCAGAACATTGCCCATGATTCTCTCGCTGAACACATCAAGAAATAACATGTCAATATTTTGCCCCTCTCCATAAAATTTGATTTTGATTAAAAGGTGTAGAGGTTAGGGTCATAGAGAGGGTGAGGATTAGTATTATAGGCTGTGTCTGGGGTTATCATAGCAGTCTGGCTAGTGGGAATAGTAATAACAACAGTAGTAATAATAATCACAGACTAATTGATTGAACTTTGTGTGCTTCCTAGCCAGAGAGTAGATATTTTGACAAGCCTAGAGCTCCCCTTGAAGTCTGTAGAATTAAAGCTAATATAATGTGGGATGCTTAGAGCACTTGTTTTTAAGGATGAGGTACTGATGATCATGGAAATTGCTTGTTGAATACCTTTTGTTTGGTATAGTAATGAGTAGCACAGAAGAAATATTTGAACTTATTTTCCCCTCATGAGTCTGAGAACTATGCGGCCAGGCATAAATCTTGGGAAAGATGTTGTTAGTTGTTAGTGATGTTAGTGCAGGAAAATAATTATATACCTGAATATTTGGTGAAGGGCTCAAAAAATTTAATTCTTGGTAGTACTTAGGGACCAGTTTAGGGACAAATTCTCACTATTATTAACTACAGTAGTTGCTTATTAGCATACATAATACTTACATATAAGATGTTTATCAGTCCTTACAAAGCACATATTAATGCCTTATTCTGTATGACCATATTTTAACCTTTAACCTTTAAACCTATACCATATACCTTTACTTAACAACTATCATAACTAAAATTAAGCAGAAAATTGGGAGTTTATTGAAGCAAAAGTCATAGTTAATAGTTAGTTATTAGTGTACAGTGTACAAATTCTCTTATTTACTCACACTCATTTTGTTCCAAAATTTTATGACTTTATTTTCCGGAACAAATAGGACGATTTTTAATTGTCATTTATTTATTTATTTGACAGTGCAATGAAAGTCCAATATAATATATTTATTCAGCAGAAGTAAGAAGACCATATAGTTTTGGTATGATATGAAGGTGAGTGAATACTGATAGAATTCTGTTTTTGTTGTGATCCACCCCTTTAACATGGTGGACATAGATTTTACAATTATACCGTGTATTAAATTGCTCATTTTAAAATGAGCAAATGTGTACCATGAAGGTTTCACTCTACTTTTTGCACTGGTTTCGTCAATGTCAATCGCAACAGCTCATTTATAGCACAAATCATAAATCTTACTCGTAGCAAAGAATGTGTAGCTCTCTACATCAGCTGTATCCTCTCGGAGAGAGAGGTAGGCTATGTTTGAAGAGTGCTTTTGTCACGCTGAGGAAAATCATGTTTGAAGTCTGGCCCCTGTCTTTCACACTTCTGATAAAGCCGTCGGGTTTAGCGTGTCCTCCGTACAAAGCCCATGTCCTCCCCCTTTGTCTGACGCTCTCTTCCCTTTGCCTGCACTCCCCCTGGCTCCCCTCTATTGTCTGCTCGCCTGTCACCATGCCCACATTACACTGTGTGGAGAATGGCCCCAAAGCTTTATCCCGAGGCTTCATGGGAGATGTAGTTGAGGGAATAGTTTTGTGGGGGTTTTTCTTCAATTTTTTTGTGTTTGGCCCTAGCTATAGTGTCTGTGTATATTTTGTCTTTTCAGGGTAGATTTGAGTCCAAATTAGATCAATTAAAAATGAAAACCATATATTGTGAAGAAGAAAAAGGCTATAACAATATTATGTAGTAATAATATGTAAAAAAAGATTTTTATATGGTGAACTGATCTAATTATTTTAAAAACATTTATAATAAATTACATTATATTTTCATATATGCAAAATATTGAACATTTTGCTTCAAATGTCACATTTTTTGTAAAGCAATTTGGCTTTTGTTTTTCATCACATTTTCTCCTCCATTGTTAGTCATACTGCCATGTCTCTTAAACACACCACTCATATGCATGCACAGTATCGTATCAATTGAATATCTCAAACATTTTCAGAATAGCAAATATTTAAACAGGCTGGACAAACAAATGACCGGAGGAATTGTATTAATGGGGATATTCTGCATAGTGTCCTATCATTTTTATATTGAATGGGTATGCATGAACCATATGATCCCGGCATAAAGAGGGTGCCTGAACCTAGTCTCTTAAACTGTAGCAGGCATATATTACCAGGCTTAGAGCTTCGCAAGCCATGCGTTTCCCAAAATAGATTTTCAACAATACTCCACGAGGTTGCATTAAATAAATCTGCACTCGGCTAATCCTAAAAGCAGTTCATATGTTGTGGAGATACTCTCGCACAGGACAAAGGCAGACACTCTGCTTGTCGTGCCTTCGTTGAGGGACAGACACATTTAAATACTGATATTTAGAGAAGGGGGTGGATGGGGTGCAAAGAAAAAAAATCCTCTTTTTAATGTGACACAGAATTCGGCTAAAAGGCTAGAAATAAAATCTCCATCAATGTGCTTCAGTGTCACACAGCAAAGCAGATTTTCATATCAACCTATCTCCCTCCCTCTCGCTTTTCCTCTCTTTTTCTGCTGCAGTATATTTTTTAATCTAGACCCAAACACTTGCAGGAGGGGCCATTTCAAACATGTTGTAGATAACTGTTAATCACATTACTGTTTTCCCACTTCTGTAAAACACCATAAATAGCGTACTGAGGTTCATCCCCTTCTTTTTTCCCCATTGAGAGAAAATTATGGTTGATGAATTGCTTCTGCCATGCATGTAGGCTAATGAAAGCCTGGCTCCTGGGCTTTCCTCAACAAAGGCTCACGATTTTTCCACTTTCCACTAAAATAAGAACCTGTTCCACTTTTAATTAATGGTTCTACTCTTCTTCATTCAAAGGCTATGGCAGACTTTTAAATTGATTTTGGAAGTGAGCTTGCTCATTAGCACGGGAAAAACAAAAGCATTGTTCTAAGATTGCAGGGGAGTAATTTGATCACACAGGTTTACAAAACCTTTTAATTCCGATGTGATCTGCCAAACAAAATTACGTAATTCTACGATGCGTAATTATAAATACACCAAACTCATGTCGAGACAAATCATGTATCGGTATTCAGGAAGCTCTTCTGGGAGGTTATTATATAATACGGTATTGATATACTTAAAAGTTCTGATGAAACAGAAAAGTTGTGATGAAACAGAAGTAGTGACAGAACTTTTCTTCTGTATTGTGACGTATATCCTAAAGTAACTGATTATAAAATGAAGAAAAAACTTTTTTTTTTCTAAATGTAAGCTGGGATCTTGGTTTGTATGGTCAGTTGTTGATTGGATGTTGAGATGTGGGTGGGGTTTAAGCAGACTAAATGATTGGACAAGCCTTGTCACCAGAGAGAAGTCTGTCGTTTTCACTGAAAGATTCAGTTATGACATTTTAAATAATAATAATAATGGTCAAAAATGCATATGCATGAATAAATCATTTACAATACAATGCTAGATAGAGTGAATTTTCATTTCATGACGACTTTAAGGCAAAGAATGACAAATCTGAGCTTGTTGCATGGGTTATTAGCAAAACCTCTACCATAAAGTAATTCTAATCTTAGCAGACAGTCCCAGATGGAGCCTAACCACTCTTTAATGTGAATGACAGCGGTGAAGGCAATCTTAGCATGCTTCTTAGACAGCTAGCATTGTGTTTGTTCATCGCTGTGACTGATGTTTGCTTTTGGATCAGTTGTCCACACTCAGCTAACAATTAGCATACATCTGCTGCAGACAGCATCCAGCCTTGCTTTATGTACACTGCTATCGAGACCCCTCGCAGGCAGCTCGGTGCAGTAGTGTGCAAATATGCATCTGCTTGACTGGAGGCTGGCCACCCAACCGAGTGACCCTGAAAGCAGAGTCAAGTGCACCAGGATTCTAATTGGTGAGCAATTATGCAAGTCAACAATTTAATTACACAGTGTTTAGGTGGGACTTAGCCCTGATTACTGGCAACTTCACAGAATCCCGTTTAGACACCAACGACAAAACTCCATTTACCTAGTCAAGCGCAGTTTAACCAGATCAATGGAACGCTATTTGGTTCAATATTCTTCTAGATTAGACTAATCTTGAAATTTTTGCCAATCCTGAATCTACTGTTTGTCTTTTAAAGTGATAAAGTGATAAAGTTAAAGTTTAAAGTGATAAAATTCTGTCATCATTTACTCATGTCATTGTAGGCTACGTTTCCCAAAAGCTTTGTAAGCCTAAGAAGTTCGTAAAAACGATCGTACGACTGATCTTAATATTTCACAAAATCATAAAGTAGCACTTGAAAATCATCGTAGATCTAAGAGTGCTCTGGAGTAATCATAAAGCCATAAACGCATAGTAAGAAGACAGATTTACGCGGTCACCTGCAGGATAATCAGCAGATTACACATTTAACTTTATTCAAGTGCTTTATTCATGTGATCATAGAAGCATTGAAATTTATAAATGAAATAATTACAAATACAAATACACATCTAAATTAAATGACTGAACAAAAAAATTATTAAAGAAGTAATGTAGGAAACATGCTTCAAAGACTGGGAAAAATAGGGATAAAAAAAATGAAAAAGAAAAAAGAAAACCTGTCAATGACTTTCTGATATACACCTGGAAATAAAGTCTCTACAAATATACTATTATATTATATTATATTATATTATATTATATTATATTATATTATATTATATTATATTATATTATATTATATTATATTATATTATATTATATTATATTATATTATATTATATTATATTATATTATATTATATTATATTATATTACATATATTCAAGCTTTCTGGAATGCAGCATTAGGTTAACATTTCAATAAATGAGCGTGTAGCCTACTACCATTATGAGCCATTCTAAAAGGTGACATTTCAGCATTTGACAAATGGATAGCAACCTCTAAGTAGCACTTAAAGTGTGGCCACGTGTGAAAGTGTTAAGTGCATTTTTGGGAAACACATGTGAAACAATAACGAACATTCGTAAAATTACTCATAGAAAACGCTCTTCGTTACCGGGAAACCCGGCCCTAAACCTTTATGTCTTTATTTGTTCTTGAGAATTATTTGAGAAAAAAATAGTCAAAACTGAGAATTTGGTGCAAGAAACATAGAATATAACTTTATTGTCTTTCTGCAATCCTATCAAGCCTCCATTATAGGAATATTTTATTGCTCAGAGTTTGCTCTTTCCAAACTCAGGAGGCTTAGTTCTGATTCTCATGTATTTCTCATTTTAGTATCAGCGTTACTTAGGAGAAATAAAAGATATAACTGAGACATAAGAAATATCTCAGAGAAAGGAGTACAAAATGAGAATGGACTGTGAGAAAGTGGAAGATCTCTTTCAAGACCCCATTATAAAACTCTTTAACTGCTCAGAGTTTGCTCTTTTCTTTCTTTCCTTTTTTTCTTGATTACATTTGGGTTTTTCACCTTTAATGGTCAGTAAGAGTAGGTAGGAGTAGAGACAGGAAACGACTGGACAGGTGAAAAGGGAACAGGAGCAGGCAAGAACATTTAGCTGTATGGGGCTTAAAATATGACAAAACTATTTACATTTGAATTGTGTAAATTTGAATAATTGACAAGTGTCATTTAACACAACTGAATATTAGGTGGCATTTAACATAGATTTGAATTTGATTTTTTTTTTTTTACTTGAATATTGAACATTTGAAATTTAACAATTTATTTATAAATTTTAAGAGTTTTATAGACGTGTTTTCAAAAAGTTTTTGTTCTGAATTCTTGGATTGCAAATTTCCAGTTTTCATAAATACAGCTTCAAGTTTTCAAGAAGAAGAAAAAAATTCAAAAGGCAGAAATTCAAATCGCACAGAAAGTAGGTCAGAGATCATCATGAGTTTCATGCATAAATAAACCTGCGTTACCATAGCAACCTGCGATTATCGGAGATGGATTTATTAATATTTTGAATTAAGAAATTATTATATTAATTCTTATATTAACCATAGGCCTAGACTACCAGACTGTATTGCACATGATGTAGACAGTAAATTAAATTGTGTTAAAGAAAAAAAATAAATAAAGAAAAAGAAAAAAAACTGTTAAATGCTACATAATATTCCTTTTTTTTTTACATTTTGTTACATCACACATCAATAATTCAAATGTACACAATTCAAATTCAAACAGTTTTGTCATATTTTAAGCTCCATATAACTGTGACTCAAACTCATGCTGTCTTTGGTGCAGTTGTGCCTTCATATGGATGGGCTGCCCACAAGGCTATGGCTCTGACAGGTTTATTCTACACTCAGGATACTAAGGCAAATAAATGGTTTATGACTCTGTCTTGATTAATAATTTACTAATTTGATTATTCATACATATTATATGATAGAAATGTTTGAGCTCATGTTGAGACATTTGACACTTGCACACTTTGTAAAGTTGTTTAGAGATTAATGAGACAAAGGAGAATAATGTGAGAGCTCCCGAGGAGAAAAATCTAAGCACAGTGTGTGATGTTGTTAAGATCTTTTCTAAAGCTTTAAAAGAGTCTAATGTGAGATATCCAGTGTCTCTAGCTAAGGAGAGAAATCTGAGCACAATGTGTGATGTTGTTGATGTTGATCTTGTTTGAAACATTGGAAGACACAAATGTGAGAGATCCAGGGTCTCTAGCTAAGGAGAAAAATCTGAGCACAGTGTGTGATGATGATGAGATCACTTCTAACTGTACAGGAGACAAATGTGAGAACGACAAGTTTGAGAAGCAGGAGACTCAAGCAAAAATCTCCATTCGATCTTAAAGTTAACAAATTTCTGTCTAGGAGAAATATTTTAGATGTTAAAGAGATCTCAGTTTTGATTTTTCTTCCCTATTGGGGGATTTGTTTTTAACAGTGGAGCAATGGTACCCCTTTCGGGTGTTCACTGCTGGAGTGATCTGGCATTTGTAATATAAGCTGTCAGAATGAATACAGGCTGAGGCTGAACAGACGCCATGCAGAAGCAGCGGAGGAAGTGGCACTTTAGCACTGTGGCTGATTTCATAGCGATTAGTGCAAATCACCCAGCACTTAATGTTATTGCCCAGAAGGGCTAATAACGGCTTGACACCTCGTGTAAAATTTGTGATGTGCCACTTGCCAAGTTTATTATATATACAGTACAGACCAAAAGTTTGGAAACATTACTATTTTTAATGATTTTGAAAGAAGTTTCCTCTGCTCATCAAGCCTGCATTTATTTGATCAAAAATACAGAAAAAATGTAATATTGTGATATATTATTACAATTTAAAATAATTGTTTTTAAATGTATTATACTTTAAATTATCATTTATTTCTGTGATGCAAAGCTGAATTTTTAGGATCATTATCACATGATCCTTTAGAAATTATTCTAATATGATGATTCATTATCAAAGTTGGAAACAGTTCTGCTGCTTAATATTTTTTCAGAACATGTGATACCTTTTAGGATACTTTGATGAATAAAAAGTAAAAAAAAAAAAAAAAAAGAAGCTATGTTTTTAAAATATAAATATTTTGTAATAATAATATGCACTACTGGTCAGTAATTTGGGGTCAGTAATTTTTTTTTCTTTCTTTCTTTTAAATAAAATCAATACTTTTATTCAGCAAGGATGTGTTAAATTGATAAAAAGTGATAGTAAAGAAAATATATTATTAGAATATATATTATTAGAATTTTTTTTTTATTTTGAATAAATGCAGTTCTTTTTAACCTTTTATTCATCAAATATATTAGACAGCAGAACTGTTTCCAACACTCATAATAAATCAGAATATTAGAATGATTTCTAAATGATCATGTGATAGACTGGAAGTTACATGTGACACTGAATGCTGGAGTAATGATGCTGAAAATTCAGCTTTGCATCGCAGGAATAAATTATTTTTTTAAAGTATATTCAAATAGAAAACTATTATTTTAAGTTTTAATAATATTTCACAATATTACAGTTTTTTCTGTATTTTTGATCAAATAAATGCAGGCTTGATGATCAGAAGAAACTTCTTCCAAAAACATTAAAAATAGTAATGTTTCCAAACTTTTGGTCTGTACTGTATATATATATATATATATATATATATATATTTTTTTTTTTTTTTTTTTTTTTTTTTTTTGATAGACCATAGAACCTCAGTCACATATTATATTTTTCAGTGTGTAAATAAAATGAGGTAGGCAGTTTGTTTGGAATAAAGTTCTAAGCTGTCGAATAGGAGTAGTTAGGGTTTAATGAGTTTAACAGAGTCTGGAAGGGCATAATTGACAGGCGTTTACTTTTCCGTGGGGGGGGGTGCTTGTATGAAGTTTAAAATCATTGGTGTACCTGTAAGCCAATCACATAACGTTTGGTTATGACGTGTGTTATGCGCCGGGTCAGCCTCCTCGAACTTCTCCAGTAAACACAGGAGATCCTGCATGAGAGCAACCAAGGAGGACACAATCACAATTATCGCTTTGCCGGACTTTGGCCTCCCCAGTTTCTTGCTGACGATTGGTAACAGTTGGTAAATTAAGCTTTTCCCAAAACCTGTTGGGAGTAGGACCACAACATCACCTCCATTCAGAATGTGAAACAAACACTCTTCTTGTTCGGGCTTCAGTTGGCAAATGCCGGGATTATTCTCCACAACAGAGCGAATAGCATCCCATTTCTCTATGTCCGCTGTCATTTTCGATTTCCCTAATCTAAACTACAATCTTAAACTCGGCGCTGACGCTTAGTTAGCATCTACGTCACGGCTCTCAGCCCGCCCTCTGTTCGTTGATTGGCCGATTGTTGCAGAGCCGGAGGAAAACTGGGAGATGGTTTGCTATCTCAGACTGAGTACTGAAGTGAACTGAAATTGAGCGGAAGCAGGGGCGTAGATTAACAGGGGACGTGTCCCCCCCACTTTTAATATCACGGAAATTCATCTCCTGCACTTTTTCGGTCAAGTGTGTTGGCATAGATGTTTTCAGGAGCTGGTGTGAATAAATTTAGATTTAAACTCAAAGAGACAGGATAGTCTGTGCATGACCTGATATTTTATTTGGACCCAGAAGACGAGATGAACATCACGGAGCGCTAAACACTCGTGCAGTGTGTGTTTCTTCATACTCGAAGCCGGAGGCACTCTCGCGCAGAAATTCATACCAGGAAACTCCTAATATGGACAAATGCGTCCAACTATGCTGTGTGAAAACAGTTGTTTTCAAAGTGACAAAACAGACACTTTTGGAAACACGAACACATTAAACATACGATTGCGACAATATGGTTTTTCAAGTCATCTCCAGCAGGTGATAAATAAAGTATATGAACAATACAGTGCTATTACAGTATAGAAACTATTCTGCCTTATTATGTGATAAAAAAGTGTTTGTAGTATATAAACAAATCATTATTATTTGTTATTGTCCAGCAGTTATAGATTTCTAAGCCAATTAAAAGCCCGAAGTTAGAGAAAAATTTAAGTTGCCTATACACTACCAATCAAAAGTTTTTGAACAGTAAGTTTGTTAATTTTTTTTTTAAGAAGTCTCTTCTGTTCACCAAGCCTGCATTAATTTGATCCAAAGTACAGCAAAACAATAACTGATTTATATTTGAATATATTTCAAAATGTAATTTATTGAGATTTCAAAGCTGAATTTTTAGCATCATTACTCCATTCACACGATCCTTCAGAAAATTCTGATATCCTGATTTGCTGCTCCAAAAAAAAAAATTATCTTATTATGATAATGTTGAAAAGCGCGGAGTCAATTTTTTTTCATGTTTCTTTGATGAATAGAAAGGTCAGAAGAACAGCATTTATATGAAATATAAATCTTTTGTAAAATGACGTCTTTATCATTACTTTTGATCAATTTAAAGAATCCATGCTAAATAAAAGTATTAATTTCCATAAAAAAATATTTCCAAAAAATACAATACTGACTCTAAGCTTTTGAATGATAATGTTGCAAAAGCTTTTTATTTCAAATAAATGCTGATCTTTGGATCCTTCTATTCATCAAAGAATACTGAAAAAAAATGTACTCATATCTTTTTTTAATAATGATAATCAGCAAATCAGCATATTAGAATGATTTCTGAAGGATGAGACACTGAAGACTGGAGTAATGATGCTGAAAATACAGCTTGAATCACAGGAATAAATTACATTTTAAAATATATTCAAATAGAAAACAGTTATTTTAAATATTAAAAATGTTTCACAATATCACTGCAAATAAATGCAGGCTTGGTGAGCAGAAGAGACTTCTTTAAAAACATTAAAAATCTTACTGTTAAAAAAACTGTTGACTGGTAGGCTATATAGATTACAGAAATTTTATATTGTAATGTTTTGGTTTATATATATGTGTGTGTGTGTGTGTGTGTGTGTGTGTGTGTGTGTGTGTGTGTGTGTGTGTGTGTGTGTGTGTGTGTGTGTGTGTGTGTGTGTGTGTGTGTGTGTGTGTGTGTGTGTGTGTGTGTGTGTGTGTGTGTGTGATTTCTGTCCCCCTCACTTCTGAAAAGATGGCTACGCCCCTGAGCGGAAGTACGAAGTCTGACATAGTCAGGTGCTTTGAATCAAACTGGATTCAGAAGAATAGAAGAATATAACTGGTTCGTTTATAATATGATAATTACTGTATGTCAGACATTATGAATTATGAATGAACAGAGAATTATAATTATAAAAGATGAAGCTCACTCTAAGACTCCAGTAATGTATGTGTAAAAACAGAATAGAAATTATAAAATTAACTTCTTTTAATGGGTTACTCTGACAAAACTCAGTTGGCAGGCATTAATGAAGTGTCACACTTTTTATTGAAAGTGACTGTATTAAAATACAGTAAAGATGATTGTGTTTCAGGTTCATTTTGCAAGTATATGACATGAAATACAAAAAATGTAGCAGATAAAATATACTGTAAATGGATTGATTCAAAAAAGTCCAAAAATATGATTTAACAACACTGAAACAACCTGAATACATTGGGTTTCACCAACAAAAATAATTGTAAGGGTTGGATCAAGTAGAAGAATTTTCTTATGGTGTGAATATGAACTTTAAAAACTGCATTCATTCAACAGCCCATAAAAATGTAGCTTTTTAGTCAATGTCAATTGTAGTGCATTATCAAGTTACATTTTTGTTTCTCAATTTTAATAGATTAGGAAAGGTCTTCAAGTATCAACCTCATATACTTAAAGTTATTCAATAGGTGTCACGCTGTCTGGTCTCTGTTTCCCTGAGTCTCCACTAGTGGTCTCACTTCCCCATAGGCACCTCACCGTAGGCACTACAATTCCCACAAAGCCTTGTCCCTTCATCACAGTAATTGCACTCCTGTTAATTGCACTCAGGTGTCTTCACTTGTTAGTCATTATCCTCCCTATATTAACCAGTCCTTTTCTGTTTGTCTGGATGGAGTCCTTTCTTTCTGTCACCCAGTTTCCTCGCCTTCCGAGTTCCTCGCCTTCTGTCCGTTCCTGTTCCCGTTCCTGTTCCTGTTTATTTGTTTGTTTGTTTGTTTGTTTGGATGGATTTTTGGTTTTGACCCCTGCTTGTTGATTTCGTATTTGGATTACCCATTAAAACCTCTAACTGCGATTGGATCTCTTGTCTCCTGTGTTTCCCTGGGTCTCCGATCGTAACAGAAGGACTCCATCATGTCGAGATCCTGCGGTGTGGGACTTCATTCCCGTTCCCCAGCCAGTATGGTGGAACCCAGCCCAGCGCCACAGCACAAGGTGGTCGCCAGTCCAGCGTCACGACGCAAGGTGGTCGCCATCCCAGCGTCACGACGCAAGATGGCCGCCAGCCCAGCGCCACAGCACAAGATGGCTGCAGCCCAGCACCACTGCCCAAGATGGCCGCCGGCCCAGCGCCACTGCCCAAGATGACCGCCGGCCCAGCCCCACTGCCCAAGATGGCCGCCGTTCTAGAATCATGGCACAAGATGGCTGCTTGTCCAGCGCCTCTGCACAGGATGACAGCCACAGTTGACCCTCCAGAGTCGAGTCAGGTTCCCGTTTACTTTCCAGAGTCGAGTCAGGTTCCCGTTGACCTTTCAGAGTTGGGTCAGGTTCCCGTTGACCTTCCAGAGTCGAGTCCGGTTCCCGTTGACCCTCCAGAGTTGAGTCAGGTTCCCGTTGACCCTCCAGAGTTGAGTCAGGTTCCTGTTGACCCTCCAGAGTCGAGTCAGGTTCCCGTTGACCCTCCACAGTCGAGTCAGGTTCCCGTTGACCCTCCAGAGTCGAGTCAGGTTCCAGTTGACCCTCCAGAGTCGAGTCAGGTTCCGGTTGACCCTCCAGAGTCAGGGCCAGTCACCACTGACCTTCCAGAGTCAGGGCCAGTCACCGTTGACCTTCCAGAGTCAGGGCCAGTCACCGTTGACCTTCCAGAGTCAGGGCCAGTCACCGTTGACCTTCCAGAGTCAGGGCCAGTCACCGTTGACACTCCAGAGTCAAGTCAACTCAACGGTGATCTTCATGGGCAAAGTCAAGTCACCGGTGTTCTTCATGGGCAAATGCAAGTCACCAATGATCTTAATGAGCAGAGTCAGGTCACCAATGACCTTCATGAGCAGAGTCAAGTCACCATTGATATTCATGGACAAAGGCAAGTCACCATTAATATTCAGGGACAAAGGCAAGTCACCATTGATCTTCATGTGCAGAGTCAGGTCACCAATGATCTTCATGAGCAGAGTCAAGTCACCATTGATATTCATGGACAAAGGCAAGTCACCATTAATATTCAGGGACAAAGGCAAGTCACCATTGATCTTCATGTGCAGAGTCAGGTCACCAACTATCTTCATGAGCAGAGTCAAGTCATCATTGATCTTCCTGAATCCAGTCTAAACTCTGCGAAACTACCAGAGCCTCTCCACGTCTCTGCGGAACTACCAGAGTCTCTCCATGTCTCTGCGGAACTACCAGAGTCTCTCCACGTCTCTGCGGAACTACCAGAGCCTCTCCACATCTCTGCGGAACTACCAGAGCCTCTTCACGCATCTGCGGAACTACCAGAGCCTCTCCACGCCTCTGCGGAACTACCAGAGCCTTTCCACGCCTCTGCGGAACTACCAGAGCTTCTCCACGCCTCTGCTGAACTACCATAGTCTCCCCTCATCTTGGCTGAACTACCAGAGCCCCTCCTCATCTCTGCAGAACTTCTAGGGTCTCGTCACGTCTCAGCCGAACTCTCGGAGCACTCGACTGATCCTGTTGTGGCCAAGGAGGCCACCCTTAACTTGCTCATGTTCTCTGTTTCAGACTTGCCTAACCAGACTGGCTCTCCTGTGTCATCGATCCCACTCTGGTGGTCTTCTGCGCCGCCTGGGTGGCCCTCTGCCTCGACCGCATGGATATGGTGGTCTTCTGCGCCGCCCTAGTGGGCTTCTGTCTCGACCGCACGGATGTGGTGGTCTTCTGCGCCACCCTGGTGGGCATCTGTCTCAACCGCACGGATGGGGTGGTCTTCTGCGCCGCCCTGGTGGGCTTCTGTCTTGACTGCAGGGATGTGGTGGTCTTCTGCGCCGCCCTGGTGGGCTTCTGCCTTGACCGCGTGGATGTGGTGGTCTTCTGCGCCGCCTTGGTGGGCGTCTGTCTCGACCGCATGGATGTGGTGGTCTTCTGCGCTGCCCGGGTGGGCTTCTGTCTCGACCGCACGGAGGTGGTGGTCTTCTGCGCTGCCCGGGTGGGCTTCTGTCTCGACCTCACAGATGTGGTGGTCTTCTGCGCTGCCCTGGTGGGCATCTGTCTCGACTGCAGGGCTCCAATTCCACCTTGCTCCTCTCTGGATTCCTGCCCTGTCTGTTCAGCCCTGGGGACTGAACGTTATGTCCTTCCTGGACTTGTGTTTTGTTGTTGTTTTGTTTTTGCTCCTCTTCTCTTTGTTTCCATCTATGGACCTGGCCCTCCGTCCCTCCCCCTGATCCTCCGCCGGTCCACCTCCCTCCTGGGCTACTTGTTTTTGTTTTTGCCCTTCTTGTCTCTGTTTCCCTTTTTTACCTGGCCCTCCGTCCCTACCCCTGGTCCTCCGCCAGTCCACCTCCCTCCTGGGCTCCTTGTCTTTGTTTTTCTTTCTGTTTCCCTCTATGGACCTGGCCCACCGTCCCTCCCCCTGATCCTCCGCCGGTCCACCTCCCTCCTGGGCTCCTTGTTTTTGTTTTGGCACTTCTTGCCTCTGTTTCCCTTTTTTACCTGGCCCTCCGTCCCTACCCCTGGTTCTCCGCCGCTCCACCTCCCTCCTGGTCTCTGTGTTCCTTGGTCTCTTCTTGGGTTCGGGTGGAGCATCTGGTAGCTGCTCTGTGGAGGAGGGGGTAATGTCACACTGTCTGGTCTCTGTTTCCCTGAGTCTCCACTAGTGGTCTCACTTCCCCATAGGCACCTCACCGTAGGCACTACAGTTCCCACAAAGCCTTGTCCCTTCATCACAGTAATTGCACTCCTGTTAATTGCACTCAGGTGTCTTCACTTGTTAGTCATTATCCTCCCTATATTAACCAGTCCTTTTCTGTTTGTCTGGATGGAGTCCTTTCTTTCTGTCACCCAGTTTCCTTGCCTTCCGAGTTCCTCGTCTTCCGAGTTCCTGTTTCCATTCCTGTTCCTATTCCTGTTTATTTGTTTGTTTGTTTGTATGTTTGGATGGATTTTTGGTTTTGACCCCTGCTTGTTGATTTCGTATTTGGATTACCCATTAAAACCCCTCACTGCGATTGGATCTCTTGTCTCCTATGTTTCCCTGGGTCTCCGATCGTAACAATAGGCCTTTGGGTCTTTTAGACTGCAAACAGATCACGAGGGCTAGTGCTGTTTCAAAACAGCATCAAGCTGAAATGACGAAGCTGATATAAGGACAGGGAAAAAGTGCAATCCCGAAGTATGTGATGTGGAGACTGTGATAGTCTCAAACTGTCACAGTGTTTGCATACACCCGACAGCCTCCGAAGATATAGGAATATCCTCTCCCCTGCCTCCGACAGCAAACGTCTGTCTCCATCAATCAAGTGGAGTTAATTTAAAAGCATAAGCTTCTTAATTAAAGGAGGTTAGTTGAGCACTGAAATCAAATTCCTGAAATGAGTTTTAATGTCCTCATATTCCCTAGCTCATAGGATGCCTCGTCCTCATCAGCTCTCGAATGAGTAATATTCATCGACTTTGGATTCCACTTTGTCCTAAAACACAGTCTCGCCGCATAGGCTGCAAAGAGCATTCACTAAAAGGCAGAGAGACGTTAATTTGGTCTCAGCAGGCCAAATGCACTTCTCTCTTATCGCTGTCCTCTCTTTCCTTCCCTCTCTCCATCCACACCCTGCATCCCTGATGAGAAGCGCAGGACGAGATGAGAAGACGTGAAAGCGAGAGAGTGAGCGAGATTGTAGCATTAAGTAAATAATTTGTATGATAATTCATTACAGTGGCATATTTTTCAACTTTAATTGGTCTAAATGAAGAGACATTTCACACCATTAAGATAAAAAAAGAAAAAGGAGGCCAGCATAATGAAAAGGGGGCCTGGCTATCGGACTTCAGAGGTTTGCTCTAAATGAAAATGTAATTGCAGGCAGAATGGTACAAGAGGAGTCGACCCAGCGCAGCAGATCGGGGGTATCTTCAGACAGCCGCGCAAAAGCTAATGACTGAGCAATTTGGAACATTTACTCACTCCAAAGACTCTCATTAAGTCAATCACAGGCTTAGCCGAAGCCCACTCGCAGCGGCGGAGGGAACCCTACGCGTTTATTCCGACATCAATCAGGAAGGCCGTCTCTCTCTCCGCATCTCACTCTCTAAAGCTCTCTCTCCCTCCTCCTTCTGCTAGGCAGCGGAAAAAAAGAAAGGCCCAAGTAATTTATTCGGGATCTTTGAGAGGATAATGGCCAATTATTTGTTTATAACACTGGTTAAATTTTCATTAGGCAGATTAATGGAATATCATGTACTGTCAACAGTGGACTGAGGGGTGGTGTGTCAGAGATAAACGCCCCGGCAGATGATGTCGCTCTGTGGGTAAATTGGTTTTTCTCACCCTCCTGTCTCTGCTTCTCCATATGGAAATATAAAAGGTGGATGAGGTAGACAGTGAGGAGAAGACAGAATATGGAATTGTGAATATACTGAGAGAAATGTGTGAGCACTTCAGACAGAATCTATCCTTTTTATATATTTATATAAGTACTGTATGTGGTCTTTTTCAGACTTGCTATCACTGTTTGGATCATAAAAGTTGCAAGCACGTCTGAATTTTTAGAGCTCGATTCATTTATGGAAAATGTACCTTGGGAACATGGGCCAAGTACTTCTTGAACAAGTTATACATTGCGAGAATGCGGATATAAGCCTTCTTTTACAGTTTTCAATTTCAACTCCAACACTTCTGATGGTTCAGCTGCATTGGAGATACAGTTCCCGCTTTGCCTTCTATCGGGTCAAGATGTTGGCACCATTTAAATGATTCATTTCAACAGTTTAAACTTTCAGATGGGCTCATAAATAGATTCATGAAGTCATAAATAGAGCTTTTCGAGTGGTGACACGAGGTGGACAGCGTAATCTGACATTATGCAGCCGACTCTATTTCTGTAAATGACAGTCTTCATTGAAGCGGCTGCTACAAGTAAAGGCAGTGGGACACATTCTGACCCCTCAGACTGATAGAATGATAAATAGAGGTTTGAACCTGAAGTCAAAGGTTCATAAACAGCCACTTGAAACGTATCTAAGAATTCCTATTTTCTGCATATTGGAGAAATATACTGCCAGGGGCATATTTATATACACACAAATCCAGACATTATAAAATCCAGAGCTGTTATTTGTAGTATATCAGCAGTAATTCACTACATGATGATATGAAAATTTATATTGTAGAAGAATATTATAAGAAGTCATATATCTAAAGGTTTTGTATCAAATAGTTTAATTTTGACATTTTTAAAAAACAGTCTCAAATCCAATCCAAATTGCATTAGTCTGCTGCAGCCTCTGCAACCTGACAATAAGTGTTGCGTTCATATTGTGCTCTGCACAGATTTTGTGGCCGTGTTTGTGACATTATATGATTTGAATAACTGAATCAGGCACTAAAACAGCACAAGCTAATTTTATGCATTTCTCCCTTTGACTCTAAAAGAACTGCAATGCACTAAAAGAAAGACCAGAAAAAATTTCACATTGCCAGACTGTCAAGTCTAATTTTAAAGCGCATATTTGTAAATACAGGGCATTTTTAACAAGACAGCCCAGGTTAATAGATAAAAAATGTACTAATATCTAATACTGTATATACTTCCCCAGTTGAGGAATTGTAAAACGAAAAAAAAAAAAAAAAAAGAAAACAGTGAAATGTTATGTTTAAATAGGCATTATCTAATTAAATCTGCACTAATTTGCATACATTTTCATAACAGAAGTCTACATTCAAAAGTCTTGTTGCATTTTGTCACAAAGGGGATCTTGGATATTATTTTTTATAACTCCATAAAACAAAAAATACTTACAGGAAACAGTAGAAACCAGTCAGAAAAAAAAATCAACCATGTTTTTATTGGTATAAAATGGTGTATACAAAAAAAAAAAAAAAATTCTATATATGGAATAGAATTGTAAAGTTTGGTGAATGTATGTGTTATTGAAGTATAGAAAGGTGCATAAGGAAAAATCCACTTTGAGAAAACACCTTAAAAGATGGTAAGTGAAATATACGAATGCAAATTAAACTTAACTTAAAAGTGTAATTTGGATGTTTTCTTTCCACTAGTCAACATGTTATAAAAGGCAAATAGGGCAAAACTGACCAGTGCATAAAAAAATACAATGTTTTTGCCTTTAAAAAAAAGGAAGGATGAGTGACGACAATAGAAATGATGATTCCAGTCACTTTAGATCAATACAACTACCATTTACAACAGTCCCACATCAAAGTGTGAGGAGGTGAGCTGATGTAATGGCCTAAAAAAATGGCAGAACGAGTCAAGCACGTTGCCCCCTCCTCTCTATCACCATCCATATCACTGGGACAAATTGTCCTGATTTCCCTTTCACACATGCCTCCTCAACATCTAAATATTCATCCATCAATTTGCCTAAGTCTAATATCACCCTCCTTAAAAGCCCATGGGGAAACCTGAACAGCCAACTCCACCTAATCAAAACAATCACATGGTGAGAGGTGGGGGTTATCGAGGGGCAAACTATCTGTAGTTAGGGCTATGGGTTGCTGGCAGGACACAGGGTACATTTAATTAGGCCTGCTGCTTCCCTTTGGTGTGAAAGACTCTCAGACCACTTTGATTCGCCATTGCTCTCTCAGCAGGAAGTGCCTGGTGATAATTGACACAGGATTTCCTTGTTAACCAGCCACAGACTGGCTGGATTAAAGTGACAGAGATCTCCAGAAAAAGTGGGGAGGAGATAAGGGAGGGGTTGGTGAGGTGAAGGTGCTCGCTGAAGGTAGGGGAAATGGTGCGAGGGGGTTGAGTGAAGCAGCTATTTACCGCTCTTGAGAAACCAGAGAGGAAATCGCAATAACAGACGGGTGTGTGGGTCCCGGCGTGAGTTGTAGCTCCTACTTATCTTGGCCATTTCAGCTTGGCTGATCAAAGATTGGCTCCCTCAGAATAACCTGGACCCTGGGTTAAGTACATGCTTCCACGCTTTGGGTTTTTTGGCAAATTATCATTCCCTCCTTCCCTGCCTCCCCCTCTACTGTGGTATTACTGTTTATAGACGGTTAGAGAGGTAATCTTCTTTCATTTGGACAATTATGCAGTCGTGAAATAAAAAAAACACATTTGCAAATGATGTAATTTTCGCGTCTTTGTACCAGCTAGGTCATGAGCCCTGACAAAAGTATTATCATACTGAGAGAGAGAGAGAGAGAGAGGATAAAAACTCATTCGGCCGTGGACAAACATGAGGTTTCCACAGCACCTAATCCATATTATTTATTTCCACATTTTCTCCTCCCTTATCCACACAGCTCACACACTCTCTCTCTCTCTCTCTCTCTCACACACACACACACACACACACACACACACACACACACACACACACACACACATTCTCACATTGAGTTACCAAGTGTCCAGATTTAGGCTGAATTGGAAAACGAAATATCCAGGAAATCAGGGCATGAGAGTCTACATCTGGCATACAGTCATAAAGACAAGTCTCCAATTGACATCATTAATTGTAAAGATCAATTCTGTATATTTCACTAATACGTGAATAAGTCTGTACCAAAAAACATTCACATAGTGTCGTAGAGATGCAAGAGATACAATTACACACATGCAGTATTTAAATACATCTTTATTGAAACAAATAAATCATATTTCTTGAATTTACATCCATTTATTACATCCATTTGTGTTTTACAAATTCAGCTTTGCCATCACAGATTTGCCACATTTTTTAAATTTATTTTTTTATTGTAATAACATTTCATTATATACAATTTTTTCCGCATATTTCTGAGCAAATAAATGCAGTCTTGGTGAGCATAATATACTTCTTACCAATCCCCAAACATTTGAAAGGTAGTATAAATGCACTGATTATCTCTGTTATAAGGTATTTTAGATCTTATTTTCAATAGGCTTCTCTTTCATTGGCAACATGATGAATAATCTGACAGTGATACCACTTTCCTGTAGTGGAATTCATCAGGAGGACTAGCATTTGACCCCATCTGACCTTAACTTCCTTCAGCTTCATCTGCCCAGAGGTCAGCAGCACATGAGAGAAAACACAAGTGAGGTATGAATTTTGCCTCTCTATCTATACAGCAGACCACAATACAAGTCTATAAAACTATTAAATTGCATTGATGTGTAAATCGAATTCAAGCGGGTAACGTTTAACCTTTTCTGACAGAATGGCCCAATATTTGGACATGTTTCTCCAAATATACTGGGTCATTTGTCACAATCTACAGTTAAAAATGATTAACATTTGGTTAGAATCACACTCATGCTTGTGTGTGTGTGTAAATTATGTTAACTTGTTTACACATGCATTACAAACTTCCCCTCATGAATGACTGTTTGCAAATATCTTGAGTAACCAAACTTTCAGCAGACACAAAATAAATTTTCATGCACATTAACTCACTTTTTTTTTTAATTAATTCTAGATTGAAAACTTCTTTTAAATGTCGTGTTCCTCTTTCACAGGCCACAGAAACTTTACACTGTGTGTTGTGAGACTCTTATCAGTGCTCATGTCGGCAGGAGCTGCATCTAAACCCTGCTGTAAGACTTCAATATGTGAGTATTAACACGCTTCAGGGTGCTTGACTTCTGGATCCGGAATTGCTTTCTAGCAGAGAGTGAGAAATGCGAGACAGAGGGTTAGAGATTTGCTGTTCTCTCAGACCAAAGTAAATATGATAGGCAGGAAAAGCAATCATATAACCAACATATGCTCCCCTATCGAGAAAACACAGGAGTCTAGTTTAAGATTTTGTCATGAGTGAAATCATTGGTGTTTAATTGAATCGTGCTACAGATAAACTCCTTGGTCGAGCCCTCTCCCGATGGCTTGGTCGTGATAAACAACTTCAATCAGAGGGCTATAGAGTCACACACTGGCTCTCTTGGCTTTTCCACTGATCTTTATTCTGTGAAACTAGAGGGAATTGTTTGTGTGTCTATGTGTCTGTGTGTCTGTGCGTGAATATGCCTTGATGGTGCTGTAGGACTGAGCTATTTCAAATATTTTAGGCCATTGTGCATTTCTTCATATTTTGATCATGCATGTCCCAATGTGAAGTTAAACATCTGAAATACATCAGTTTGTACAATTATTTGACATGAATATGCTTGTAAAACCTGCCTCACCATTATACTGTTAAATCCACCTTCATTACATAGTTACTGTATGGAGCTATTCTTGTGCCAATAAAAATGAACGTACCTTTTCAAGAAACTAATGAAAATATAAATTGAAACTGAATAAAATATCTCTGAAACTGAAAAAGAATAACTCGCTGGCAAATTTATTGACTTTGTTTTTTAATACACTGCATGTTTTGCTAACTATTTCTCATATTTCTTTCGCTGTTCTGAACTTACAAATGCGCTTCCAGAGGTTTCATTTATGCTGCTGATTTTTTCGTTTACGCTTCTGAAGTTTTCGTTTCGCAATTCTGACACAGACCTACCGTGTGGGCGGGCTTAACATCAGTTTGCTCTCATTGGCTAGTGAGATTTAGATTGATGGCTCCTTGAACCGGAAGGAGAGACTTCAGCGGCGCTAATTTTGGGTTCTGTGTGACAGTCTAACAACAGTAGAGTAAAACACTATATTAAAACACATCAACAATATTTATAAAACCGAGATGAGTAATCAGGAGCGGCACGGAGCGGCATCAACATCCTCAACCGCAGGGCATTCGAGGCAGCCCGAGGTAAGTTTAATATCAAATCAATAAACAAATCTAGAAACAAGTTTTTTCTGCTCTCTATCCAAGTTATGTCTTTATTTAACGTTAGATCGTTCATTAATGATCTGGGCTGCGTTTCTGAAGCATTGCGAGGTAGCGATTGTAAAGCACATTGATGGCTGGTTGTAAGTTATGTTTAACTGTTACCGTGCTTTTGTGAAACGCAGCCCTGGTAACTTACTTCTTAAAATATTTTTTCTTGAATCATCTAAATCATCTTCTTTTGTATTTAATAACAGTGTTGTCAACCATTAAGTAAATTATTCTATCTTTGTGATTGTCCATACAAAAATAAAATCTTATTTTCTTTTGATATTACTTTTTAGGGCCAAAGAGAAATGTCACTTCTCCAGGTAGGCTTACATCCATTCATGTTATTCTATAGAATGCATAATATAATGAACTTGGGTAACTTTTTAGCTGTTTTTTAATACGCAAGGGATTTTATTAGATTTTATATGTCTAACGCAGGGGTCACCAATCTCGGTCCTGGAGGGCCGCTGTCCTTCAGAGTTTAGCTGCTAAACATTACCCTGCTAAACTTGGCAACATCAGCATGGCATTATGTAGTTACCTTGATATGTAAGCTAACCAGGCATTGTTTATACCTGCAGGAACAAGTGCAAGAAGATATCTTACAGCGTATGCTAACCAAGTTTAACTTGATTTGTCGGAATGAAGCTATAGATTTGGATCACCTCCTGGATGTTGCTCAGCAAGAACTTGCTTTGGCTATTAATGCATCAAATCATGTTAACATCCCAGATAATTTAATTAGGGGTCTACAGGAGTTAATCAACGTAGTTAATATATCTCTGAATTTGGAAATGTTCTGTTATAAAATATTAAAATCTTTTTAATTTTAGATCCCGTATCGTGATGCTGCTGCAAACAACAAAGCATCGACTGCTTTCTAATTTTTTTTGGAGGGTATCCACAAACATGGGTGGCCATCGAGGTAAAAATTATCTTTACTACATGACATGTTAGTCATGATGATTTCTCAGTGTTTGAACCTATGAATGAGACTTCTTCAAATCTTTTGTCAGATCGCCTCTTTGATAATTCGCACTTAGTGATTATCGCTCACATGGGCGGGCACTGATTTGTTTCAGATTTCAGGCTTTTGTCAGCAGTCTCCACAAAACTGATAATCAGGGCTAAAATCATCTGTGTGCAGACCAGAATGTTGAAAATGTTGAAAACTCCCCAGATCTTAATCCCATTGAGAACTTGTGGTCAATCCTCAAGAGGCGGTGGACAAACAAAAACCCACTAATTCTGACAAACTCCAAGAAGTGATTATGAAAGAATGGGTTGCTATCAGTCAGGATTTGGCCCAGAAGTTGATTGAGAGCATGCCCAGTCGAATTGCAGAGGTCCTGAAAAAGAAGGGCCAACACTGCAAATGGTGACTCTTTGCATAAATGTCATGTAATTGTCAATAAATCTAAAAGCAGTTTAGCAGCAAACTTTTTGAAAACTAATATTTATGTAATTCTCAAAACTTTTGGCCACGACTGTACATATACAAAAAAAATTTAGCTCCAGCCTCTCCTAAGAAAGTAATCTTTAAAGTGTTGACTGGGGAGCTGATCTTTTGTCGCCTCCAAAGTAACAGACCTCATTCCACAAGGTTAATTCTGGACACACAGGTGCTGAAATCCTTGGAGGTGTCAACTTAAGTAGCTAGCCATCGTAGGACATCCTCCTTACTGTAAATTGTTTTTATATTTAACTGTTAAATCTTTTAAATATTCAGCACGGAATGGTTTAGACAGCATGATACATAAGTTACACATGTTACAAGTAAATTATTACTTAACAATATTAATGTTACTTTTTTAAATTAAAGTACCATGTCATCTCTTCATTTTGTGGCTTCATTATATCAGGGCTCCTTGTCTGAAGGGACTCTGAACTAGGAAGAAAAGCAACTGTGAAAATATAATACTGTTTATGTGAAGTAAAAATATTTAATTCAGTGCATTTACAGTATATGTAGCTAATTTCCATTAAAGTCTAATTTTCCATATAAACATGCTTTTGATTCAACAAGAAATGTCAAAATATACATCACGCATCATAAAATTAGACTGCAGTTTCTACACTGCTATGTGTAATGCATTGTTTTGTTTTTTTTATTTAAGTTTATTTGAATAGGGACAAGTATGTCACATAAACACATGTTACATACTACAACATTTTAGCCGAAGCTGATTCTCAATGTCCGTCCCTAGTGAGCTTTTACAAAAATTAAACAATACAGTTAAAATAAACAAAATAATACAATATAAAACTATCAACAAAGCAGACAATCAGTGGTCACATATTTGACTTCTGATTAAAGTGTCTTTGAGTTTGTGTTTAAAAATAACCCAGTTTGACTCTCCTTTAAGTTCAGTGGTCAAACAATTCCAGACCTTTGTGCCTTACCTTTCCAAGTCACCACAAAAACTTGCATGGAACTCCAATTTCAGAAGAGGAAACGTTTTCATGCACACAGGACACTTTTCATCTGTCGACTAAAAAGCAAGTAATTATGTTAAATCCTAAAAGCAGTCAGAAGGATGTTATCCCATGCCAGAAGTAAATTACCTTTTCCTCGAAGGCTGGTGGTGAATTAGTTACCTGGTTATAGACAAAAATATATATATTTATGTAAAAAAACATTTCCATATGCAATAGGGGTATCGCAATACAAAAATGCAACAATATGTATCGTGGATAGTGACAATATGTATTGTGTATAGGTAGTCAGTGAAAGAGTGCAAGCATATTCGTTTAATTTAATTCTGTATTTTCAGATGCAGAATCATGAATACTTTTATTCTGGTGTCACTTTTGTCCTGTTAATTGGGTTTCTAGCACCAAGTCCAAGATATTAATTCACACACAATGTAATACCAAATTAAGCATTTTAATCAACAGTTAATATATTGTTAACCTTTTACCATACGTTTTGGAGTATCGCAATAATATCGTATTGTGATATGTATCGAGTCGTAACATGAGGGTATCGTTACAGCCCTAATGTGCAGCCTACATAAGGTACTTAAAAGGTAACCTAAAAAAATAAATAAACAGATTTTACCTCTTGTTCCGAATCTGAGAGTGTCTCATATTCCAGAGTATCGCATTCCATCACATGTAAGGCAAGAATTTGAAGTGGCATCATTTTAAAACATTTCTTCCACTCTGCTTTTGGCATTAGCGAAAATTCCTGTGCATCGTAGGGAAGAGGAGAAAGATCGAACTCATCCTGTAACGGTACAATATACAGCATAGTTTTCCCCCCTCCAGTTGCACATCTGATGGTACTGCCACTGTATCCTTCCGACCCCGAGGGAACAAGATTCAGACGCCGCCTTCCCTGTCCACTTGAATAAAAATAACATATACATTATATATATATATATATATATATATATATATATACATCATCATCATCACTATATATCAACCTTTAAAATTAATATACCCTCACAAACAGAAAATAAACTGTAAAATAAATAAATTAATCAAATGAATTAACCTGATAATCATACTAGTAATGCACTGATATTAGTCAATAATAAAGGCATTTTGATGATACTGGAGGTTAAAAACACGTATTTACTCCCTCGTAGCATTCTTAACCAGACTTTTTGATAGTCAAATGCAAAATAAGATTTTGTTTTTGTCCAAATAGCAACATTGTGAGAGGAGTAATGTGTTTTTAATTGTTTGTTTGTTTTTTAACAAAAAAAGTCTTTCATTATATGGACATGATCAGCATTTTTGTAATATTTAATTATTTCGCTGTTCATTCTCAGGTATTCACTTTGAATTATGATGTTTAATTGCTGAAAACATGAATACTGACTATACCAACCTATTTAAACGTACATAAACAAATATATACATGAAACTAGTTGCATTGTGTGATTCTCTGAATCTCTGTAACTTGCACTTAGAACTTGTAGTGGTGTCCAAATAGTACCAGATGCCTTGTAGAGGAGCCATCCTCCAGATGCTGACTTCATTTTGGGGTAGGTATCACAAAACAAGCTGGAAACTTAAAATCCACAATTACAACAAATTATTATTACAAATAAAGTTATTCTATGCATCACCTATGAATGGATATTTTATTCATTACCTCTGAATGAGTCAAATCATCAGTCATTGACAGATGTCGTTTCCCCAGTCCAGCCTGCATGTGTTGCCGCTCCTCTGCTGATGAAGGGGTCATTTCTACATTTTTATTTAAAATAAACACTGAAAACACAAATGGTTTCCAAGCTTTTATGAACTTGGTTGGTTTACTACAACTGGGTCTACAGCTACGCCTTTTGGACCCCCGCTTAAAAATCCTGGGAAATACCTTCAAGAGATGATTAAATCAAAGTATGATTAGTAACTCAAAATATGCACAGTAGAACAAATATATACATTCTGTGACAGATTGCTTATGCTACTCTATGTAGGCTTATGTAAGTTGCTTTGGATAAAAGTATCTGATAAATGCATAGGCTACATGTGAACAAAACTGCATTGCAAATAGTAACTGTCATTGTTCTCAGTCATGACTGTAAGCTGAAACCTGGCCATCTCTTGGTCCACAGTCTGGCACTGTCCTGAGAGCTGCCCCTGATTCTGACTCTGCCTCATGCTGGTTTTACCCAGCGACTGGTTGAGCACCTCTATGATGTTATGTATAGCTGATGCAGCATCTGCTGCACCAACATTTGAGCCTTACTGCAGAATAAAGATCAGTCTGAGATCTTTGCTTAAATTACATCATGTAACATCCTTGAATGCATCACATATGTTGGGGTATAATAAAAAATGTTGTGGGTAGCAATCAAAGTACTCAAACTACAAAAATTGCACTGCAGTCATGTGAATAATAAGAATAAACACGTCAAGATCAATCTACTAGACATTAAGACATAGCACGCAACTAACTTGGATAGAGAGCAGAAAAAACTTGTTTCTAGATTTGTCTATTGATTTGATATTAAACTTACCTCGGGCTGCCTCGAATGCCCTGCGGTTGAGGATGTTGATGACGCTCCGTGCCGCTCCTGATTACTCATCTCGGTTTATAAATATTGTTGATGTGCTTTAATATAGTGTTTTACTCTACTGTTGTTAGACTGTCACACAGAACCCAAAATTTGCGCCGCTGAAGTCTCTCCTTCCGGTTCAAGGAGCCGCCAATCTAAATCTCACTAGCCAATGAGAACAAACTGCTGTTAAGCCCGCCCACACGGTAGGTCTTCAGAAGCGTAAACGAAAAAATCAGAAGCGTAAATTAAAACTCTGGAACCGCGTTTGTAAGTTCAGATCAGCGAAAGAAATATGAGAAATAGTTAGCAAAACATGCAGTGTATTAAAAACGAAGTCAATAAATTTGCCAGCGAGTTATTCTTTTTCAGTTTCAAAGATATTTTATTCAGTTTCAATTTATATTTTCATTAGTTTCTTGAAAAGGTACGTTCATTTTTATTGGCACAAGAATAGCTCCATATTACTGAATGTACTTTTCTGTATATATGTTAACTTGTTTGCACATCTATAAGGAAATAGATAATTGTGGTTTTGAATAAGGTGAAAGAAAAACAGATATACAAAATCTTATAGTTACTGAGAAAAGCTTCAGAAGACTCAAAATAATGTTCTTGAACACTCACACTTTTTCTTATAAACATTAAGCACATTTAATAACATATTTTAAGTGTACCATTCCTCTTTTACAGGCCAGAAGGATTTTCACTGCTGTTGTGAGATTGTTATCAGTGCATAAACCTCTGAGATATATCAGTCTATACAATCATTTGACATGAATATGCATGTAAAACCTGCCTCAGGGGGTTCAAATTAAACAACAGAAACATTTTTCCATGAATCAACTAATAATTTCATGGTACACTCTCATAAAAAAAAGGTACAAAAGCTGTCACTAGAGTGGTACCCTTTCAAATGGTACTAATAAGTAACATTTAGGAACTAATGTGTACCTTTAAAGGGTTACTCCACCCCAAAATGAAATTTTTGTCATTAATCATTTACCCCCATGTTGTTTCAAACCCCGTAAAAGCTCCGTTCATCTTCAGAACACAATTTAAGATATTTTGGATGAAATCCCGGAAGCTTGATACTGTCCCATGCACTGTTTCTGTGTGTATTTAGCTTTGATTTGAAATAAAACAGCGCATCCTTGTGGCGTGGATGACACAGAAAAGCATACGGCAGCACGGTGATATGGAGTGATACAGAGAAGACCGTTGACAAAGGAATTATTGAATAAAGTCATTATTTTGGGGGGGTTTTTCGCTTACAAAAAGTGTTCCCATCGCTTCATATAACCCAGATTGCATGCCTGATAGCAGATGGAGTATTCTGACGATGACTTTTCATACCTTTTATGGACCTTGACACTGCTATTTACTTGGCAGTCAATAGGACAGTCTCAAAGCCTCCATGTTTTCATCCAAAATATATTAAATTGTGTTCCCAAGACGAACTGAGCTTTTACGGGTTTAGAACGACATGGGAGTAAGTGATTAATGACAACATTTTCATTTTAGGGTGGAGTATAACTTTAAGGTACTAATATGCACATTTAAGAGTAAATAAATTACAATTGTGTAACTTTTGAAAGGGTCCAATCCCAGTGACAGCTTTTGTACCTTTTTTCTGAGAGTGTATAGGCCACATAGGTCTTTGTGTGGGAAGTCGTGGCCTAATGGTAAGAGAGTCGGACTGGCAATCAAAAGGTTGTGAGTTCGAGTTTTGGGCCGGCAGGAATTGTGGGTGGGGTGAGTGCATGTACAGTCCTCTCTCCACCCTCAATACCACGACTTAGTTGCCCTTGAGCAAGGCATCGAACCCCCAACTGCTCCCTGGGTGCTGCAGCATAAATGGCCGCCCACTGCTCCGGGTGTGTGTGCTCACAGTGTGTGTGTGTGTTCACTGCTCTGTGTGTGTGCACTTCGGATGGGTTAAATGCAGAGCACAAATTCTGAGTATGGGTCACCATACTTGGCTGAGTGTCACTTCACTTCAGTGAGCATTTGAAAAGATATATGACTAGGAAATCAGTATGAAGCGTCATTATGGATCCTGATCCAGAGGTGATGATTATAATTTACTGAGACTCCTTTGTCACTGAATTTTGAGTAAAAGCACTTTTATCCAGTTGAAAGCCTGTCTAACTCTTTATTACAAAGGCAAACTTCAAACATATGTACAGGGAGCTGTATGACTAAACCGCCAAAAGGGACAGAGTCTTGAGTGGAGATTGTTGGGTTAGTATTTTGAGTGCACGCCAGAATCAAATGATTGCTAGGCTCTTTATCAGTGCACCGCCATGCAGAGGGTGGGTACATTTCTGGGTGTTGTGAACCATACCTTGTGATCAAGTCACTACACATTACCCTAATCTGACCACTTCAGCTTTCCACTCATTGTTTTTCTATATGGAGCCATGGTCTAGGATCCATTTGTGCTACTGGCTTGCTTGACTGAGATAAAGAAGTCCAAGGCCTCCTATGAGATTTCAGTACCGAATACAGGCACTAGGGTTCAAAAAGTTGGAAGATATCTGAAAGAAAATTGTCTTTTATGTTTCATTGTTTGCTGTTGCAACTATTAAGACATTTTCGCAACCTAAATGTTTGTAATGTTCTGTATTATAAGTCATTTGAATCAGCTCAAATTTGTTCAAATTGTAACTTAAAGGTCCAGTTTTTCGTGCTTTCTTGAAGCTTTGATTGTGCTTACAGTGTGCAATATAACATGTGTTCATGTTTCGCGTATAAAAAAACACAGTATTTTTCACACAATTCACCTATCTGTATACCGCTGTTTTCACTGTCATAAAAACGGGCTGATGACTTCCTTGTTCTATAAAGTCCCTCCTTCAGAAATACGTAACGAGTTCTGATTGGGCCAGCGGTTCCTGTGTTGTGATTCGACAGCAGCTGAGCGCGCTCCGCCCTCCTGGAAACGTTATTGGGCTAGTTTTGAGAAGCAAGTGGGCAGGAGCATGTGCTGGAGATGTACTTATAATCACAGGAGCGTTTTTACTGACGAGATGCGCATGAAAATCGCATTCGATTTTTTTGCACAGCCCTAACATCTAGTTAACAAAGCTAAACAGCATTGCCCTTTGTGTAGTAAGTTACAGAAACTGTTAAAAGCACCAACTTAAATAATAAAATACATTTACCGGTTGTGGTCCATAAACAACGCCTTCTCCAGACAAAGAGGGAACTGCTCCATCTTTCAAGAATAATCTTTTTGCGAATCCGGCATTAAACTGATTGAGATTAAGGAAGATGTCCTCAGCAAGCTGTCCTCAGCAAAATGTGCTGCACATAGTTTTACATGTGGATTATAATTTTCGGGAACCGAGTTAAACATAAATTGTAACCATTAATCTCCAAGTACAGCGTCCATGTGAAGGCCAAACAAAGGTGATTGGACTCCGAGATGAAAATCTCGCTTGGCATTGAACTTTGAGCTTTAGAATTTTACAGATATTTTTTATACTCTAACAACAACATTACACTATAACTAAAGTTTAAAACATGGGATCACGAAGAACGGGACCTCTATATATAGTCTATATATATATATATATATATATATATATATATATATGCAAAAGAATATGTTGAGGGTAGGTGACCCAGGGTCAGCTGCAGACTTCAGGACAAATGTCCAGGGAAAGGGAGGAAAGGGTCGTGGCCTCCTCCGTCCAGGACTCCTTAGCCTTCAGATTACCCCCAAAGGCAGCCGCTGATAAAGTACTGAAAATCAGAGCCACCTGTGAGCACATATGAAACCTGAGTGAGAGGGCAGAGGTGCTTATTTGTTTTTGCTAAATTAATGGAGGCTAATTGATTCCATTACATCATTACGGAGGGGGAGAAGAGATGGAACGTTTCCAATCAATCGTTGTAGGATGCCGAGGATGCCAAGGACACTTGATGAAGATCTGCACTGCTAATTAGAAACAGACATGCTTGTCCACACTTTTTGACCACTGGTCAAACTTTCTCTGTTCCTCTCTCTCTCTCCCGCTGTCTTACATTTTGTTCAGCAGTATCCAGAGCGCTAACAGTGGCTCAGTCTTTAATATGTTTACTTAAGTAGGGTGGGAACTAGCAGGGACATGGTGAAATCATATCGATGTCTGGGTAACAATACACTGTTTAAAAAATCTAGTTTACGAAACCTTTTTAGTCACAAATACTTAGAAATATGAATGACTTGAAAGTACATAAGTTTCATGTTAGATCAGTAGAATTCAGCTGAATGTTGTCCCAACTAATCAACTATTTAAAATTTAACTACAGTAAATCAATAATTTCAGAATTAAACAATATTGCTAAAACTTTGAGTGTTTTTGAGCTCCTAGCATGTATGTTTACATTTAGTGAATGAACAAATTAAAATTAACAAAAAAAAAAAGTGTTACTTTTTTCAGTAAGATTTTTAGAAATAAATTAATACTTTAATCTCGAAAGTGTGTATTAAACATGAAGACATTTATGATGTTAGAAAAGATTATTTCAAATAAATGCTGCTCTTTTGAACTTTCTGTTCATCAAAGAATCCTGAAAAAAAAAAACTCATCACAATTTCCACTAAGATATTGGAAATAATACTAAAATTAAAATAAATTAGCATATTAAAATAATTCCTGAAGGATCTTGTGAGAATTAAGACTGGAGTAATTGGTGCTTACAATGAAAATTAAGCTTTGCCTAAAATAATTTACATTTTGTTGAAAAATGCAGCCTTGGTTAGTGGTTAAGAGACTTCTTTCAAAAACAATAATATATCCTTATCTTGACCCAAATGTTTGAATAATAGTGTGAATACATTTACAGTGCATAGTTTAGTGTACAGTACATTTTTCTAGTTTTGAAGATGTGTGATATGTGACAGTTCAAACAGATTCCAGTTATGGTCGGGACCAGAAGCTTAGTGAAGCTCAAGTCTGTGATAAAGTGAATTAGTCTGTTTACTCTGACCTGAGTGGGTGCTGAAAGATGTGCAGTGTGTGTTGGATGTTGGACTAGTGACATGCTAGGTTACACTGGTGATTTAGATGACAGCTATAGAGGAGGGGGAAAAGGCAAACAAGTTCATTATACTTTTCTCCACTTCCCCATCACTCCCTTAGGAGAGGACAGAGAAGACATTGAAGAAATGCAAGAGCATGGTCTTGTTCTTCAAAACCTATTAGCAGAGGCACAAGGGTGAGAGGGCCATCTACTATCCTACCCCTACATCCTTGACCCGTCCACGAAAGGTCACCCTTTTTCTCCCAGTACAGCTCAAACATTTGTATTCCAAAGTTCTCCCCAAGCACAACTTTAATTTTTTCTCTGACTAACAAAATAAACAGGAGGGTGGAGGTTTGTAGGAAGAGAAGTGATTACAAATGCCTCCGTTTTAGTCTAATTGGATCAAGCTGACTCATAGCATAATGAACAAGATTCTGTTTGTCATGCTGTTTGTCATGTAGATGAACAATTGAATTTGCTTCATGATGTAGTGTCATATACACCTCAGACCCTAAATTAAGCAGTTGTTTGCATAAAATAAAGCTTTTTGCCATTAGCAGGGAATTGCTAATTATGCTTCTTAAATAATTTGGCTACACTTTTCTGTAATTTGTAAAGTGAAAGTGTTTCATGTTCATTAGATGCACATGCTTTTCTTGGCACACCGCAGGCTCACAGTTTTTGCTGCTGACAGTCTATTAATCTTCGGCTTTAGATTAATTTAGCATGTAAGTTAGAATGGCTGAACGTGATAATACAAGTGATAATAATACAAGTTGATATAAAGATCATAGTAGTATCACAGCATAGCGGCATTAGCTTGTTTCGGACTGTACAAACATTCTGGTTAGTTTTTGTTTTACATCTGAACCTTAAATATTTAATTTTTGTGCTATTAATCCTGTCCAAATGTACAGACTTCATTCAAACTTTTCACACAACCACAGCATTACTCCATATTTTGTTTGTACAGAACTAAATTGTATTTAGTTCTGCATAAATATTCCTGTAGCTCAAAAAGTAAAGCATGGTGCCAGCAACACCATGGTCAGGGTTTGATTTTTAGGAAATGCCTGATCTGATTAACTGCATTCAATGCCAAATAAAATTATATTTTTATTTTATTTTAAGATCAAAACTTTTAATATTGTATTTTGCCACTTTGCAAGCACTGGTATTTGCTTCAGGAAATTCAAATCTAGTTATTTTCAGACAAATTTGTAAGCCTGAATTATAAACTTGTGTCATCATTTTTCCTTCTGCTGCCAATTTCTAAGCTGTTAATTGCAGTTTCTATGGATATGATCCCATGTAATCTCCGCAGTAAAGCTGCCTTGAGCCTAATGAACCTGTTGCTGTACTGCCCCACCAATATTAAAGATGTGTGAACTGGCTCTGCGCTAGAACAGGCAGCCAATCAGAATCATGAAGCAGGTTCGCCATCCCTACGAGCAAAACTCCCCCTTTCGTTAATGAAGGAAAGCAGCTACATGCAAACATGCTAACCTGCTGGTAGCATTCTAGACCAACACTGGAAAATCATGTATCAAAAGCTTATTTTAAAGCTCCATGAATGTCAAAATGTGTTGTAATTTTTAATTGAAATGTAGTCTGCTAACAGAGGAAATGTAGCTAGCCTCAGTCAGCATGTTTTATGGCGATGCTAGCAACACCTGCATAATATTAGCAAACCCCCCTTACAGTATATTTTACATTCCATGCGTCACTCTGACTTTGATTTATCCGAGGGAGGTCAAGCAGAGATAAGATGGCTTATTCATACTCGTATAAACATTGAGTCATTGATTTTTCAGATGCTGGCTTTGTCTCAATGCACAGTTTGTTTTGAGGACACGCAAAGTGCTAAACAAAGTCAACTAGCGAGATGTTCCCGTAATGATTAACGAACGCTCTCTGATTCAGTTTCAACAACTAAGCCATTTCATGTGTGTAAGATCTATAGAGGCACATTTCATAAAGCAGCACTAGACTGCAAGTCTAACAGCTGCGACAGCGGAAATGATTAGCCGCTACCGCTGGTGTCTTTCATCCAGTTCTCTGCTGGAGAGATAGAGCAATTAAAATTGGTTAATTACCAACCTTTCCGTAGGATACGGAACAGTCTCTCTGCCAGGATTTCTTCATGATTTTCTTCTTCATGTCAGCAATTTGGGATTGTAGATATTTGGATGCTATCTGCCTCTCTCCATTTTTATTTCCCATCTTCTCAGTTGCAGCATCTGAATATAAGACCGAGGGTCTCCCTTCCCCCTCTCTGTCAACCTTACCATAACCCCAGGCTCCTGAACTCACTTGTACATTTTAGTCCTCGATAATAAACCAACATCTGCAGAACTTACAAGTGCTTTAGCCGAGTTAATTGAGTAAATTGATGCAAGCTGTGGCGCAGTGGTGATCTACGAGCCCCAGTCCAGAGCCCAGAAAGGAGACAACAGATTTACTGCGAAGACAGTGGGCGGCCTTTTGTTCGGGCGCTGGTTCACGGGAAGTTTGAGGTCAGGGCAGATTAAAATATCTAGAGGAACAAATGGAGCAATTTTGAGTGTAATATAAGGAACGCTGTGCCAGTTTCCACCAGCCAGCAGGTGTGATTTATTTATTTTTAAACCCCCTTTTATTAATCTGATTTTCAGTCTTCCCCAAACTCTCACCTGACCGCTGTTGCATTTTTAAGTATTTATAGATAACAGGAAGGTTTGATCATATTAACAGGTAACTTCAGTTATGGTTGACATGACTAAAGGAAAGATAAAGAGCAGGGCATATGCAGAGAGCGAGTGGGAGATGCATAACAGCAGCAAATAAATAGCAGCAGGGGAGAGCCTCCACTGAGGGAATCAATCCAGCTATTTCCTCCTGCATTCACGCCCTGGGGGTCTCTAAATGGTCAAGTATTGTTCATCTAAAACCAAAGAGATGTGATAGAGAGCATGAGCAAGAGAGAGAGGGGGAGAGGGAGAGAGAGAGATTTATAATTCTTTACCATAGCCTGGTCTGATGTGGTTACTTGTGCAGTGATTGTATTAAATCGAGCATGCAAATTTAGCATGTTAAAGCTCAGGTAATATGTTGCATGGAAAGTATCACATCTACAGGAGAACAAAAAATATGCTGAGATTGTCATTTAGCACATGCTTTCATTAATGTACAGAAACATGTGGTAGCCTCATAATTTTTTATATTTTTATAAAATAAAATTAGTATTATCAATGTTAGATTTTGGAGGGCTTTTAGTTAGTAGTTGACAAAGTATATCATATCATATATTATATTATTATTTCATATTATTTTTTTATATTGTAATGTAATGAAGTTTATTGTGTTAGACATAAAAAAAGTTGTTGTTTTTTTAAGTTGTAGTTATACAATTTTTACACAAAAAATCTTTTTCAGCATTTTGCTTTTTGTTTCAATGTGTTACTTCCCATTTCTTTGTAATTAATTGTGAATTAACAATTTCTCGCTTTCTCTCTCTCTCTCTCTCTCTCTCTCTCTCTCTCTCTCTCTCTCTCTCTCTCTCTCTCTCTCTCTCTCTCTCTAACCACTCTTTGTGATTGAGTATGAAGTCTCCCACAAAGAGAATGTCAGAATGAAAGGCAGAGAGCAGGAGGGAGTGAAAAACAGTGGGCCAACCTCGTTTTCCGCTTGATGGGTTAGCTGCACAGAATGTGCTTCGACGAGGTAAATGATTAAGGAGGGAGAGAGAGAGAGAGCTACAGATAGAGTGAGAGAAACCTTTGCAGCTCTGCCATTTTGCACTTCAAAGATTGAGCCAGGCAGGTTAAATGAAAAGCAAATGTGTTGCCCTGCCGTGCAAATACCTCAAATGTTTTAGCAGGTGCAAGCAATGAGGGAGGTGGGCAGTGACAGTCTTGAATGCACCTTGCTTTATGAACAAGGGGGAGACATCCTCCTCTCCTATTATAAGAGACCTGGCCTTCAACAGAGGCTATAGAGAGGTCAACTTAGTGCAGGTCTCAAAGGTCAGTTACTACAGGTTATCATGGGATAATATCCAGCCAAGTAAAGAGGTCAGTTTTCACAGAGAGCATGGGAATGAATATGTTGTGTTCATCCATAATGTACTGGCACAGTGCTTTCAAAACAATGTGTGAATGTGGTCAGTGTCAGTGCATATTATGCATACCTTTTTTTTTTTTTAAGATGTAAAGAGAATGTACATAATATATAGTGAATTATCCGTCTGGCTTTTAGAGTAAGACACCAATAGTTGGCACTGTTTCTCTGGCTATAGATAACACTGAAGGCCCAATAGCATAAAGTCTCAGTGTCATGTAAATATCATATATGTGCTTGGAATGCTTTGTATGTTAGTCTTGTGTAAATATGAAAATAAAACTATATTGAATAAGGTATGAATGCAAGTCAATTAAATCGACATCTGTGGGGTGGTGAATTTATTTAGCACAGATAATGTTGTTGTTAATATTTAAGTCCTGATGCCATTTGTAAATCCTTGTCCAGGGTTTTCCAGCTGTTTCTAAATCCCCTCGACATTTTACTCAGACATTCTTTACTGCTCAGTGACATTCTGCTACTCCTGGGTGGGAGAGAGAGCATTTCTGTGCTCCGCTTTGGGTTTTACGAAGCTCTCCTGGGACCATCACATTGAAAAAAATGACTCTCTCTCTCTCTCTCTCTCTCTCTCTCTCTCTCTGTCTCAGTATTTTTATAAAATTATAAAATAACTGTTTTTATATATATATATATTGAAATATTCGTCATTAGTCAATATTATTAGTCTTCGGTGTCAAATAATCCTTCAGAAATCATAATAATATGCTGATTTGGTGTTTGAGGAACATTTCTAATTATGACTGAAAACAGTTGTGATGTTTACTATTTTTGTGCTAATTAAATGTGATTCAGTTATTTATTTATTCATTTTCCTGAATGGAAATTTTGTCAAAAGAATATAATATAGAAAAACATATAAATATTTTTAAATATTCTATTGAGTACATATATACTGTCACGTTTGATCAATTTAATGCACCCTGAATAAAAGTATTAGTTTCTTAAAATAAATAAATAAATAAATACTGAGCACAGAATTTCATGTAGAACATTGTGTGCAGTTATGTCTTAGTTAAGTATAGATGTAGCAGTGAATAACCCCTAAAACACTTTCTAGGATATAATCATGCCTTAGTGTCTCACCCGCTTTGCAAATCCAAATCATTCTTGCTTGCCTGAAGATGACTGGGGATTCAGGGATAATTATTAGGCAATTAAGGATATTGTTTGTCAATTGTTCACATCTCTGTGTCAAACACAATGGCACTCATTAATTAGTTTAATCTTAATTAGTGACCAGCGCTGACTCACCAGCAAAAAAATGATATGGACTCAATGTTGGTTTCAGACATCATTATGTGTAAGATGATATCTACATATCAGCTACTACTAATGTTGGGGTTTTGTTCATGACAAGGCGGTTTGTGTTTCTGTAATTACAAACTCAGCTCGAGTGTTCCATGCTGCTGGAATGAAAAAAAAAAGTGAAAAAAAAAACGAAACGAGGGGCAAGGCATTCCCATCACGCCTACATTTGATCTGCATTACCACCAGATTGCTTAACACTGCGCTGCTCTACTGTTAGACAGTATATTTTGAGGAGGATCGATTATATTTTCCTGAGAAAATTGGGTGCTGTTGGAACCACAGTGTAGCTTGAGGCTGAATATTATGCAAAGAGGCAGTATCCCAACAAAAGAGGGTTTTTTTCTTCTTGTTTGAAGGGTCAGGTTGGGGAGCTCTCTGATGGAGGAGAGAGTGGAGAATCTTGGCTTCTGGATTTATCTGGTGAGCGAAGCGTGAGGCACTTCTCTCCCTCTTGCCTCCATTTCTCCTCTATCTCTGGCACCAAACTTATCACAATGATGTTGAGTAAGATCGTTTTTGGCTTGTGCCTGACAAACTGATATAAATTTCAATCTGACTCTGACAGAAGTTTTCATTTTGCCCAGACTGCAAAAAGAGTTAAGGGGAGAGACTCTATACACTTTATGTGGATACAAGTGGTAGCTTTAACATTGGGAGTTTCAGGATGACTGAATAAGACTTTTACTATTTAAATTGATTTGCACAGCGAGTGGCGACTTCTAAAATTTATGAATGCTTGGTAATTTTTAAATATTAGAACTTGTTCCATCATTGTAAGTGAAAATAAAAAATGATGTTAAACAGTCGGACAGTTTTGTGCCCTGAAATTTATTAGAACAAATGCCAGAGAAGTATGCATGCATTTTAAAGCTTATAATATATTATTCCTTAGATCTTTCTTGAAGTATTTCTCGACGATTTATCCAAAGATTAATTGGCTGTAAAAAAAAAAAAAAAGGCAAATTATTAAACTTTAATATAATTACTATTCCATTTAATTTGATCATCTCTGTTGCTTTTGGCTGTTGCCGTGTTGATGGGCACCTTCAGCCAGGTCCAGTTTGGCACAAACAACAGAGGGAGGAATCTTGCACCCTCATTACATAGCAGGCACTCTAATTACAAGCTGCTCAAGAGATGTTATTCTACACCTGCCGGTGACAATGACAGCACCTCTGTCCCTTAGTCGTCTTTGCTTTTGTGTAACGGGGTGCGGGTTGCAACACAACACCGTTCTAAATAAATGAAGCATCTCCAGAAGGAAAGGCCAGCCAAAGAACAAAACAGAGAAAAGAACTTGACTAGACAAGTTGAAAAGGCTGGCCAAAATTTCACCTATTAACAGTTCAACTAAAATGCATATGTGCTTTTTTAATTGTTCCTAATTGTTCAAATTTACTATGTTCCTCAAAAAAAAAAAAAACATCCAAGAATCATCATTCTCCATTAACCTTTACTGTGGCAGTTTACAAGTTCAAACTCAATGAAACATTGACACCTATCACTTCATCAACACTATACCATATTCTCTTTGAAATACTTTGCTGGACATTGCTGCCTTTGCGACAATAGTCTGGAAGAACAGAGAGGGAGCTTTTTGTTGTTTTGGCACAAGCATATACATTAATTTTTATCAAGTGTTACACATTATGCTGTAGATGTTATAAATTATGAATGTGTGAATCAGTTCATTTACTTTACATTTATGCTATTTGTATCCTGTGCTATTTGTGTTTTGTAAGCCACAAGAGGTTATAAAAAATTGCAGCGTAGCCTGCGTGATCAATATAACCAATGCAGATCCTAAAACCATTGTTATAGCATAAGTTCCCCCTTCGTCTAAATAAGAACATCAGTGTATTACACCGCTGAACACATTTACACAAGTACACATTAGGCAATTTGTCTCCTAAAAGGTTTATGACATCCATTTAGCATCAGCCAGCTTGAAGCCAGCTTAACATGGCCATGTCAAGATAACATGTAAGCATCTAGTGGGCATTCATCGCCTGTCAGATGAGATTTTACAGTGGCCTTGAGGAAACAGAGCCTATGTTTCCCAAACAGGGACAGAGGTCTTAAAATTGCATGAAAATAGAAAGAACGAAATAGATGGGGGTGAGAAAGAGAGAGACAGGAAAGGAAACAAAGTGAGCGCAGAGAAAGCGACAGAGGAGGCAGTAGACTGAGAAATCTGCTCTATGATAATGCTAGTTTTATAAACCATACATAAAGGTTCCAAAAAAGGGTTTCAGCAGCAATACCAATCTGGGTTCCCTAATGAACCTTTCAGGGAACAGCTCTTAAAAGAACCACTTTTTCTAGTCCGAAGGTCATTCTAATAATCTAAAGAACCTGTTTCCATTATAAAGAACCATCTGTGCAATGGAAAGATTCTATGGATATTAAAAGTTCTTCATGGAACCATCAATGTAAATAAAAACGTTATTTTTAATATGGTAAGATACTAAAAAAAGAAGGCTGTTGTAACAGAGTATAATGTTATTATTGTGAGTGTGACAGTCTGAAAACTTTTTTTTTCCTCTATGAATGAAAACAATACCAAAAGAGGCCAAAACATGATTTCTTTCCCATGTTTTTAAGTAACACAGAGACTGGAATGGAATATCTGATTAAAATCATTCTATAATCAGTCCACTCCGGCTTCACTCCGGGTTTTACTACTCTGTTTACTACAACACAAGACCAAAAGTCACTAGCACTGTAACAGTCCCAAAAAGGTGGACTGCTGACATTAAAAGCCATATTGGGTTATGTGTTGGCTCTAGATGGAAGCAGATTAGAGTTAGTATCTGTGGATAAACTGGATATATGAGTGTCTCAAGCAGAATCATTTGAGAGGAGAGCCGTAAGAAGAGACTGGAAGAAGCAGCACACACATGATGAAATGAAACAGAATACAGAGGTGCACAAAGTGCTCTTTACCAAGCTAGAAGAACAGTTTCCACCATCTTTAGTCTTAATTCATCTCATTAGCCCCGTTCCAAGCCCCAGAAGGTGAAAGCAAACTGCTTATTATCTCATGAAAGGCTGTGTATTAGTGATTGTTGGGTTTAAATTCGCAGACTAAATAATTACCCTCTGTTTGTGTCTCTCTATCCATCTTCCATGCATAATAAGAGGCTTCTGGTGAGATGAGTAATCTGGTTCCAGCATGCCTCTCCCGGCGTGCTCCCCTCTTCACGTATCGTCAGATGGCAAGGCAGCTTAGTCAACCCTTCGCTATAGGCCAGGATAATAATTGTTGTATTAATTGGTGTTGTCCAAGCTCAACAGAATATAAAAGATCCCACTGGGGCTACTAATTAATGTTTTTTCGCTCTAAGTTCCTCTGTCTCCTGCTTTTCTTTCCTCTTACCATGTCTATGTCTGCATCTCTCCCTCTCTCACACCCCACAACCCCTCCTTTTTTTTTTTCTTTGGTTTGATGTTGGGTGCTCATTTACAGTGTTTTTACGTTATTAGCTGGCCAACAACAGCATTGCTGGCACTTTACTATGTTCACTCAAATTGTGAATGTACACATAAAACTACAAATGGGACACAGTTGTGTAATGTCTATTATTGAAGCCTGCTCTAAATTAAATTAACATAAATTATGAAGTTTGCCCACAGAAAGTCTGGTCTGATGCCATCATGTTACTCTAAGTGCTACTGTGATGGAATAAATAAATAAACTTATGCATTTAGCAGATGCTTTTATCCAAAGCGACTTACAGTGCATTCAGATTACATTTTTTTACCTAACGTGTTCCCTGGGAATCAAACTCACAACCTTGCGCTGCTAACACAATGCTCTACCACTTGAGCCACAGGAATTATTATTAATTATTATAATGAGTTATTAATTATGTATTTTTAAAGATAATAAAAAAACAAAGTTTACACAAATAGCGTCAGTTGAAAAAGCAAAAATACAGAATTTTCTAATAGGTCTCCCTCCCTGTACAAAGTTTGGAATTTAAAAAAAAAAATCCTGCAAAATGCTAAATACCTATTATAGTTAATAAACAGTAAAAAAACTGTAAATGTTTTCATGTCACATTATATGTTTATATTCACTTCACATATGATTATGATTTCTTGTTATTCTTATGAATTGTTATTAGTAGAACATCACATGAGATTGTTTGTGTAATAATATTAACATTATATATCGATTATTTTTTTAGATAAAAAAATATAATTGTTTATTTTTATTGTGGTTATCAGTACATTTAAGGAATTTTGGTTGTTCAAGTAGCTTGGTATATTATCATTAAATCACTTAATGAAATATAAATAAAAATATACATGCGCCAGTATGCTATCTGAAACATTGTCAACATATTTCTTCAATGAATTTCAGGCATCTTTAGCTGCCAGTTCATCCCACCCCAAACTAATCAGTTAAGTTTAATGAAAGTAATGATGCTGTTGTCACGTTGGTCATTATGCTCAAACAACCATAACCATATTTTGATAGCACCTTTCATGGAAATCAACCTACAAATGTCCTACTTATAGTTGCATATTAAACTGGGATAGGATAATGTGTTTTAACATTGAAAAAAAAAATGACAGTTTAAAGCAATAAGACCAAAGTTCTGTGCAGTTTTCCTGTGAAGGGTCTATTTGAGGTGTAGAGGAGCCGTGCAATTTCATCTTCTCTACCAGTGTCAAGAACAAATTCACAAGCTTCATCATTATAACCAGTTGTACCGCAGAAACATATCAGCAGATCTGAGAATCAGTCTCAAACATGTAATTCTAATTAAGTCTTCAGTGCACTTGAACTGCTTAGTGGCTGTCAATAGATTACCCAACAGCCTTGCGTCTCTATATAGGTTGGTAATGGTCTTGACCTCCTACCCTTAACCCTCCTCAGAAAGACAGCAGCAAGACAACTAGTTCATTAAAATGCCTCATTAGTCTTTTTCAGGTATGAAGGTTGTTCTCGAACTAACACATTTTTGGAGGTCCATTTATGAGCCTCTAACTGGGTGTTCATAGGCTAATTAAACTCTAAAGATAAGGATTGGTTCTTGGTGAGCACACAACCATTTGTCAATTCCCATTACCCTCTTTCTCTCTGAAGCCACCTGATGACACATTTGTAAGTAAAGTCCTGCTCTTTGTTAATCCCCCTGCTGCGTTTACTGTTCTCCTTAATTGTATCCACAGCCATAGGGAGGAGGGGCATGGGTCCTGGTGTTAGCAACACAACTGCAATGACCTATTAAGGGAATAAATCCTGAGTAATAGAGGTACGTCTAACCTTTATTTTTAAAACAGGAAGAGAATTACAAAGCATTGACATCTTATGATTGCAGGTCTGACAGTTAGATTAGGCCATCTGTCTTAGTTATAGGTGTATTCACAGAAGTGCAGAGCCAGGGTACAAGAAGATAAATATAACATAAATCCACAAATCTAATAATAATAGAACCTGAATATGACTACTTTAAAGATCCGATACATCCATGGAGATAGGATGAATATTTTGTTCAAAATAGTTATTTTTACAGTGCAAAGAATGTATGTATTGCTATACTTACAGAAATATATGCTTTAATAAAATGTTCTCTGATCATTTATATTTTTGCAGTAATTCTGGTGTGGTAATGATAAGATTGGGGCATGGCATGATGAGAAAAAAAACTGCATACAATGTTCACAGGGCAAATCAAATCAATACAATCGAAAATTATATGTTAAAATACACAACAGATGTTAACTTCATCCCAGTTACAAGCAATATAAACCATGGTCAAAATATGCCACATTTACTGTATGAAATAAAGTGCTACAACGTTGTGCAGGAACGGCAGGGGCAGAAACACAAAACTCACACTCGCACAGACTGTCTCTCTTTCTCTCACACACACACATACACACATACTAATAGGAGGCCCAGGTGTGTGTGTGTGGGGGGGGGGGGGGTACAGTGTGTGGTCATTGAAAATTTGTTCTGATATATGTTCTTCACAGAAAATGAGCCAAGGCCAATGAGTCTGAGTTTTTCTTTTCATAAAAAGTGAAAATGGGTCCCACAGACCCGAACACTATACAAGGGTTAAAGACAAATGCTAATGAATCTCATAGCAGGTTGTCTTACAGCAGTAGGAAAGTATATTTTTGAAATGGCATGACTGTGGCATTCTGGTCATGTGTGATCAAATTTTTGTTCATCACTCTCATATCCATTCATAAAATTGCAATGATGGGCATATGTATATTTATTGTTTTTAATAAAATTGATGGCCCTATTTTAACGATCTAAACGCAAAGTGTAAAGCGCATGGCGCAGGTGCACACAGGGCGTGTCCAAATCCACTTGCTATTTTAACGACGGAAAAATGGTTGGCACGCCTGGGCGCATGGTTTAAACAGGTTGCCCCTACAAAAGCCTACAAAAAAAATCTTATGCATTGCAATCCTTTAATTTTTTATATTTGGCATGTTTGTGTGCTGCTGTGCGTCCCTGTGTTTAATAAGCAGTGTGTACGCTCTTTAAATAACAAAGAAAAAAACAGACTTTTTGTGCCAGACTTTAGACCAGGTTTGAGCTGGTCTATGGTGCAGTCTATTTTCAGCTTCTTAAAATAGCATCGCGCCAACAATGCGCCTGAACACACCTCTTTTTTAGAGCAGCACGCCCATGGGCACAAAAATGAGTGCAAATGCTTTTGCTAATTAAACAACGTGGCGCCGGACTGAAACTAGCAAACACACTTGCGCTGCGCCTTGCGTCTCATTGCACCGGGTGTATTATAGGGCCCTGAGTCACTAATGTTTGTCAAATATAGAGCAGAGGTGAGATATAGCATAGCTTTACTCTGAAATGCTTCTCATCTTGCAGATTAACAGGTCCAGCAAATAAAAGAACATTCTGAGTCCTCAGTTTCCAGTAACTGGTCTAGTCTCTTCAGTCCTTGCCCAAGACACCTCATCATGTGCTACCAAAAAAATATTTTTTTGGAAGTTGCAATGAAATAATCACAGTAAACCATGTGTTTGTGTGTGTGTGTGTGGGCGCATGCGTGCGTGCGTGTGTTGTTAAATGCTTGACAATTTAGGAAGCTAGAGAAGCACAATATGCTGTCAGCTGCCCAACCCAAGCAATAACGTGTGTTAATTAATCTGATAAATTACGCTCAAAACAATGACGTTTAAATAGCCCAATTTAGCTTGAATCATAAATTAGATATTACATCAAAAGCCATCAATTTCTTCCTTTTTTTTTCTTTTGAAGAGGCGTGTGCCTTCCTGAAAGCATTTTAAAGGTTACGATTTACTTTTGACGATAAAGCGGTACCTTTTAATGAAATTCTAATTAGTAATTTCATGGACTTTGTTATTAAGCATATCTGATTAGTGCACATTTTTACAGCACAGCTCTAATTAAGAACACTTACTGTATGGTTTCTAACAATTCTTGTTTCAAAGATGGAGAAAATATGTAAAAAAAAACTATTTGGTAAACAATAAATGTAGCAGTTCAGAGTTTTAATTAAGTTATTTCCCTCCACACTCTCTCATTCCATTATTGTGTGGCAGCAGTTCTCCAAAAATTAGCACAAGTGTTTGCTTCTTTTGATATTTAGTCACACTAAACTCAATTTAAACTTTTTTCAAAAGACTACTAAATCACACTAACTCTCTAAATGGCTTGAACGACATGTCACTATGTAAATTTGCAATTTTGCCCTACTGATGACAGACTGATATAACTCTAGGTCTGGAAAATTAATTCCAGACCTAGAGTTCAAATTAGAATTTGTTTCAGACTTTCCACATATGCACAGATGATCTTTGATATTTAGAAATAAAGCAGTTATTTGAGAATATAAATAAACCTAATAAAATTATATTATTACCATGATTGCGTGGTGGAATTTGTAATCAAATACTGTATATATTTGCTATAAAAACTACACCAGATTGACCTGGCTCCTTGGGAGTCATTGATTCTTTTTGCTACACATCTCACGTTGACTTCTCAAGTGGTCCTAGTGGTCCAAGTACAGGCCCCTATGGGACTCCCGCAGTCCCAAACTGCCAATGTATTTCCACAGTGGTGAACTGTTGGACCAATGACTGACACCCCAGTACAGGAGAGCCCCACAGACCACACCTCCAAACTTAAACCTTATCCCCCTCACCCCCACCTTTTTTTAACATGAAGTCTACCTTGTCAAGTCACAAGCAGGACCTGTAATTTGGTCTAATAATTACCAGACATCACCACAATGAAACATCAGTGTCTGAACTTCTTTGGGCCCAAATGAATTTTAATACATTTGGAAAAGGTTGGCCGGAGGTGGGAAAGGGCTTTCCAGAAAAAGGATGAGGGAGCTCACATGTGGAAGCACTTTAGGAAGTGATAAATGATTTGAAATCCATTGCATACCCTAAAATGGAAATTAGGGCAAACAGGTGTTAAATGGTAACCGCTGATGCATTTTTTAAAATCGGGATGGAAAGGGGTTCCTGGTTTTTGGGATCAGAGCAAAGTTGAGGTGTCAATCTGAGAGTGAAATGTTTTAGAAGTCTGCAGGCTTTACACCTTTGACCCGAAGGCCTGGACTCTACTGATCACTGCTGCTTTTGGAGAGCTTTACTACTGTTCAAATAAATACTCTTTTGTCCATGAGGTGTGTGCTCTTGCTTTTGTTGCTTACCTTGGTCCCTTTAGACAATGCATGCTACTGCAGAATGCAAGGTCATGATATTACTTAAACAGCAATTGACATGATTTTTTCTTTGTTACATATCACGTCATTTATTTATTGTGAAATCAGAAATTTCACACCTCCAGCAGTTTGCACATTTGCACATTTCAATAGCAGGATATGAAAATCTAAATATGTGAAAAGTTGTTAACTAAAATAAACTAATTACAAATATATTTGTTATTTGAAATAAATCAGAAATAAAATATAAATATTAGATGAAAAAACTCAAATTAAAAATGTTTTCAATAACTTTGAAATAAAACTCAAAATGAAATTAAAACTGATTAGAATTTTTTTTTAAACAGAAACTAAACAATTCCAAAAAACACATAACAAAATTACTAGATATTAAACTAAAATCAGAACTAAAAATATAAAAGCTAAATTCAAAATATTAATAAAAACTACAATAGCATATAAATATGACTAATATAACTGCAGTAAAATGTAAAGATTTGTGTGCGTTTGTCAGATTAAAGTCTGAATGTTGTTCCTTAGATAACAGAATACCAAAGAATGTGTCATTATGCCAACAAATCATACAAGACCCTTTGTCAAAGCTAACCTGGTAGTCCACAAGGTGATTTCAGTAGATAAATGAAGTCTGTTCCCCTCAAGTTCACACAGGTGTCCTAGCAGATGTAGATGTCTGAGCAGGTGTAGTTCATCACATTAACTATGAACATGTTCCACAACTGTTTGAAAACCACAAAGTCTCCAAAGACGTTTTGCTTTCATTGTTTAAAACAGAACATGCATCCATCCATTTTCTAAACTGCTTTCACCTCTGCAAAGGTCTCGGGAGCTGGAGCCTTTCCCAGTGTCTCAGGCCACAGGCAGTGGTCACACTGAATGAATGGCCAGTTAAATCGGAACATATTTTTTATTATGTTTTATTTATTATTATTTTTTCTTATGCAGAATACCTAACTGAAATCAAAATAAAATCATATTCAGGTCTTTGTAACATCTTAATGTTCTCATTGTAATGTTGTTGACTTGGAGGCCCTCAAAGTTAAATCCTTCTAAATAGCTTTAAACAAATAAAATGGTTTCCCTTTTAGTGATATAAGCTATCCAGACTAATAAATTATCTCATAATTGTAATTTGTCAGATGGGCTGTTTATTTGTTTTTGTTTTTCTCTGTCTCTCTGATTTTCACACCCACCCGTCAAACACTTGATTTTATGCAGAGTTTGGGAAAAGCAGCTGAATTGTCCACTTGTTTTAAGTCGAAACACTCTAGGCTTGTTTGGTGCCAGCTGTCCAAACACAAGAGGCTGAAATGATGATGGTAGTTTAGGGGGTTGGAGAGGGCCGCTCAGTCTGATGACGATGTGTTATATTTCTCCCTGACCCCAACACATCCCAGAATGCATTATAGTGTAGCACACTCTAATCAGGCAGCACACAGTGGTGAGATGGACAGATGGTGAGACTATTTATTGTAATTCAAGTTAATTTACATCATACCTATAGGCTGGCCCACAGCCCAGATGAAACATAATCCTATCTGTTCTCCAACACGAGTTAACCATTTCATTAGCCCAATAGGAGGCTTTTTCACCTATTTGGTGCTTTGCCATTGTTTTGCTATATTGCAGTTTTATTGGAGTTTCATTGGCTGTTTAATTAATGGACAAACTAATTTACCAAATCTTGTCTGCTTTAAAACTGCGGGAACAAAGTAGTGGGAGAGTGGAAATCAATCTTAGCCTTGTGGCAGAGCTGCTGACCCGTTTATGCTTTGAAGACGGTCACTTTAAAAAAAGAAAAAAGAAAGAAAGGGAGGGAAGGGAAGGGAAGGGAAAAAGAAAAGAAGAAAAAAGCATCTCAGAAGTTATTTAACTACAAACAACGCCTACCTTCCCCATTCCAGCTGCATAATCAAGCATAATAAGTGGCCTGCAAAGGTCCACTTAATGTATTTCTAACACCGCAGACCAGCTAATCCTGTCAGAGAGAATAAAATGTGTGTGTGTGTGTGTGTGTGTGTGTGTGTGTGTGTGTGTGTGTGTGTGTGTGTGTGTGTGTGTGTGTGTGTGTGTAAGCTGCAGTATGGATTTGAATGTTTAACTTCATGAAGCCTCATATTTCTGCCCAAGTGCGGATCCATTTTTCCGCTTTAGTGGCCATCAAGGAATAGAGAAAATAACAATAACAGCAGGGGCAGACCAGCAGCTCACAGTGGACTGAAATATGCCTGTAATGACTGCTCTAAATGGAGACCTCCTCTGTCAGGCCCTGTAAAGCATATCTGAAACTCTGTGTAATATTCTTGAGAAGAGACATGAGTACAAATCTGAAATTTTATTATGTGTTTACTTTTAAGAAAAAAGCAGAAAGCAAGCAGGGTAACGGAACATCTCTATCATAGAAGTCATTTTGATAAGACGTGGTGCTTAAAGAAGTTCTTAGTTCTGCAGTTCTTTTCAAGGGTTACACTCTTGCTGACCTCAGGTAAAGGGTTAGTTTACCAAAAAATGACAATTTATCATTTACTCACCCTTATATCATTCCGAAACTGTGTGACTTACTTTTCATATATTCTCATATACTTTTCATAGAAACATTCATAAATTAGCTTCTTTTGTATTACACAAAATAAAGAATGGCATAAAGGTTTGGAACAACATGAATTAATAATGGGACAATTATTATTTTTGATGGTTTTTAACCCTATAAAGCTCTAACATATACTGTATAACATATTTATTTTAAATGGCTTATTGAACCTTAAGACAACATATTTTAAAAGTTATATTAGTTTTTAGTATGTTATACATACAGATAGATAGATGTTGAGTATCACATTTTATATATATTATCACATATAAATTTATAATCAAAGTCCTGTAATATTTATTGTGGGGGGGGGGGGGGTAAAACTCACAATTCAATACAATACAGTTATGATTATGAAATGTACAAATAAATGTTCCTTTAAAAGCCTAATGTATTAAATATGAAACCAACATTTTAATACGATTTTTCGAAGAAAATCTTTAAAAAGCTTTAAAAGCTTTTTTTTTTCCTTTTTTTTTTTTTTTTTCTTTTCTTATTCTGTCACAGGTACAGCAGCAGAGCTCAAAACCCCTCGCTGAAGAGTTTGTTAAACCGTGAAATTTAGAGATTCATGTGAAACTAGACCAGTCATGAGGCAAAACAAACAAAGACATCACGGAAGACAAACAGAGATTTGAGTGCATCATATGCCTCGTTCTCTTCCCTTGGCTCTGTCAAAACACCTTTCCCGGGATCTGTGAAACAGACAGAGTCCATTAGGAGCTCAAGCATATAATCACATCTCTGTAATGAGTTATTAATTAAACTAGGGTCATTCATTGCCCTGCTAACAGCCTAATAAACAACTGACTGGAGATTTGTGTTTTTTGACTCACTGACACCATTAAACAAATCAATATTTGGTTTCGCAGCAAGAGCTCAGTGCCTGGCTCTCCTTGGTTTTTGCCAATCAGCTGCGTTGAATACTAATAAGGGAATTAGTCGCCTCATATTTTGCATGTGTCCCATCAAACAGATCCTTATCAAGAGGGAGCAGAAGCCTCATTTGCATGGAGGAAGACTGCTTTGTAGGTAAAGATTTCACAATATGTCATTCATTTCGGTTCATTTCCCATCCTCCATCATCCTCTCTGGCTGCACAATGACACACACTCTTTGCATATGCTCAAATGACAAAAACATGGTGTGCCATCGCTGGCCCCTAGGAAGCAGTTTATCTTGCTGTGACAACTCTTGAATGCTTCTGCCTGCTTTTAATGTTTGCGCATTCTTTATCATATGTTTTATTTATTTTCTGAAGCATCCTATTTTTCTAATGACATCTCTGTCCTTTCTTTGAAAATCCTGCCACCAACAAGCAGAGACCCAGCCAACCCCAGCTAACAATCGGTTCCTTTTGATAACTGCGCCAATCGATAAGTGTTGGACTTAGCACACCTAATGATGTTTACTATTCAAAGCATGGAAAGAGAGGCTCTAAAGTGTGCTTTTATGTGTGATGTGTTAGTCAGAAAGCATGAGGAAAATCTGACGTGATTAGGCTAAGGGCTGCACCTAAAGCTAATTGGCACAACAAACATGTCCATATACTTAAAAAGTTCTTGAGAAAAAGTTCATTTAAAAATCAGGTTGAGTCTGTGCATTTCCATTTCCTTGAATGTAGAAATGATATGGCTGCCAGTTTAACAGATTTTTTTTAAATATGAACCATTTTTAATTAGTGAATCTTATGGCATGAGATGCTGAAAACAGCCAGATGTGTTGCGTGCATAAGTACATAAACCAACAATTGAAAATCAATGGCAGATGAAAGTTCTCTCTGTGTGTGTGTGTGTGTGTGTGTGTGTGTGTGTGTGTGTAGTGACTTTAGAATATGTATAAAATAATTATTTTGTATATGTATTTTATGTGTAGTAATTAATACATTTGATAACATGTAAATATTTTGATAAAACATTCATAGCCCTAATAAGATAAAAGCCTCTCAGCTCAGCTTGTTGTCAATTCACTGTCATCAAGATACATTATATCTAATATTTTGAATTATTGTGTAATTTTGTATTTTTATTACAATTTTAGTTAAGGTTTTTATATTTTGCACAATTTTATCGGTTGTTGTTTTTTTAAATCAATATATAGTTTTTAGTTTAAAATGTAATTATTTTAGTGTGTTGAGTTAAACTAAATAAAAATGAGAAGTGTTGCTTTGGAAAATAGCTGAATTAAAACAAGTATATTGTACTGTATTTTAGTTCATTTTTATTTTATTTCAAGTAACATTTCTTTCTTTCATTATATTTTTTTATTTTAGTTTTTGTTAACTCCAATAACCCTGCGTTTTAAACCATCTGTGAATGTTTTCCATTGCAATTTATTACCTTCCAGTTTCCATGATATCTCGCATTAGCAATCCTCCATCTTGCCCATGTCTCTCATTTGGCAATCACTCTGCACTCATTTACACTTAGTATTCAATAAACCATAAACCACTCTCTTAACTCAAGTTAAGGACATAATTATGCTTTGCCTCCCCCACTTCTCTGATCCTGAAATCATTATCAGGTTTAAGTTTCACCAGGTGGACAGGGGAAGGAGAGAAGCACTCATTTACTCAAACCCAGCAGTGATACTGGGTCCATCCCTCCTCTCCTCACCTGAGTGCCTCACAGAAAGCAAACCCCTCATGTGTGGTCGCAGCTCTGTAGGGCTAATGCAGGAGATTGACTCTTTAATTGAGGCAAGATTGATGCTCATCATCTCTCATTAATGAGGCCAGGTAGAAAAGTAGGAGTGCGTGTGTGTGTGTGTGTGTGTGTGTGTGTGTGTGTGTTTGAGAAAATGAGAATGCAAAAGAGCCATGCCTGGCCATCTCCGGGTGGTTATTAGTCACAAATCGCTATGAATTGTGTGTGCGTATGTACTTTCGGTCTACTTCAGAGCATCTAATGAGGCAAAAGAGAGGCTCACTTATGATATCAGGTATCAATCACAGTCAATATGTCCAATTAAGATAAAAGCTCCACGTTATTTTGAACTTCCCTGAAAAGAAAAATGATCTCCTTATTAATATAGATTATCCAGGACAGACTGGAAGAAGAGAGTCTAGCCGTAGAGCAGGGTACCTCATGTGTTCACACCAGTCCCACTTAAATTACTCCCTCTTTTGTTTCGCATAACTGCAACGGATTATGGGGGGGACAAAGTGGGCATCATTAAAAACCTGCTCCCTTGGGTTTCATTGAGAAATGATTAAGTGTTTGAAATCTGCCACAGACTTTCATTCAAAAGAGAAAAAAGCAAGATAGTGGTGAGGTGAAATTCTATCTGTCCTGCTTTTGCAGTCAGTTTTCCTATTCTTTATCCCTCTTACTGCACCATGATGTGTGTCCGTGGCTCACACCGCCCGGCGAGGTTGCCAAACTCATTTCACCTTGTGGACTTCAACTTGACTGCAAGCCAGAAAACCCAACGTGATAAGGCCGCATTAAACCTTTACTCAGGGAGGGTTTTTATACAGACTCTGCATGTGAGAACAACAGGTAATGCTACATCACACTGGCATCGCGTTCGCAACATTAAAGGAGGGATAAATCAGTGCCATTACTATTCACATCTCTAGATAGGTAAAGAAAGTAAAGAGTATAAAGAGAAAGAAAGAAGTAAAAGGGTTTCTTCTGTCCATACAGCCTTTCCAACAGCAGAATTCAGCTGTAGAGTGCTACGATCATGTTCTTGCAGTAAAAATCCCATTAATTTTCTCCATAGGGGAATTTATAAGTAAAAACCTGCAAACTTCAAGTTTGTTAATTGATAATGTTCACGTTCAGCTTTATGCTGCATTTCTATTTCACAAGTTCACTCTTACAGTTTTTTTCAATCACTAACAAGCGCTTACCCATACTTCAGATCATTTTTCTAAACTCTTAACACAGACTTACACCTACAAAACACAATTGGCCAAATTGATCATTTTCTTCTCAAAAACACATTTTGTTAAATATATACTAACTCTCCATTTCAAAACAGAACACATGTTTCTCTGCGCACACACTAACTTTACCAAAACACTGGAAATCTGACTCAAAATGAAATTATTCTTTCAAAGAATAACACTTGTTTTCACTTCACAAAGTATATGCAGTCAATCACAGTACACCAGGTACTGGTGTTCACATTCAATGTTCACATTCAAACGCATTCTAGTAAAAAGCAAATCAGTTTTTTTTTTCTTTATTGTTTACTGAAGGAGGTACAGTAGAAACACAGTATAATAGAACAGAAAAATTTTACAGTATTGCAATGCTTACAGTGAACAAAATGCTTACAAAAACAAAATTTTCTTCTGAAAAGAAAAGAAAAAACAGCCAAAAGCCCAGATAAAAAGGGGGGAACTAAAAATAGCACAAAATTAATTTATCTAATCCCTGCGATCTTCAGGGTTAGGCCACATGTTTTCGTCAACATCACATCTAATATTATCCAAGGCGATGCATCTGGGATAAAACCGCTTTGTATGTCGGATCCACCATTGGCAATCTTGAACTGTGATGTCCCTGCAGCCAGCATCCATGGCTTCAAGGAGGGACATCTGGTCATGTGGCTGATGGTCATAAACCTTCCACCTCCATGCAGAAAATAACTCCTCTATGGGGTTGCGGAAAGGTGAATAGGGTGGAAGGAAGAGACTTACCAGTTTTGGATGGACTTCAAACCATACTGTTATTGCTTGCGAATGATGGAAAGCAACATTGTCCCAGGTAACTACAAAGGTCCTCATGTTTTCACCCTCCTGATCCTGCTCTGGTACCAGGCGCTGGTGGAGATCATTGAGAAAGGTAAGGAGGCGCTCGGTATTAAAGGGTCCAACCTGACATCTCTGAAGGAGTAATCCTGCATTTGCCATTGCTGCACACATGGTAATGTTTGCCCCTCTCTGTCCTGGTACATCAACTGTGGCCCTTTTTCCAATTATATTTCGTCCACGTCGACGCCTTTTGGACAGATTGAATCCTGCCTCATCTATGTAAATGGATTCATGAGGGGCCTGGTTGGCCTCCAATTCCATAATTCTCTGAAACAAGGTTTATGTATATCAAGTCATTACTGTATACCATACTGTACTGCAACCTATTACTGTGTAGGTTACCTACTTGCAATGTGCAAAGCTAATACAGTAATACTGGACATTGAATTGAATATACACTATACCTGGACATATTGTCGTCGTAGCTCCTTGACTATCTCACTGTTCCTCTCAAAGGGAACAGTGTAGAGCTGCTTCATCCGCACTCTGTGTTTGGACAAAGTCCGTGTAATGGTTGTGAGGCTGATGCTTTCTATATTGCCAAATATCTCATGGTCCTCCACAATTCTAGTTTTAATTTCATGCAGTTTTATTGCATTATTTGCAACAACCATTTCCACAATGGCAAGCTCTTGATCATTATTGAGGAGCTTTCCTCTTCCCCCAGAGGGTGGAAGACGTTGCAGTCTTTAGAGGAAAAAAAAAAATTCAACATATGCATTACTGTATGACCTTATTGACATGTCAAGTGAGAATAGAAACAGTCCATGTAAAATGCACTACTTACCTGTTGGTTTGTTGAAAGATGCGAATAATGGAGGCAACGGTTGACCGCCTCAAATTGGGTTGCACTCTTTCACCAGCCTCTCTTAGTGAGAGACCGTGGTTGATAACGTGGTCAATGATAGTGGCACGAATTTCATCACTGACTACTGTTCTTGCAGCCCTTGGAATGCCACCACCACGCATCCTTACACCTCTACCTTGCCCTCTCCTTGGGCCTGCTCCTCTTACTGCACCTGCACCTCCTTCTGCATCTCTCATTGCACCTGCACCTCTCATTGCTCCTCTCACTGCTCCTCTCACTGCACCTCCTTCTGCATCTCTCATTGCACCTGCACCTCTCACTGCTCCTCTTACTGCTCCTCTCACTGCACCTCCTTCTGCATCTCTCATTGCACCTGCACCTCTCACTGCTCCTCTCACTGCTCCTCTCACTGCACCTCCTTCTGCATCTCTCACTGCACCTGCACCTCTCATTGCTCCTCTCACTGCTCCTCTCACTGCACCTCCTTCTGCATCTCTCACTGCACCTGCACCTCTCATTGCTCCTCTCACTGCTCCTCTCACTGCACCTCCTTCTGCATCTCTCACTGCACCTGCACCTCTCATTGCTCCTCTCACTGCTCCTCTCACTGCACCTCCTTCTGCATCTCTCATTGCACCTGCACCTCTCATTGCTCCTCTCACTGCTACTCTCACTGCACCTCCTTCTGCATCTCTCACTGCACCTGCACCTCTCATTGCTCCTCTCACTGCTCCTCTCACTGCACCTCCTTCTGCATCTCTCACGGGGCCTGCTCTTCTCCCTGGGCCCCTTGCTCTTTCTCTTCCTCTTCCTTGTCCAGACATTACAGTGTTTGTCTTTTTCTGTTTCTGTTTCCAAAAACATCACTCCTCAAAGTCCTCCTTTTATAGTAATAGAAAAAAATAACCCCTGCCACTGAGTCTAAGCCAGACTGGAACCAGCTGTGGTTGTCCCAATTTACCAAACATAAATCAGCTGTATGTCAATTATTCAATTGTTTGTTTATTATCAGCTGAGATATATTGTTTTTGAACTGATATCATTGCAGAAGCAGAGGTTTTTTTATACTGTATCTAAGGTTTGGAATATTGTTTTTGCTATTGTGGGATGTTGTGTGTTAACATTCGTAAATACTACAAAAACAATCCATAATTTTGTTGGGAGGTATAGCTTGTCTGTTAAGAAAATGTAAGCATTTTGGAAATGTGTTCACTGACTGCATATTGTGTGAAAACGACATGAAATGTGTGAATGGTATGGCCACAAAAGACTGATGCTGTGGTAACTGTGGTAATTAGCTGAGGTATGGTATGTGTATTTGGCGTGCTGTCTGGGGAAGGGCTCCGAGCTCGGGAATGGCCCGAACCAAGAGTACCCCCCCTTCCCCGTCTAATTATAAAGTGAACTCGAAGTGAGGAAATGGGGTGGAGGAGGGATGCTGATTAACCGTCGATGGATAGAGGTAAGTCAGCGATGTTTATACTGTGGAATTGATTACTAGATTGTGGTCCACCAGTGTTGATTAGGCTAAGTATCTGACGCGCTCCTCCCGAACCTTGTTAACGAGAACATCATATATTAATATATATATATATGTGTGTGTGTGTGTGTGTGTGTGTGTGTGTGTGTGTGTGTGTGTGTGTGTGTGTGTGTGTGTGTTTAACAGTGCACTTCCTGCATAGAACTTCATTACCTATGATCCTGCAGAGAAACATCACCAGGTTAGAGTAAATAAATCATGGTATATCTCACAAATCATGAAATCTTTGTGTCTAAAACAATATTTTTTGCAAATCCAAGTTTGTAATGGTGTGCTTCATCTCTGAGCTGGTTTGTTCGATTCATACCCATCTATGTTTTAAAATCCATATAAAAAAAAGATCTGGAAAAAATACTTTAAAAGTGGCCATGCACAGTTGCTCTCTATAGCAGTGTAGAAATGGTTGATGACCATTACCTGGCTTGCACACGGTTACGCTTTCATCTGCAGCGTTAAGTCACCATCATTGCTGTGGTGGTGAAAGTGCTGACAGACATGTTCTGACACTCACCTGCAGTACTCCATAATTTCCAGTGACATAGTCATAGTGATAAGTTACTCAGTTACAGTCATTTCTTTTCATTGCATCTTCAAAGAAGGTGAGTAGACGCAAGATGGTCAGTTTCTTTAGCACAGCACATGTGGGACCTAAATCAAAGAAGTGGTTTAGAGTTTTGTAAGCTTACATAAACTACATGGAATCTACAATGGAATAAATGGGTAGAATATCATTGTTGTGTTACTAACTTCAAACTAAGATAATGTCACTACAATGATATTTTGTCATCTGGATCAATATGCATCACAATCAGGATCAGTAACTTAAAAGAACAAGATTTCTTTTTACCATTAAAAATGATATGCAGTAAATTTTGTCAAGACAACTTTGCAACTTTGTTTAAGCGTGGTAAGAGGACCTGTGTTAAGCAGTCTGTGTGGTACGGTCTAAAAGCTGTGGGGTGAGCAGGGTGAAGAGGCAGACTTAGTCAAGTCAAGTCACCTTTATTTATATAGCGCTTTAAACAAAATACATTGCGTCAAAGCAACTGAACAACATTCATTAGGAAAACAGTGTGTCAATAATGCAAAATGATAGTTAAAGGCAGTTCATCATTGAATTCAGTGATGTCATCTCTGTTCAGTTAAATAGTGTCTGTGCATTTATTTGCAATCAAGTCAACGATATCGCTGTAGATGAAGTGACCCCAACTAAGCAAGCCAGAGGCGACAGCGGCAAGGAACTGAAACTCCATCGGTGACAGAATGGAGAAAAAAACCTTGGGAGAAACCAGGCTCAGTTGGGGGGGCAGTTCTCCTCTGACCAGTCCTTTTAGTCCACTGGACAGGTGTAGGTAAACCGATCCCAGATCGCCAGATGACCTGCCCTCCACAGTCACCGGACCTCAACCCAATCGAGATGGTTTAGGGGTGAGCTGGACGGCAGACAGAAGGCAAAAGGGCCAACAAGTGCTAAGCATCTCTCGGGGAACTCCTTCAAGACTGTTGGAAGACCATTTCAGGTGACTACCTCTTGAAGCTCATCAAGAGAATGCCAAGAGTGTGCAAAGCAGTAATCAAAGCAAAAGGTGGCTACTTTGAAGAACCTAGAATATGACATATTTTCAGTTGTTTCACACTTTTTTGTTATGTATATAATTCCATATATAATTCCACATGTGGTAATTCATAGTTTTGATGCCTTCAAACTTTTGGTCTGTACTGTATATATATATATATATATATATATATATATATATATATATATATAATTATCTAAAACTCCACTACAAGTAGTTTGTCCAAATCTTTGGCACTGATCTACATAGCCTTAACTAATGCTGTGTGAAATATGTGTTGGCTTATTATATATTTTGGCTAATTATGTAGTAACACTTTGTATTGTATTTAACAGAGCTCTGCATCTTTCCCCTATAATCAGCGTATTAAATAAGAAAAAAAAGTCCATTCTACCTGGATCTTGTCATAACCCTTCAGGAATGACATAACAGCTGGCGTACACAAAGAACAGGAAAGTGAGTGAATAATCAAAAGCTTTTTGGTTTTTTTTTAGATTTGACACTTGTTATATTCGGATTACATAGAAACATCAAGCTTGAACATATTTCTCATTTCTCCACTACACTTCAAACAAAGAGCCACATTATGAGTAATATTCTTCCGGCCCAGAGGGATGTTCTGGCCTGGGGCAGCACCTGTGGTTGACATTTCAACTCAAAACCTTATTAAATCTGCCCATCAACCCTGTAGGCCTGTACACCTGTCCAACAACAAACATGTCAGGGCTTTCAGTCTGCGCTTGAGGTGATTCTTCACTGCACAAATGTGTATACTTAAGATGATGTGTGACTTGTCTGTTTGAGTGTGTGTGTGTGTGTGTGTGTGTGTGTGTGTGTGTGTGTGTGTGTGTGTGTGTGTGTGTGTGTGTGTGTGTGTGTGTGTGTGCGTGCGTGCGTGTGTGTGTGTGTGTGTGTGTGTGTCTTGGACTATAAATCCAAGTGTTTACATGCAAAAATGTGCAGTGTGTATGTTATCAGTGCATTGCAGTGACAATGAGAGGTTATAAAGCATTTAAAATGGCATAAAACCAGGAACAAAAGTGGAGGACTTTGCCTTTATTGACGTTTCCTTCCTCAGGTTGAGACATGTCAACTAATGACTAAAGTCATGATGGTTTGTAGCCAGTGGCATTGGCTGTGTGTAATGATAGAAGCATGTCATTGCTGCCCGACGAACTGGGATAGGCTCCAGTATCTATGCTACCCTAGATAGGACAAGCGGTTTAGATGGATGAACTATTAAACAATGAAAAATACATTTTTGTCCTAAATAACATAGTGTATGCTGTGCACTTACATTATATGCACAATGTACTCTTGAATTGTATATGGTTATTTTGTCCTCCACCATTGTTTAACATTCCACACTTAATTTTTCTGGTTAATTAAGTGCACCATCCTGGTATTTAAAGTGTAAAGTGCAAATGCGAGAAATGCTTCATTGATTTGATCAGTTGATTTATTTTTTTCTATTTCAGAGTAAAAAGAAAAAAAAAAAAAAATATATATATATATATATATATATATATATATATATATATTTTTTTTTTTTTTTTTTGAAATTAAACAGGTTTATTTACTACAACTAAAACCAAAACCATGAAACGTTTCTCGGAATAAAATAAACATTAAATGAAAAAAAATAATATATACAATAACATTTCTAATTTTGGGGGTAATTTAAACTGCAATAGTATATAATTGATACAAAAATAACACTGAGATGAGGTTTACAATTAGAAATAAAGTCAGATTCTGAGGTATAAAGTTACAATAAAAATAATAATAAAGTCTTACAGTTGCAAATACAATATATAAAGTGACAATTGCTATTATTTACTCTGAGGCAGGCATTAATAGATTTGTCATCTCACAAATTTATATCTGAGAAAATATCTGACTTTGACATTTATTTGTGAATCTTCTGCTGGACTTTGAAGCTTTGTACAGAATCATTTCAATTGTTTTATTATCACATGAACTGAATTTAGTCAAGATTTTTCACATTACAGGTTTAACCACATTACACACAACGCCTTGTAGAGAGTGTGACTGTGTCGTTTTTATTTTCCCTCTTACATTCCTCAAGCTTAGCACTGTCGTATGTTATTTTCTGCTCCAGCGCAAACCCTAATTGATCGCCCTCAAAATCAGCTTTACATTGTATGGGAAGATGACGGCATTTGATACCAATATTATGCACTGCACTTGCCAGCTAATGCTTTTTTTTCTGCTCTGGTGGAACTCAGTGTCTAGACAAAGTGTATGTACACAAGAACGCAGTAAGGATAAATGTTTAGACAGTCATTATTGTAATTTAAAAATTTTTAAGGTTGACTTGCTTTCAGATGGAGTTGACTCTGATTGTTGGAGTGTGTGAAGCTGCCATGCCTCGGCTTGCACTTGTTCAACTTTATTGCTGTCTTGCTTTAGACAGCTGAGTCTCTTTCAAACACAGGATGATCTAATTACATAAATAAAGATCTGTTCTAGCTGTCAATCATCATGTAGGCAAAGCTGCATCAAAACTTTTGTGTGACAGTGGCATGTAGATGGAGATTAGAGAGATAGAAATCGTGTTGTTGACTAAGTCTAGCTCATTATGTTACAAATGTGCCAAAAGACGCGCCCAGGTTTCTTCCATGACAGATGGTACAGCTGTAAATATTATTGCAAGAATGTCAACACATACAGTGCAACAGAGCTAAAATATAGTCGATTTATCTGTAAAACCCTCTCTCTTCTTCATTTTAGGATTTTAGGACATTCCAACTCCACTTAAGTCCACAAAGTCCATTCAGATCCAATGACTACATTGATAATTTCCATTTTTCATGTTAAAACTCTTTGGACAGTGGCAAATAACGTCTCAGGTTACGAATGTAACCATGGTTCCCTGAGAGGGAACGAGACACTGCGTCCTCTGAGGGGACACTATGGGGAACACCTCGTCGTGACCCATGTCTGAAGCATACTTTGTGAAGTGTGAGTGTGTGAAGTGACATTCAGCCAAGTATGGTGACCCATACTCAGAATTTGTGCTCTGCATTTAACCCATCCGAAATGCACACACACAGAGCAGTGAACACACACACACACACTGTGAGCACACACCCAGAGCAGTGGGCAGCCATTTATGCTGCGGCGCCCAGGGAGCAGTTGGGGGTTCGATGCCTTGCTCAAGGGCTACTAAGTCGTGGTATTGCAGGTGGAGAGAGAACTTTACATGCACTCCCCCCACCCACAATTCCTGCCGGCCCGGGACTCGAACTCACAACCTTTCGATTGGGAGTCCGACTCTCTAACCATTAGGCCACGACTTCCCTTTGAAAAACGCCAACGTATTGGCCGGCGACAGCCTCTGACCTCACTACCAGCGCGACTATAAATACGCTCTTAGGACCCGTCACTTATCTTCTTCGTGAAGCTTGCGTCCGAAGCATGGCAGGGAGCTAGAGGACGCAGTGTCTCGTTCCCTCTCAGGGAACCATGGTTACATTCGTAACCTGAGATGTTCCCTGTCAAGGGAACTTTGAACTGCGTCCTCTGAGGGGACACTATGGGGAACAGTATACCCACGCCGCCATGCTGAGGGGAGTGCAGTCCAGAATCATGGCAAACACTAAGTACCAACGCTACCATTTCACCGGGAGTCGTCCCTGGGACGGTTCGACTGCTGTCCATGACATTATCCCTTATGGCCAAAGGCCTAAGCTACATACCCAACTTACCTGTAGGGCCTCGGCCCGGGGTAGAGCTGAAGGCTTGGAATCACGAAAGATTCCTTTAAAGGGATACGGCTAAGAACCTAGCACTGTCTATTACCAAGTCTTGCCTGTCACAAAGGAGGGGCTCTCGTGGCACTCTGATAGAGCAGCTCGTATATGGAATGGCCCGGGAGCAGAGCAATTGGAGGACGGAACGTACAGACGAAGCCTCGGCCACGCCTGTACCATGGCGTCCAGCCCCCAATGGAGCTGGATGAGTCATAGGAAGCCAGAGGGGATAGTGCGATGCTCTCTCGAGCCGCAAAACCGATCCACCCAAGTCTGGCCGACCTCTCCAACTCTGCTTCAACACCTTGGAGCGAAGGCGCCATTCCCCGAGCCTCAGCCCCTGCCTCAGCAGGATGTCTGCTCTCACAGTGCAGTACAGGATTTCAGAAAGTGCGCAGAATCTTGCGTGCACACTTACCACTTTACGTGGATTTCAGAAAGTGCGCAGTCTTGCGTGCACACTTACCACTTACGTGGATTTCAGACAGTGCGCAAAGCGTTAACGTGCACACTGACCACCATGTGGTTTTGAGAAAGTACACAGGCTTAGCGTGTGTACTGAAAGGTTACCTGACAACCACAGTATGTGGGAGCTCACATTCAGAGAGACCTGTGAAGCCTACTACCTGATAACCACAATATGTGGGAGTTCACCTACAGAGAGGCCTAGAGAGGCCTACTACCTGTTACCAGATAACCACCTCAAGTGGAAACTGAAAGTAATATGGAACTCGACTCCAGGGAGGCCTGGTGAGGCCTACTACCTGACAACCACAAACCGTGGGAGCTCGCTTTTTAGTGGAAACGCACAGTATGACCACCATGTGGTTTTGAGAAAATACACAGGCTTAGCGTGTGTACAGAAAGGTTCCTAAGCATCGCAGAGGCGCTGGATCGTACGGGAGAGGTGAGCTCCAACCCTTAAGCGAGGGGAGCATCACCTGAGGCAGTACATACAGAGGACTCCATAACTACCACTTCCCTGGATGTGCCAAGCGGCCAGACGGCCCCCAGGGTGACCTGGCCGGACATCCATGAAATTCCCTGCAGTGCTGTGCCAATTCTGATGATCAGCCAGGCTCCTCGGGAGAGGGTGTGGGATGGACAACCGCAGAGCGCTTGCTACCCACGCAGCGCGGCCGCCTTCCGAAAGCCTGTGATCTTGGCCACCTAGCTTTTTCCAGAGCACTGTAAAGGAAACTCACAGAGTTTGTTAGTAGACATATAACCACCAGCAACATAACACCCATAAGCAGGTAAAGCAAGGGTTACGTACTCACCCACCCTCCTGTACCGGAGTCCCGCTTGCGGGGTGCCCCCTTCTGGTCCGGACCGTCAGTAAGGCGGTTACTATGAACATAGAACCAACCAAAACATCATAGGTCCAGGAAAGGAGACTGTTATGTGAGAAACTTTCCACCAAACCTCGATCAGGTGGAGAGCTGGTGGCTACAGGGGAATTAGGCAGGGGAGGATAAAACAGAAGTTAAAACAGAGGTTAAAAACATCCGGAGCTACTAGGTATCGCTCTAATCCGGGCGAGGACGCTGCCTCGTCTGAATCACATCCCTCAGACCCTGCTTACCTCTCCGTGACCCGCGGTTCCTCTTGCCCCTGCCCTTAGGCGGGGGAGGAGCGCGAGCCGCGACACTAGCCTTCTGCGCCCGTCTACGATCCTCAGATCGAGATGGGCCAGGACCCCTTTGTTGTTCGGGCTCGGACATGGACCTTCGTGGAATGAAGGATTTAAAGGCAGCTGAGCGCGCCCTTGCCTCCCTGAACTTTTTGACCACCATCTCGACGGAGGTACCGAAAAGCTCAGAAGGCGAGACCGGAGCATCGAGAAGAAACCCCCTTTCTTCCCTCCCGATGTCTGCCAGATTCACCCACAGATGTCTCTCCGTTACCACCATGGCCGCCATAGACCTGACCATGGGGGAGGCGGCCTGCTTGGTAGCCCGGAGAGAGAGGTCTGTGGTGCGGCGCAGCTCGGCTACCTGGTCAGGTGAAAGGCCCTCGTCTGTATCCAGGTCCTTCAGCAGGTCAGCCTGGTAAGCCTGAAGCACTGCCATCGTGTGCAACGAAGCCACAGCCTGACCTGCTGCCGCGTATGATTTGCCATTTAAGCGGGATGTATCCTGGAGGGGCTTAGATGGCAAAGAGGGAGATTTAAGAGAGGACGTTTCCCCCACAGAGAGATAGCTAGCCAGCGTCTCTTCTACACGGGGCATCCTCTCATAGCCGTTTTCGTGCATGCCCTCGGTATTAGCATAACTCGTATGCTGAAACCGATGGATGCGAGAGGAAAACGGCCTCTTCCATTCCTTTTCGACTTCTGCATGCAAGTCAGGCCAGAATGGAAGGCTCACCTGGGCTGGAGGGCTATGGTCAGAAAATAACACTCAGCGAGGCGACCTCGTGACATTACCTTTCTGGCACGCTTCCATGGCAAGTCTAATTTTGCAGTGGCGCGATCCATAACCTCTAACAGCTCCTCATATGCAGGGCAGGAGGATTGAGAAGGCTCAGCCTCAGCTTCTTTGCCACTTTCAGACATCTCCTGCTCTTTCTGGGTAGAACCCAGCAGAGCACTAACTTCAGTGTCAGAATGGGTTAATGACAACGCATCTTCCTCCCGAAGTTCACTCTCGTTTGCCGCCAGAGAGTGTGAAATGAAAAGTCCCTCTCTACACTCCTCAGCGAGATCCACCTGTGATCCCCACGAGCTCATTCTCCTCCGTGCCTCGGCAACAGCGGGTCCTGAGCCACGGGATCCAGATGGCTGTCCCTCTTTCCCCTCAAGGACATCGCGTGCGTGCTCTTCGCCCAAACAAGAGACGCAAAGAGTGTGTGTGTCATCAGGTGTCAAATAACGCTGACACGGATGCACACACTATTTAAACGCCTTGCTAGTGGATGCCATGATAACAATAATAGATCGCTCTTACCGTTTTGGTCATTTCTCAGATGCACACTTCAAACAAAACAGTCAATGAAGACGAAGAAGATAAGTGACGGGTCCTACGGGCGCGTATTTACAGTCGCGCTGGTAGTGACGTCAGAGGCTGTCGCCGGCCAACACATTGGCATTTTTCAAAGTATGCTTCAGACACGGGTCACGACGAGGTGTTCCCCATAGTGTCCCCTCAGAGGACGCAGTTCGAAGTTCACTTGACAGGGAAATACAATTTGCATAAATACACGTCATCATCACAACGGAAGAAATTATTAGAATTACTGCAGTTTCTGATCTTCATAGTCAAATTGTGCACTTTTTAAAAAGTATAGAAAGGAATTTCCCATATCTTAAGACATAAGACAACAGTTTTAACCTAGATTTTTCTCAGTTTAGCAGTTAGAGGTTAAAAGCAATAACCATCAGTTAAACACCTGGGATAGAGAGTAATTCATCTGACCTTAAACAGCCATGAGCAGAGGAAAAGAAAGAGAGAACATTAGCAGAGCCATCAGAAGTCCTGACGTCGCTTGTGCTTAAAAGCTGATTCTGTTGTCATTGTTTTCTTTATTTCACCAGTAGGTAAAGAGACATGCTAGCCGAATCAATCCAGCTTATCACTATGAGCTCATAAATGTCCAGGAAGATGTACTAATGACAATTTAGGGAGAGGGAAGTCAGCTGAGAAACACACACACACACACACACACATTCTTTCCCAGTGTGGTAGAGAGGTCATGGAGAGCCAAGGAGCGGATGGACTCGTGGATGAAAGCTGGTTTGGGGCAGTGTCTGTCAGATGGATTGTGCTGATCACCAAAGCATACCGCACAGGATGCTGTCCCCGTGCCCTAACAAGAACTGAATTATTGAGTAACAGGAAATTAAAACATTCTTGCAATGCCGATTCACTACTCTTAGCCATTGCACTCTGACTTGGATTGTCCCTGCTCTGAACTTCAGCCACTGAACGGGTTCTTTTTTATTTTTTCTTAAATATATATATAGTTTTTGCAACACTAATATGGGAACTATTAGAGCTATAGCAAGGATTGGTTGGTTTTCCATCTGGTTTCTTTCTGCTGAATGTTTTTTTTTTTCATTTCAGTCACAAAATGTACATACTTTTGTCAAAAAATCAAGTACTCCAGTATTGTGATAAACCTTTCACTTTGGCTTGCAGTCTCAGCAAATCTTTTTTTTACAATTTTTATCCTAAATTCAGTGTAAGAGAGCAATGTTGGTTGCCATGGCTTCAAACAGAAACATTTAAATGAATCATCCACCTCTAATTCCCTAATCTGGGGGAATTATACTACACAGAAAACTGATCACTGAGGAAAACCTTTGAACCTAATACCTAGTCAATTACTGTCATAGTGCAAAGTGCACTGGTTTACGATTAATGCTGGTATTTAAAAGTTGTGAAAACATCTATTTGTCAAAGCTGTCATTTTGAGTCAAACTGTACATGGCAAAGGAAAACCGAGCTACAGTACATGGAGCTTATTGCATTTGCAAGGAGAGGACAACCATAGCTGAATTGTTTTAATATTTCCACAGCATATGGAAGTTGTTCAAAAAGTGTTTGTACTTTCCTGCTAATAAAGACTCTTACATCAGAAGGGTTTGTCACAATTATCTTAGTTAGCCGGAAATGTTGGACAAGAGGCTGATTTTGCTAAACATCCGAACATGTGTTTATGGACTTGTTGGCACATTCAGGGCAGGGAATGCTCTGATGACCAACACAGGTAATGAGGTATGACTGAATTACACACAATAGCTTGAGCTGAATTCCCTGTGGAACTGCTATACTGATTGGCTGAAGGGGCCCCTGCCATATTATGGTTAGCGATTAGCAATAAATATGACATCACTTTACTCATATGTCTACAGAATTCATAGGACTGTGAAGTCTACTAAAGTCACAAATATTAAATAGAGGTTTAAATAGATGATATAACATACGAAACGGTAAATTCGAAACTAATTCATGGGCAACGTGAACCTATTTTTGGAGCAGGTCAGACCAGTGATTCTCTTGATTCATAGATGAGTTAAGACATGACTGAAGAAAAAAAAATTAGGTAACTTATTCATTCTATATTCAAGGGGGAGTCGAAAGTAAAATTTATTGGACAGATTAATAGATATGCACCAGAATTGTAGACAGACACAATAATGGTGCAACTTAAAGGGGCTGTTCATCCAAGAAAGAAAAAAAATCCATAATCATTAATTCACTCTCGTATCATTCCAAATCTGTAGCCTATGACTTTACTTCTTCTGTTGAACACAGAATGCAGTAAGACTAAGGGTGTGCGATATGACATTTTTTGATCATGGACAATTAAAATCTCTCCACGATCTGCTTTTGAAGAAATAGTATTGTGCTACATTGCACACAGTTCTGGTGCTTCCGTCTCAAACTACACAACATGCTTTCACATCAAATGTTAACTCAGCAGTAGAGTTTCACTCACGGGACACTGCACTGATTCACAATCACAAATGTACACTATTTGCATATGCTTTAAAGCCTTGTCGGTTACGCTTTTTATTCGTGTGCTGTTCTGACATGCAGCATTTTCTGAGCGCTCACACATGAAGCACGTGCACACTAAAAGCCTGTCAAAACAGCGCTTGATTACTGGACAGAGTTATCTTTCGTGTCTGATTGCACTACTACTGTCAAAAACACAAGGTTAACATATAAACACAGCTGGTGTTTGTCTAAAGTGAAAGTAAACAGTTGAGAGAAAAATGAATGCGTGCCTGTATATCGGTCTTAATGTGACAGTACATAACATGCTGCCTCTTGTCACTAAAAGGATAGTTCATCCAAAAATTTCAATTCTGTCATTATTTACTGACTCTAATGTTGTCCCAAACCTGTGTTAAATAGTAAAATGTGACAAGAATCGCAATAAAATCATGAATTGTGATTTTCCTAAAAAAAAAAAAATCTTTGTGATATTTTTACCATATCATCCACCCCTAAGTAAGACTTATTTGTTTTTTCTTAATTGTTTTATATTATAATTTACTTTAAAATGTAAATTATTTCTGTGATGGCAAAGCTACATTTTTTCACCATTACTCTATAGTCTTCAGTGTCACAAAATCCTTCAGAAATCATTCTAATATACTGATATGGTGCTCAGGAAACATTTCCTATTATTATTAAGATTGAAAAAATTCTGCTGCTTAATATTTTTGTGGAAACTTGCTGAATAAAAGTATGAATTACTTATTATATATATACTGTATATATATATATATATATATATATATATATATATGTGTGTGTGTGTGTGTGTGTGTGTGTGTGTGTGTGTGTGTGTGTGTGTGTGTGTGTGTGTGTGTGTGTATGTATATTCTAATCCATTATGAAATTGTGCTAGTTAGTAGATCAAAGACGCTGTTTCAGTAGAGTTTGTGGGGCTGTCAAACAATCTGGATGTCATGCACACACATTGCCAAAGTCATTATTTTCTTTAACTCCCAGCACTTGCTGAAATCCGGGATGTTTACAGTTGAAGTTTGTGGTAAACCTTTGGCTGTGTGGCAGGTGCTGTAGTTGAACTCCTGCTCTTTCAGCTGAAGGATGTTCAAAAGGCTGTGGCTGGCATTCAGCGTGATCACTCTCCACACGTTTATCTCTCTCTCCCCACATTAGCACATAAATGAAGCTTCACTTTGTCTCTGCAGCATTAAAACTCACTCGGAATAAACAACACTTCCTCTTATCAGTAATAGACAGATTTCTGACTTCCAAGAAATGCTCATACCGTTAATGTCCCGGGATTATAATTTTCCAACCAGGTCTCTTTGAGCATCCCCTTTATCTTAGTATTAGGTGTACACAAAGTTAGTTTGTTTGTTACATAAGCAAAGATATATGGTGAACTTACGATTTATTATTTGTGTATGCTTTACAGTTAAAACTGTACAGATTACATTTACAACTACAGCAAGAAACAGACGTTTTGCCATTTCTGGACATTGACCAGATCTATTTCATGAGTCAGGAAAGAGCCTATTGCTCAGTATCCAGTGCAAATTGCATTCTCTGGCACACTTTCATCTACATATGAGGCTGTTACAAACACCAGCAGGAGGTTCCTGAGCGTTGGATATATGAACACATTTTCGCGAGTGTGTTGATAATGAGCTGGAGTGTGACATAGCCAGCCAGCCTTGATAAGATAGCTGACACACATGCCTTTGGAGGGGTTAACCCATCGGTCTGGAGACAACATTGTGATTTCAAACTGAGCTTATCACAGGGGAAGGAGCTGGCAGCTTCTTAGAAGGCATTATGGGCTCTCTGTTCCTCTTGTCTTATTTAGCCACTCGTTCTGCATCTTTCTTTCACTCTTCACACTATGAAGCATGTGGAGCACAAATATGACTGATAGGGAGAGTATACTGTGTGCTTCCAAATATTTGTACAATTTTCATCTATACACGATGTTGTATAAAAATGTTGGGTGAATAGGCCTAAGTAAGAAAATTATGTCATCACTTACTCAAATTGTCATTTCAAACCTGTATGATGTCTTTCTGCAGAACACAAAGAGTTTGAAACAACACGAGGGTGAGTAATGAAATAATCAATAATGAAAGCGTTTTCATTTTGGGGTAAAGTACTTTACTTCACAGTTCTAAATAAAACAAAGATTACTGGAGTGTGCTTTACAAGAAAATATTTCAGTTTTTTACTTTAAAATTTGTTTGAAAAAGTTTCTTTGTAAATGTTTGTGAAAATCCATAGTGAAAATTGTTTTTACATCGTTTTTTTCCCCCAGTGTATCTCTTTAAATTGGTATATCATATTTTGCTATTGCTTAAAGTCAGTGTTAAATTCTTCCCATAACAGTTTAGGAATGTTTTTGCCTTTACCAGTTCCTTCACAGATCGGTAAGGGAGCATTTAAAAGCATTACTCTGTGACATTTGATATAATTATTCCATAAAGGTCAAAGACTCTGAGGGCATAAGCATGGAGATGTAGTTCTTTGCAAAACTATTTGGACCCTTAACCATTCTCTCATTTAACTACATAACCTACAATGTCAATGTCAATGTCACCTTTATTTATATAGCGCTTTAAACAAAATACATTGCGTCAAAGCAACTGAACAACATTCATTAGGAAAACAGTGTCAATAATGCAAAAATGAGAGTTAAAGGCAGTTCATCATTGGATTCAGTTATGTCATCTCTGTTCAGTTAAATAGTGTCTGTGCATTTATTTGCAATCAAGTCAACGATATCGCTGTAGATGAAGTGTCCCCAACTAAGCAAGCCAGAGGCGACAGCGGCAAGGAACCGAAACTCCATCGGTGACAGAATGGAGAAAAAAACCTTGGGAGAAACCAGGCTCAGTTGGGGGGCCAGTTCTCCTCTGACCAGACGAAACCAGTAGTTCAATTCCAGACTGCAGCAAAGTCAGATTGTGCAGATTGTGCAGACATTATACATTAACATGTAGATATTTTTATTTCTAAGCACTAATATTAATTATTGTGCACAGTCTACAGACTGCAGAAGTTGTACAGATGAAAAGCAATTTTCCTAATGAGGACTCAATTGCCTTATAATTGGCTTTTACCTGCAACTTATTAAAATAACTACGACATTTTTTTGGGGTAGTTAAAAAAAAAAGTTTTTTTTTTTTTTTTTTTTTACTATTATTATTCAGGTCGTGATAGAGATTTCAGCCTTATTTAAAAGCGTTAATTAAAATGTGGCCCAAATCTTATACTGCCCACACTTCAAATCACCAGATCTGTTTAGCATGGAAGTGCTATGCAGCTGATTTATATTTCAACACGAGTGGGCATGTGTTTTTTTTTTTTTTTTAAAGAAAAACTACAAAATACTTAAATGTGGGAATGGTATACTTATGTAGGGGAGGCTTGGGCTAGATGTCACACTTTTCATTTCAGTGGTGCATATTGTCCAGTGTTATTTAAGTATAACTACAGTATACTACAGTATTATAGTATACTGTAGAGATTATTATACAGTACTATTATACAGTATAATATTATACTATATACTATATATTATATAATAATATAACTATTATACAGTATAATAGTTTCTATCCATATTTTGAATTGTTTTCTCCTCCTTTTTTCATTTTTTCAAGTTTTTGTTATTGTGTGCTTTTGTCTTTTTTTTCTTTTTTTTTTACATACTGTATCTATAAAGTTTATTACATTTTACTTCAGTTTTAGATTTAATAATTTTAGTTAATCAAGCTAAAATAAATGAAAATATTTTTTTATTTCAGTTAACACTTATTTATTTGTTTTTACGGTTTTAGTTTTAGTTTAATAACCCTGATATTGTCACACTATATTAGGTAAGCAGTCACAACAAGATCATGGCATTACATTTTTTTAGACTAAACTTTAAAAAGCAAAACAATTATAAAGAACATATCAGTTCTTAAAAAACAAATAACAAGTACAAGGTAGCATAAAAATAACTTCCAAACATTGTTCTGGCCACCAAATATTGTAATTAATAAATTAAAATAAAACACATATAACAACCTTCCTCGACCTGACATTTATATCATCATCCTGAGAGCAAATCAGCCTTATTATATAGCTGAATTATAGTATGTTCACTTGTTTATCTAGCAACCATTACACAAATATGATATTATTTCAGTGGTCTGAAATGATCTCAGATATTATCCTTTTTTATGACCAGGTGTGTGAAAACTAGCTCCTTGTCTGGAAATGTATATATTTTATTTTTTATTTTTTTATGAGTAAACTATGACAGATACTTTGGCATTTGGAGTGCTAGTAAACTAATAAACATATGTATGCAACAATGCAATCAAATGTGTTGTTTTATTGTTATTGTGCAGCATGTAATTATTAATGATATGTCAATATGTTTATTCACCCTTCTAATTTTTATTTGTGCTTGAGGGAATGTTCCCCAGCTTTGAAGGATGTCAGACCCTGCTGCTGGCACTCTGGAGATGCAAATTACTGGCATAAAAGCAAATGAGAGGGGTCTGTGCCAGTACCCATCCCGTGCCAGTCCTGGATAGGCACGGACTTCTTATAACTCATTCTCTCTCTCTTTCATTTTTCAACTCTCTCTCTTCTAGGGATTGGCAGGAACCTCAGAAAGGAGGGAGGAAGAGACATTTTTTAAAACATTAAAGGAGTTGAATGCATCCTAGCTAGTCAAGAATACCGAATTGATCAGTGCAATAGGAACTGCTTCAGATTATATAAATAACTATTGGACATGGTGCTGAAACGCTGATGCCAACTCCTTACAGGAATGCATTTTTAAAAGCTTTCGGATGTCAGCGTTATCTCGCATTACCAAATTAGGGCCAAATGAGAAAAGTTTATCTGGTATTTTCGAGTATTGGAAGATATTTGGATTCATAAATATTACACAAAGTGTGAATGTGTGCGTAGAATTGTGGGTAAATCACATGAGGAGGGAGCTGAGGCCTCATGGATTAAAACTGAATGTTTTTGTTCCCTTCTGTATGAAAGCCATGAGAACAGTTTTACAGGCAGATTAAACAGGACGAGTTAAACTGTTTGTGCAAATGCATGCTAGCTGTCGTAATGCGTGGAAAATCCTGAGGTAAACTGATTACAGCTGACCACCCATGACAAACATTCAGGAAAAGGAAAAGTGCTTTAACTCACTGCTTGTGTATTCAGAGTAGACTGGGTTTATCACTGCATTCATTAGTTAAATTAGCTACACGAGCTGTAATAAATTCATGGCAATGAGCATCATTCTGCAAAATAAGTCCAAATATTTCTCAGAAAGTACTTTATCTAACAAAATCTGCTAAATATAATAAAAAGAGACCATTCATATTTGGAAACTATGAGATTATGTTTTCACAGGAACAATATAGGTTCCAAGGTTCCAAAAGGGGTTTTCACATCAATACCCTAAAGAAGAACCATTTTTGGTTCCTCAAAGAACCTTTAAGTCAACAGTCTGCTTTCATCGCTGCTAGTTTTTTCTTGTTGGTTAGGTGTGTCATGGACTTTTTTTTTTTTTTAAATCTTAGTGTGAAGAAAATTAAAAAAAAAAAAAAAAAATTCCACTATAAAGAAGCTTTTGTTGAATGGAAAGTTCCACTGATGTTAAATGGAAACATAAATGACAACAAACAACCTTTATTTTTAAGAATGTAGTGTAGATGCAGAATTCAGAATTTATTTTAGCAATCCTCAAATGCATAAACCGCTCGTTAACCCAAAAAATCTGTCATCATTCATTCATTGTTTACCTGTGCAGAACACAAAATAGGATATGTTGAAGAATGTTTGGTTATTTTTTCCCATACAATGAAATTCAATGGGGCCCAAAACATCACTGGATCCCAGTGACTTTAATTATACACTGAACAAAATAAAAACCCTGAGACATTTTTCAAACTATTTTTTTTTTGTTCCACTGAAGACAGAACATCATACAGATTTGGAGTGACAGGAAGGTGAGTAAATGGTGACAGAATAATCTTAATTATTGATAAATGATACCTTTAACTAAGATTGTCTAAACAATTCTGCATGCAATGATAAGTTGCTGATACTGGTTTAGAGGCCTGAAGCGAACTTTTGGTGTCATGGATTGATAACTGAATTAAAATCACTTCTTTATTCATAGACGTATGTGGAGATCTGCAGCAGCCACTAAAACAACCATGGCCGTCACGGAACAAAACAACAATCAGTGAACTTTTCACCTCTATTACCCACAAAGCCAAAAACAGTCTCTGATCCCATACTTATTACCACCTGCCATTTCCAAATGAATTCAAGAATGCATTCCAGATATGACAGCTGAGGAACGGCATCTAAATAAATTCAAGTTGTTTATCAGTAGGAATATTTACATTTTATGGCAATATGAAAACAATTGCTTTAAAGGCGGACAGTTAAAGACTTCAAAAGAAGTTGGACGAGGAATGCAAGCATTTGATCTTTAAGCCCCTTTGATCAGATAGGCTATGTCCACCTAGGATAGCCATCTCTATTGTTCCAGCTATTGTGTTGCTCAGGGCTACTTTCTCATTGACAAATTTGGCCCTGCAACAGTTAATGCAGCAGTTCTATAGACCTTCTCTTGTTCCTTTGTGCTCAACCAACATACATGGTCAGATACAGATCTGAATGTTTGTAAAAACACCTCTGAAGCAAACTTACAATATGTGCAATCACTTACAATGAATGTATCAGCCTAATTTCATCCATTCAGTGTCTATAAAATAGATAATGCGATCATTTTGGTCATTTTTCCACGGAAATGTTTTTTTGTTGTTGTTGTTGCTATTGTTGTTGCTGTTGTTTTCCCCTACATGGTAATATCACTTAATGACATAATGGATAAATAAATAAATGCACACTAGATCAAATTTTTCTCTAGATCAAATGAATCACATTCATAACAACCATAGGATAATGAAATTACCATACAAAGCGTTACAAAGACAGCATGAGGTGGGAATGGAAAATCAAATAAAGAGGGCTGAAATGGCCTTAATTACCTTGAAATGAGAAATAGATGCTGGTATCACTGGTTATGCTATCGTGTATTTATTGCCTTATCAATGATGAGATGAAAAATTAAATGGATTTGTTTTCAATTCATGGGAAAGAGGAGTCATTTAATTTCATGATAATAAGTGAAATTATGCCTGTTCATCTCAGAGTATATGACCTATGTGGCAGTACTGAGAAGTTTTCTTCCTCAAACAAGTACCTCACAGTTCATCCAACTATATTTATGAGACGTAATGCACAACTGCTGACCAGGTCTTTCAATCTAATTGCTCTTTATAAAGAGATTACTCCATTATGGGTGTTAAATTAAATCTTTTACCTCACATTTTCACACATACAGAAAGGTTTTAAACTGCTGGGCCTGTTGTGCAGCTCAGTTGCATCTCATTTTGCCTTCTGTTTCCTGTAGGTGTAACAAAAGCTCCAAAATCATGCATTAGACAGGATATTTAACACGCTCGTGTTAATGCTCTGACATATGTATGATCTACTGGCTTTCTTCCTGTCTGTCTGCTGTACTTTTCCTGTTCTTACATTCACTTCTTCCTTTCTGTCTGCCTGCCTTACACTTCTGACACATGCTGATGATTATCAATGCTATTCTGGATCATTGAAAGTCTGCTAGGTGTTTTTCATGTCACTCATTCGTCATTCCTTTATTTAAGTGTAAGAAAAAAAACACATCAGAGCAGGATGCAAATATATTAGAAAGTGAGATGAAATTGCTTTGCAGAGTCTTTGGAAAAGCATTCACTGAACTAATAAGGACGATTAGGTGATTTCAGGGGTGAGTTGGTGAGTGAGTATGTCAGTGTGTTCAGACCAACCCCTCATTTCCTCTTTCCCTGGGGGCGTGTCTGAACCTGCCCCCCAACCAACCAGCAGCTGTACAATGAATGTCCAGGAACGCCCCTCTGTCCTAACAAAATGGTTTAGATGAAAGCCATGAAAACATTAAAGCAGGGGACCGACAATGGGACTCGATAAATGCGCACATGGTGTTATGCTGTGCATTTTTTTAAAATGTTGATATTTCTATTTTTGGTATAATTACTTATTTTAGCACAAAAAGGGTTAAGGCTGCATGTGAATAGATAGTTTTTATTCAAATAACTTTAATTTTGTAACTTATGAATATCAATAGAATGTTTTCATCACAAAAATTAATGTTAACGTGATGAATATGATGAGCACATTGTTCCTTACAATGGATGCTACAGCAAATGCACTAATATGCATATTACATTTAAAAGGCAAACACAGCGCACAGAAATAAAAGACTTAAAAAATTCACTCACCCTAGAGCTAATAACAAGGCCTTTGCTGTCCCTGGCACTTTTCAAATAGAGAGAGCTGAATTGCCAGTTTATGATCTTAATAAATGTATCGAAATATGAATTGTTCTTATGTCAAATTCATGTACTAGATTATTTTTAAAAGGCCAAACAATGAAATCTACAGTTGAGTAAATTGTATTGCATATTATGTTTCTTAATGTCCTTCTTAATGTGTTCACACACATCCGAAGAATCCATATGTTCGTCTACAATGACAATTCTGTTTTTGAAAATCTGATTTGGTTTATGATATGATTGAAAACACAATTGCAACATGATTCCTGTTGCCAGAAAAAAACTGGCCTGTTAAGAATAATTATAAAAAAACGTGTTAGGTTTAGGTTATAGGAGTGTTGTTCCAGATATATAATTCAGGTAGTTGTTGGTTGAAGGTGTCAGGATATTCTTTAAAGAGATACTAAACTCTAGGAATATGACTTGATAGGTCCACTCAAGAACATTGTGAGATTCCATCACCTACATGTCCTTTATAATTTTCTTTAAAACCCTTTAAGAGCTTTTAATTGTATTGAAATGCAATGCAATGACACATTATCGCAACCTTAATTTTCTACAAGTTTCTACTCTTTTAACTATATGTTAAAAGGTTCAGCATACAAGGTAGTGTTAAAAGATGTGTTATACTATTCAAAACGTAATCTGAAAGGAAGAACCAAATTTTAAAATATAAAATGTAAAGAAATGTAAACACATTGTTATGATCTGAATGGAAATATATAGTGTGAACGTTTTGTTTTCTTTTGTTTTCTTTTGAGTTTATTTTTAGTTTAGTTTTGTCTGGGAAAGATTATAAATAGTGTAAGCGAAGCCCAGTCATTACACTTTTTTTGCCCGTTATGCCAATTTCACTTTCTATGTAAACATTTGTATCAGTATTTGTTTTTCAATGTTTTGTGTGCATTTCCTTTTACTATTGGATGTCAAGACTAGAGAAAATTTCAAATTTCAAATTCTCACAAAAACACATTTTTCTTTTGTTGGTTGGTCCTTGTAATGAACTGATTGTTGATAGTTATCAGATTTTCTTTTACATGTAAACACTGAATGTTTTAATAAACTGCAGTGTAGAATGACTGATCCCTGCAATAATTACCATCTGCCTCCTTACACACACTTAGTCATGGAGAAATGCCAGACAACATAAAAAAAAAAATACTATTTTCCCCACACGAACACTTCGTGACATCATACTGAGTAAAACAGTAGGCTCAGAGTAAAGGTAGAAATCTAACTTAGCTTTAAGTTTTATGGTGTTTGGAGGGAAGTTATCTGTTTAATTGTTGGCTGGGTCCTGGCTATCGGTTAACTCCCTGATAAGAAAGAAGACCATTCTGCACTTTGAAGATGCTCCCCCAGGTCTTAACTGGAGTATTGTTATTGCACGACTTGTGTTGCTTTCTTTAACACACTCCAAAACACCAGTAATTGTCCCTCTGTTCACCAGAGCATCTTTAGAGAATACGCTTATTCCACCACAAACTCAATCTCCTTAAAAACACAGTTGCAGAGCATCATTAAATGGCCATTTTTAAAGGACTTCTGGTGTGCTCTGGTCACAGAGGTGTCTCCTTTGGGAGCGAGAAGACATGAGAAGTGCTTGACAGTTGGATATGGGTGTAAGTGCACTAGTTCTCTCTTCTCCCCCCGACACAGCAGTGGTCAGCAGTGGTGGGGATAGTGGGGTTTTGGCCCATTAGCTGAATGCTGTTTAATGAGAGGAAGAAAGTGGGATGGAGAGAGAGAGGGCAGAGCTAAAGGCTGACTCTTTTTTAATGAGCAAAGTGTGAGTCAATAAGCAATGGACGGCTTCTGCAATTCATGGATGGTTAATGACATTGCTAATCCCTAAGTGACCCCGCGGGCGAAACAATTGGTTTTCACCCTTGTATGTTGAAATATCCCAGCAACACCTACCCTGAGCCTGGGATGTCTCTCAGACAGGGCACATGTTGCAATATACAGCATGTTCTTAAATATGGAGCTAAATAGATTCAGACAGAGATATGGGAATATTGAGAATACCATTTTTTTCTGAAACAAATATAAAAGTAATTATTTTAATTCTGTTAGATAAGTACATGAGTTCACTAATAAAATACATCCAAATACATTATACTGCATTAAAATAGTAATTCTCATGGTTTCCCATTTATCTTGTATCAATATACTTACTGTTTAAAAGAAAAATAAAGAAGTGCTCATATTACATAAATTAAGTGATAAATTAAATAATATTATCAAATAAAAAATAATATCAAGTAAAAATATATAGGGGAACCTAAACACAGTACATAAATCCTTGACCAAAGTCTAGTTCTCATGGAGACTAGATATGATGACGTGTCTGGTCATCATCTTCTCCATCTACATTATCCTCCATTGTCAACTCAACCTCAGACTTGCTGTCCATATGGAATAGGATATGCAGATTTAAAAGTAAAAGTAATGTGAAACCAACTTGATTCCAGATCACATTCCAGGCTGGACTTCAGTGGTCTGCGCTCCTGAGCCACTGCCACATCAGATCTGGCACAGCTGAATTAATGGATGTTTGAAAGGAAATCCAGAATTCTCTGGGGTGTTTTCATGCATAGGCCCCTTACCCTATAATCAGTGTTTTAGTGGAGCCCCTGTCATCATAAAGCCAGGAACATTTCCAGCGCAGTGTTGGGTAAATCACAAACTAGAGAAAACTGTGGATTTTAACATCTCATTATGGTACACAAGAAATATGAGTAAATATTTTTTGTTTGTTTTGTTTTGTTTTGTTATTCAAAAAAATATAATTGTAATAGTAAAAGTAACATGGCCTTTAAATGTATTCTGAGATTAATCCAACTGTTTAAAACCACTGAAATCATTTGTTATATGTTTTAGATAGTTTTAGTGTGTTTGAAGATATAGTCAGGTGTTACAGAATAGCTAACCAAACATACCAAAATAAATCTGTACAATTTTCTAGGTTTTGCAATATTTTCCAAAATTGTTTAATAGTGACTGTATTTCAACAGTTTTTCAACATTTAGTTACAACAACAGTTATATTGTAACCACTGCTTTACAGTAAAAGTAATTGAAACAATAATCTCTGTTATTCAGTATTATGGAGGTCTGAGTCATTTTAGAACTGTCTGTTCTAAATCCAGGTTTGGTATATTTTAACAACCACAAACTACTGCAATCCTACTGCAGGCTCCTTTAAAAACACTCATATATATTACAATTACATATAAACCCTTACATATATCAGAACAAACAAAACCACATACAATGCTTAGTGCTTAGTGCTTAGTGCTTGTTTCATTTCACATGCTTATCCTTCCTCTCTCTCACAAAGACCTAGATCCAGATGTCATTTGCTTTCAGCCCAGCCAGCAGAGGAAAGAGAGCTGCCCTGGCAGACAGAGACAGACAGATGAAAGAGAATGATTGGAGACGGAGAGTAATGAAGCAAGGAGCAAAGTGAAGGAGAATAGAAAGGTATGAAGATAGATGTATATACAGAGAGAGAGCAAAAATTGTGAAATATTTTTTTCTTCCTGATGTCTTTATTGGAAGTTCACCATGGGAGCTCTTCATAGCTACTTTAGTCAAGAGAGACAAGACAAAATGTGATACATATCCATTCTCTTTCTTTCTCACACTCTGCCAATCTGTCCCATTTTATTTCATTTCTGCCTTTCACCTGTGTGCGGATGTAAGGTAACTGGGTTTTTTAAATGAAAACCAAAGAAATTTCTAGTTCAGGGATCAGTAGTATTATGGAACTCAAGCAGTATTATTTAAATTTTTTATGTAGTTATCTATGAATATGTAATCATAAAAGAAGATTTTTTTTGTTTTGAAAAAAAATTCTTATCCTTACCCAGTCTGCATTTATTTAATCAAAAATACAGCCAAAAAAAAGTAATATTGTCAAATATTATTACAATTTAAAATAACAGGAACGGAGACATCACATCGGATAACTGACGAATTGGGATATCACTTAGATAGACCAATTTACTTTGAGTGTAAACTAAATGAGCCAATGCACATTGGCATGCAATTACTGCATCCAGCTGTGGCTGATCACAGCATGAGTAGGAGAAGGCAGCAGGTGCACCACATATTCAGGGTTACCATACGTAACTGAGACGTTCCCTTCAAGTCAATTTGGGACAAATTGGGATCCCTACCAAAGGACCAAAGCGACTGCCCCTTCCAGTGTCCTGTTAAAGCCACCTATGCCCCTATTTTCTGGCACAGGCCAGGGATCAGCACAAAAAGACCAGCTACCGCTACTATGGCACTACCTACTCAGTAAGACTGGATAACACTGGTAAAACGTCCCCCTTCCACTTGGAACAGGGATGCTGCGGAAGCCCCAGCCTTCCCAAAGGAGGTTTCGAATGCACTTACACATACAGGTGCTGGTCATATAATTAGAATTTAATCAAAAATTTGATTTATTTCACTAATTCCATTCAAAAAGTGAAACTTGTATATTATATTCATTCATTACACACAGACTGATATATATTTCAAATGTTTATTTCTTTTAATTTTGACGATAAAAAACTGACAACTAAGGAAAATCCCAAATTCAGTATCTCAGAAAATTTGAAAATTACTTAAGACCAATACAAAGAAAGGATTTTTAGAAATTTTGGCCAACTGAAAAGTATGAACATGAAAAGTATGACCATGTACAGCACTCAATACTTAGTTGGGGCTCCTTTTGCCTGAATTACTGCAGCAATGCGGCGTGGCATGGAGTCGATCAGTCTGTGGCACTGCTCAGGTGTTATGAGAGCCCAGGTTGCTCTGATAGTGGCCTTCAGCTCTTCTGCATTCTTGGGTCTGGCATATCGCATCTTCCTCTTCACAATACCCCATAGATTTTCTATGGGGTTAAGGTCAGGTGAGTTTGCTGGCGAATTAAGAACAGGAATACCATGGTCCTTAAACCAGGTACTGGTAGCTTTGGCACTGTGTGCAGTTGCCAAGTCCTGTTGGAAAATGAAATCTGCATTTTCATAAAGTTGGTCAGCAGCAGGAAGCATGAAGTGCTCTAAAACTTCCTGGTATAAGGCTGCGTTGACCTTGGACCTCAGAAAACACAGTGGACCAACACCAGGAGACATGGCACCCCAAACCATCAATTATTGTGGAAACTTTACACTGAACCTCAAGCAACGTGGATTGTGTGCCTCTCCTCTCTTCCTACAGACTCTGGGACCCTGATTTCCAAAGGAAATGCTAAATTCACTTTCATCAGACAACATAACTTTGTGAGTGCACCATGTCCCTGTGTTACAACCAATCTTGAGACTGAGCTAGTATGAGCCAGTTGTCAAGATAGTTGAGAATGTAAATGACCTGCTGTCTCAGAGGAACAAGGGCTGCCTCCGCAACTTTTGTGAAGACAGGGGGCAACAGGGACTGGGACGCCCCTGAACTTGGGAGGACGACGGGCAAACTGAACCGCATAGCCAAATCTGATGGTCTGATTTGGGTCTGAAGGAGCCAATGAGACGTACTGGGCAGCACAAGCCAGGCTCCCAGGTCCAAAGTGGGGTCTGAGTGTGTTCAACACTTACCTGCGTTCAGGCAGGGGGTGCATGAGTAGTACATTTAATAGCACTCTTGATCCGCCCACTGCTGCCTACCAGCGAGAGAGGAGGGTGAGTGCAATCCAGGACTGGCCCGTCCACAACTCCCCGTCCCTTCTGGGTACCCAGAGATAGAGAAAACTGCTAGTTTGTCAAGGTTTTGGGTGCCACAAACAAAAGATTCTCCACCCAGCCCTCCTCTGGGGGAGGGAATGGTATGTTCACCATCTCCTGAAGAGCAGCTTCCACCATCTCTGGGTTCCTATGTCAGGGCCTCTAATTCTTCAGCTTGCCACCAGGTTTTGTGGGTGCCTGACCCAGAGAATTTCTGGGTCATGACCACCCTCATGCAGGTCTTTCAGTGACTTGGCCTGATGAACCTGCAACCACACCATCGCATGTAAGGCAGGGGCAGCTTCTCCACATGCCGTATAAGCACTGCCGGTCAGGGTTAGGGTACCTTAAGGCCTGGGAGGGAAGTGATATCTTGCCCTACCAGGTGGCAGCAGTATCAGGACACAATTGCATCATCACCAACCGCTCCACCAGAGGGATCTGAGCATACCCCCATGCTGCCCCGCCCATCAAGGGTGGTGAGGGAGGATGCGTCACCAGAGCGGTTTCTGGCAGTGAAAGGTGCGGTCCCAATCCGGTGAGCTCATCATGCACCTCCGGGATAAAAGAGACAGTGGTTGGGCCCTGAGAACCAGCATTAGCCAGCCCGAGAAACCAGTCATCCAGACTCGAGAGCTCGGGACGCACTGGAGGATTCCACTTGACCTCAACCCTCTCGGCGGCCTGGGGAAGCATAGCCGATATTTCTTTTTCATCATCTCCCAAAAAGTCTTGCTCACCCTCTGATGCAGCGATCAACATCCGATTGTCAGAGCGGCACGGAAAAATACAAGTGGTACCCCCCTGGAGAGTCCAGCCCGTTCCCTAGGCTGCTCCACTGGCTGCGAAGTGCCGTGCGGAAGAAGGAGCCCTCGGAAGTTGGTTCCTTGGAGGGGAATTCCTCACCATCAGCATAAGACTAGCCAGGTGCCTTAGTGTGCTTAACAGCCAGACATGTGAGGCAGCGATCGTGACCATCACCCAGTGCCAGTTAACAACCGCATCCAGAGACGCCCACATAACAAACGGCCTTGGCCCTCATGTGGCCTCGAGGTGGCACCGCTGGCCTCCTGTCGGGGCATGTGGGCCATGTGTGGCAGTGATTTAACCGTTATCATGTAATATTTATTTGGTTTACTATGGGACACACACTGATCTATAATAGAGAGTGGGGGCACATCATTTTTATTAGTATGCTCTAATGCACAAACATTAAATAAAATGATCATGAAAGTATTTTATTTTTATTTAAATCCTTTATCCATGTGATGCATGGTGTGAGGAAAAGATCCAAATTCATTCATTGGCGATATGTATCTCCTTCCTCTGTAGCTATAGTAAAAATTTAAAAATGTGCCATTAAGAAGTTTTACAACAAGTTTTACGGAAGCGATATCAAACGCTCATTGCCTCTTGCCGGTTTCGTCAGAGATTGCGACATGCCGTGTTTCCAGTGATGCGTGTTTTGAATGAGAAACGCGCGCCTTGAAGGAGTGGATCGGCATAATATTTTCAGCGTTTAACAACTTAAATTATGCCCTGCTCCTCACACTACTATTTTATTTGCCAGAGTGGACTGCAACTGCAATGCATCGTCATTTGGACTACTGTCTGGTAGTTACTACTATGTTATCTGGCTCGGCTCGGTGTTCATCTTCAGTTTCTCTCTTCACAGCAGTTCAGTCAGTGTATTGTTTGAGTAAATGTATTACTCTGGGATATTGTTTTATTTGAACTCAGAAGGAGTGTCCGCCACATTAAAAAAGTTAACAGCTTAAGTCATTTGTGGATTAATGCGTATTGGAGACGCGAACCATTTAAAACGATTCAGTTCGATTTGGTGAACTGGTTCAAAAAGATCCGGTTACATCAAATGATCCGTTTACATCAAATGAGTCTAACTGACCCTCTGATGTCACATGCACTACTTTGATGATGTTTTTCTTACCTTTCTGGACATGGACAGTAGACCGTACACACAGTTTTAATGGAGGGACTTAGAGCTCTCGGACTAAATCTAAAATATCTTAAACTGTGTTCCAAAGATAAACGGAGATCTTACGGGTTTGGACGACATGAGGGTGAGTTATTACATCATTTTGATTATTGGGTGAACTAACCCTTTACGGCTGAGAATTGGCACCAATAATAAAACCTGTTTTGGCCCAGTTCAGGGCCAGCTAAGGCTGATTTACTGGCTGAGATTCGGGCCGGTTATGGCCCATGTGTGGCCCGAGTCTTTAATCCAGTTCTGGGCCACTTCAGGGCCCTCATTCTTTGCGGTACTTTGGCCGAGGGAAAAGTCATTGTGTGGCCCGGATCTGGGCCAGAAGACATTTGCTATGTGGGCTCATGGGTGGAAAGACATCTTTAAAAAGACGCGTCTTTAAAAATGTGAATGATCTTTTAGAATTGCTCTTTTAAATGTTCTGAAGTGCACAAGGGAGATGGCTGCTTGCAGCACAAACAGGGGGTAGTGCAGCTTGATGTGTGCAACCCACTCAACACGGGAAAATCACTGCAGCTGAACCGCCGTACCGGCAACAAAAGAGCTCCAAAGAATGTGCTGAACTCATTCAGTCTCTCTCTCTCTCTCTCTCCATGGAGAAGTCAGGAGCTGAACGGTATGACTGCTGTGCTCCAAAAAGAAAAGCTGAGTATGCGTTGCACCTGCAATCATCACATGCCCAAAGTGGAGCATTTGAGCATACACTCGAAGTGGATTGGTCTCTCTTAAGTGACATCCCAATTTATCAATGACAGATGTGACTCGGAGTGACTGACTGAAAGAGAACTGTATTTTCAGCATCATTACTCCAGTCTTCAGTATCATATGATCCTTCAGAAATCATTCTAATATGTGACCCTTGACCACAAAACCAGTATAAATTTTTCAAAATTGAGATTTATACATCATCTGAAAGCTGAATAAATAAGCTTTCCATTTATTTATGTTTTATTAGGATCGGAGATACAACTATTTGAAAAATCTGGAATCTGAGGGTGCAAAAAAATCTAAATACTGAGAATATCGCCTTTGAAGTTGCCCAAATGAATTCCGAGAAATGCATATTACTAATCAAAAATTACGTTTTGATATATTTATGGTAGAAAAATTGCAAAATATCTTCATGGAACATTTCTTAATATCCTACTGAATTTTGGCATAAAAGAAAAATCTATCATTTTTTTTGACACATACAATGTTTTTTTTTGGCTATTGCTAAAAATATACCCCAGCGACTTAAGAATGGTTTTGTGCTCCAGGGTCACATATGATGCTTTGCTGCTGAAAAAACATTTATTATCAACAATGATGAAAACAGCTGTGCAGCTTAATCATTTTTGTGGAAACCATGATACCTACTGAATAAAAGTATTAATTACTTTTAAAGAATAAGAAATTCAAAAGAATTCATTTGAATCTAAAAAATTGGCAACATTATAAATGTCTTTACTGTCACTTTTATCAATTTAATGTGTCTTTGCTGGAAAAAGGTATTACACCTTACAGACCCCAAACTTAGAAACAGTGGACAGATTTTTTAATTGTTCGTTTTAAATTGTTTTAAATAGTGTTGTTTGAATTGGCTTAAATAGTTTAATTTTTACTCTTTTTTTATAACAGACAGACAACCTCCCCCAAACCCCTCATCAAGCAAGTTGTTCCTCTCAGCAGGGCCTCACAGGTGTGAATGATCTTTCTTCCTCCATCTCCTTCCTGTCTGTTTTCTCCTCTTTTTCCTTTTCTATGTATGTTTCCCCTGCAGTAAAGGGCACTGTCTGGGGTGCAGCTACAACTATCCTCAGATAACAGCCACACATCCCTTCCCCAGTCTTTTTTCTACCTAGCTCATACATCCTCTCCAACAGAGGAAATTAGGGCCAGTTTAATTGATCTTAGAGGCCACTAAACACCACCTGAGATTGCTCACTGATTGCTGGACTTGTCATCCACATACAAACTATAAACCTGCACACCCGCCTACTGCTTCCCTTATGAAACAAAAATATATTGCAGTATATTGGAAAATATCATCTAATATATTAGGCATATATTCTTATATATGGGATTTAATATTTATTTTTTCCAATATATTGCAATATATTGAAAGCGGCAATCATTTGTATATTTTGCAATGTATTATATAATATATGTATCATCAATATATTATTAAATGTATTCAAATATATATTATATTAGAAAATAAAAAGGGAAAATAATATATTACAATATATCACAATATATTTTAAGAAATATATTGGTAAATATATTTTCCTTTCGTAAGGGTTATCTTTGCCTTTGGCCAATATCAGTCCCTTTACTCCTCTTCACTTAGAAAGAGCTGTCCAGAGAAAATATATAGCCCACTTCTTTTATAGACATTCTGAACTCTATTGGTGTTAGACAACACGTTTCAGGACCTACTCATTGTCGAAATCATACTCTAGATTTAATACTGTCACATGGAATTGATGTTGATGGTGTTGAAATTATTCAGCCAAGTGATGATATCTCAGATCATTATTTAGTTCTTTGCAAAATTCATATAGCCAAAATTGTAAATTCTACTTCTTGTTACAAGTATTGAAAAACCATCACTTCTAACACAAAAGACTGCTTTTTAAGTTATCTTCCTGATGTATCCAAATTCCTTAGCATATCCAATACCTCAGAACAACTTGATGATGTAACAGAAACTATGGACTCTCTCTTTTCTAGCACTTTAAATAAAGTTGCTCCTTTACGCTTAAGGAAGGTTAAGGAAAACAGTTTGACACCATGGTATAATGAGCATACTCGCACCCTAAAGAGAGCAGCCCGAAAAATGGAGCGCAGCTGGAGGAAAACAAAACTAGAGGTATTTCGTATTGCTTGGCGGGAAAGTAACATATCCTACAGAAAAGCATTAAAAACTGCTAGATCCGATTACTTTTCTTCTCTTTTAGAAGAAAACAAACATAACCCCAGGTATTTATTCAATACAGTGGCTAAATTAACGAAAAATAAAGCCTCAACAAGTGTTGACATTTCCCAACACCACAGCAGTAATGACTTTATGAACTACTTTACTTCTAAAATCAATACTATTAGAGATAAAATTGCAACCATTCAGCCGTCAGCTACAGTATCACATCAGACAGTGCACTATAGATCCCCTGAGGAACAGTTCCACTCATTCTCTATTATAGGAGAGGAAGAATTGTATAAACTTGTTAAATCATCTAAACCAACAACATGTATATTAGACCCTATACCATCTAAGCTCCTGAAAGAGGTGCTTCCAGAAGTCATAGATCCTCTTCTGACTATTATTAATTCCTCATTGTCATTAGGACATGTCCCCAAAACCTTCAAACTGGCTGTTATTAAGCCTCTCATCAAAAAACCACAACTTGACCCCAAAGAACTAGTTAATTATAGACCAATCTCGAATCTCCCTTTTCTGTCCAAGATACTAGAAAAGGTGGTATCCACACAATTATATTCCTTCTTAGAGAAAAATGGTATATGTGAGGATTTCCAGTCAGGATTTAGACCGTATCATAGTACTGAGACTGCTCTTCTTAGAGTTACAAATGATCTGCTCTTATCATCTGATCGTGGGTGTATCTCTCTATTAGTTTTATTGGATCTTAGTGCTGCGTTTGACACAATTGACCACAACATTCTTTTGCATAGACTTGAATACTTTGTTGGCATCAGTGGAAGTGCATTAGCATGGTTTAAAATCGTACTTATATGACCGCCATCAGTTCGTAGCAGTGAATGAAGATGTATCCTATCGATCACAAGTGCAGTATGGAGTACCTCAAGGCTCAGTACTAGGGCCGCTACTCTTCACGCTTTATATGTTACCCTTGGGAGATATCATCAGGAAACATGGTGTTAGCTTTCACTGTTATGCTGATGATACTCAGCTCTATATTTCTTCGCAGCCCGGTGAAACACACCAATTTGAAAAACTAATGGATTGCATAGTCGATATAAAAAACTGGATGACGAGTAATTTCTTACTGCTAAATTCTGAAAAAACAGAGGTGTTAATTATAGGACCTAAAAACTCTGCTTGTAATAACCTGGAACACTGTCTAAGACTTGATGGTTGCTCTGTCAATTCTTCATCATCAGTTAGGAACCTAGGTGTGCTACTTGATCGCAATCTTTCCTTAGAAAGCCACGTTTCTAGCATTTGTAAAACTGCATTTTTCCATCTCAAAAATATATCTAAATTACGGCCTATGCTCTCAATGTCAAATGCAGAAATGTTAATCCATGCATTTATGACCTCAAGGTTAGATTATTGTAATGCTTTATTGGGTGGTTGTTCTGCACGCTTAGTAAACAAACTACAGCTAGTCCAAAATGCAGCAGCAAGAGTTCTTACTAGAACCAGGAAGTATGACCATATTAGCCCGGTCCTGTCAACACTGCACTGGCTCCCTATCAAGCATCGCATAGATTTTAAAATATTGCTTATTACTTATAAAGCCCTGAATGGTTTAGCACCTCAGTATTTGAATGAGCTCCTTTTACATTATAATCCTCTACGTCCGCTACGTTCTCAAAACTCAGGCAATTTGATAATACCTAGAATATCAAAATCAACTGCAGGCGGCAGATCCTTTTCCTATTTGGCGCCCAAACTCTGGAATAACCTACCTAACATTGTTCGGGAGGCAGACACACTCTTGCAGTTTAAATCTAGATTAAAGACCCATCTCTTTAACCTGGCATACACATAACATACTAATATGCTTTTATTATCCAAATCCGTTAAAGGATTTTTAGGCTGCATTAATTAGGTAAACCGGAACCGGAAACACTTCCCATAACAACCTATGTACTTGCTACATCATTAGAAGAATGGCATCTACGCTAATATTTGTCTGTTTCTCTCTTGTTCCGAGGTCACCGTGGCCACCAGATCCAGTCTGTGTCCAGATCAGAGGGTCACTGCAGTCACCCGGATCCAGTACGTATCCAGACCAGATGGTGGATCAGCACCTAGAAAGGACCTCTACATCCCTGAAAGACAGCGGAGACCAGGACAACTAGAGCCCCAGATACAGATCCCCTGTAAAGACCTTGTCTCAGAGGAGCACCAGGACAAGACCACAGGAAACAGATGATTCTTCTGCACAATCTGACTTTGCTGCAGCCTGGAATTGAACTACTGGTTTCGTCTGGTCAGAAGAGAACTGGCCCCCCAACTAAGCCTGGTTTCTCCCAAGGTTTTTTTCTCCATTCTGTCACCGATGGAGTTTCGGTTCCTTGCCGCTGTCGCCTCTGGCTTGCTTAGTTGGGGACACTTCATCTACAGCGATATCGTTGACTTGATTGCAAATAAATGCACAGACACTATTTAACTGAACAGAGATGACATAACTGAATCCAATGATGAACTGCCTTTAACTCTCATTTTTGCATTATTGACACTGTTTTCCTAATGAATGTTGTTCAGTTGCTTTGACGCAATGTATTTTGTTTAAAGCGCTATATAAATAAAGGTGACATTGACATTGACTTAATATAGCACTCACCTTCTCTGAGGAGTTGAGAGATAGTATCAGCCATGGGAGTTCCCCTGCTCAGGAACCAGGTTTGTGGCTTCCAGAGAAACATACAGTTGATTAGATGATGCATTTAATTGCTCTGTTTGTATAAAGGTGAAGGATTCAATTTAGTTTATGTTGTTTTAACTTTTTCAGCCAGCATCTCCAATACAAGCAAAGGATTAAATGTGTCTTCTTGAATAAGCAAACATGCCCTGTTAATTTTAAACATGACAAAAACTTTTTTGAGTGTTAATGGTCTCTATCCTTCTAATCTGTTATTTCACAGCAACAGAAGAGTTTCACAGCAGAATTATGGATTTTCCTTCGTCGCTCGTCCCTGTAGTTTATTAGCACCCTTTTGGGTTAATCAACCTTCAGGTAAAAATGACAAGCTTCTTCAAAGGATTAAAACCTTTGTGGGTTGTCTCTCATGTCAGGTTCCTAGTTCTCCTGATGTACTGTTTTATAAGGGGACATGACCTAAGAGTCTGGCCCCTGAGAGCGCTCTGAATATGCTCTTCACAGAACAGCCAGGTGCAGTTGACTCAACATGACTATCAAAACAGAGAGATTTGTTTTGCCTAAGATGCAGCCAAGAGAAGAACCCCTTTTAAAATAATTCTTTATTTTTGAGTGATGCAATGTTGTTATGTGTGAAACTGCGGAAGGCAGTTTTGGCACCCAGCCAAGCCTTTACATACAAAGGGAAAAACATTGGCTCAGGCTGCAGGAGTGCAATAGATTGTGAGATTTATGGGATGTGATAGTGAACAGGTTATATGCTCAATGCATGCTTTATGACTGGGCATATCGCCTCTGAGGTCCTGTTTTTTTCATTGTAGCCTATTTCTCATATGGGTGATTAATTTTATTTGTTATTTGAGTTTAAAAATACATTACAGATTCACACATATATTGTCATTAATGCACCTAGTCTATGATGAGTATGTCTTTAATTTTTGTATAACAATTTACTTTGGGATTTTAAAAAAATCTCATTAAAAAAAGAATTGTTTGGATTTCTATTTTATTTTATTTTATTTTATTTTATTTTATTTTATTTTATTTTATTTTATTTTATTTTATTTTATTCAGCAAGGACAGATTAAACTGATCCAAAATCACAGTAATACAGAGCCACGCACATGACATACACGAGAACAAAAAGTATACATTATGGCCTACAATTGGTTAATTACTTTCTCCCTCATTTTATTTAAATCATGACTACAATTTACTAATTTCCTTTCCTCGTTTTTGTAAATCATGGCAATGTGTAGTAATTTGTTTCCATATTTGGATTTAATTACATATGATAAATTATTACAGTGTTACCAGAAATTCTTCAAATAAATGCCATCCTTCTATTCATCAAAAAATCCTAAAGAAAAGAAACATATCACAATTTCCATAAAAGTATTAAGCTGTGCAACTAAATTGACAACATTGATAAAAACAAGGAATGTTTCTTAAACACCTAATTGTGATTTATTTACATGAAATATATATTTATTATTATTAATTTATTATCAATAATAATTTATTAATATTTAAATAGAAATATTTTAAATAGTAATATTTCACTATATTACTGTTTTACTTTTTTTTTTTTTTAAGTGCAGCCTGGGTGAGCATAAGACACTTCTTTCCTAAACATTAAAACAATCTTACAGACTGCAAACCCTGTTTCTGTATCAAAATAGAGGTTTAGATTCTAGTGTTCTAAGCTAGACTGGCTCAGGTTTCTGTTCAAACGTTGCTCAGTGAAGGCTAAAGTGTTTCAGATATGACATGATTGAGAAGCTTTTCAGCACTCTTGATGTCACTTGATCTGAGAAGGAATGCAGAAGTAACACAGATGTATGGTCCACACTGTACACGTCAAATAGAGAAAAATTTCCTTCCCTCAAGGAGACGTTTAGACATCTTTTGAAATAGCAGACTAAATCGACTTGTTAGGTGAAGACCAGATGCATTCTGAATAGCGCAACTTTTACAAACAGGTTTTCAGTTCCTTTCCAGGGAAGGAAATCACTTTGCTTGTAGGTTTTTCCTCAAACAAGTGTTTTGATTCGAGACAGCATTTTTGTTTTTGCCATTTCCCATGAATTTCCCATGATTTGAATAAACGTTCTGAACACTAGCTCCTTAATTCAAACTATATCTTTAAACTCATACCTTGTAAAATGCACACTGCAGCCTGTGTTCATAAATGAGTGGACATTGGCAAAAGGCAGTGAATGTAAACAAACGCTCTAATTCTAGATAATAGTTCACTGCACATGATGCTCAGGGAACAGCAATGACCAGTCACAGTGGCTTCATTATCACTTTAATTTGTATTAGTGAGGCTTATTCTCAGAGGAATAATTATGTATCTAGTATGTGCTCACTTAATGAGGTTAAACTTAAGTCTTTGCACTGAATGGGGTCCAGTCTTGCCAGTATGTGAAAACAAAGTGCAGTTCTCAGTGGTATGCTGCCTTTTTCTGTAATTGCTGTTTGTTAGCCGTACACTATTATTACACTTAAGATGCCAAATAGGCTTGGCAGTAATTCTGTCCTTATCGATGTATGAACATATTTGTAATCACTTTTGTAATTAGAGCTCACCACTTAGTATGAGAATATTAATGCAGTGTATACAATGCAACACTCAAAATCACGATACAGCAACATTTTCTGTGTAGTGCACTAGGGAGTCGCCCTATATCTGCTATCACAGGAGCTTATCACTGCGTAAAGTGCATGTAAAGATCTCTGGTTTAAACAGCCTGATCCTGCTCCACAACTCAGCTAAAGCCATTTAAACACTCTGACCTGCAGGAGATACAATCAGAGAATACTCTTATCAAATAGATGGACCCCTGTCATCACACAACCTCTCGAACCTTGCCTCAAGACTGTTGAAGACTTGCCGCAAACTGCTGAATCACCACTCATCTGAAGGTTACTACCAGATTGTGCAGATGTTTGTTGGTATCTGTATTATCAGTGGTCTCACAGCCTGCTTGGGCTTAAAGATCTGTTCTGGAAAAAAAAAATCATAAAATACCTTTTCTGCTATATTCTTGTGCTCAACGGTATGGTCTGCACCTGCAGTACATGACTGGACAAAATTTAGTTTTACTTTTGAGTGGTCAAATAAAAAGTATACGTTTATTCTACAAAAATGTATTTATGGGTCAAAGATGTATAAGTGTCCAAGAAAAAATAAATCCATTTAAAATGGATGATGGTTTCATATATTATATATATATATATTAAGAAAAAAAAATTTTCAAGAAAAAGATTACATTTAATAACTTTATATATATATATATATATATATGTGTGTGTGTGTGTGTGTGTGTGTGTGTGTGTGTGTGTGTGTGTGTGTGTGTGTGTGTGTGTGTGTGTGTGTAATGTAGTGTAACCAAGTAAAATCAAATAAAAAGTGACATTTTGACATATGAGTGTATACATCTTGACAATTATACAAATTAAAAAAAAAGTTATTACTTATTTAAATATCTTGAATAATTAATAACTAAATGTCATTAGGTTTTGGGAGATAACTAGTTTGTCATGAAAAGGTCCAATTATCTACATTTTCAAGAGACTTCAAAAGGCAGGGTACAGACTTATTGACCTTGACACAGTCATAAGGGTCTTCAGGGGTCCTATGACATCATTTCCTTTTTGTTTGTTCGTTTTAGTTATTTTTTGCATGTTGCTGGCTTCACATTTTTGAAAGTGTGATTTTGCAGACAAAGCCTTTTTTTTCACAAAAATAATAATAGAAGACTATACATTTTCAGGGATTTAATTATTTCTTAATTATGACGTGTGTGAATCGCATTTTAATGTACTTTTGAATAAATTACTTAAAAAAAATAAATAAAAATTATCTGAGAACCATACATGTAATTTAGCTTTACTGATATTGCACTGAAACTTAACTAATGGGGCTCAAATATTAAACAAACCCCGATCCTCACCAACTAGCTCAACAACACCAATTCACCCAGCCCTCCTCTGTCTCTTCTCCTCCTCCCTCCTCGTTAAAAACACCTCTTTTTTCTTTTTCTCCAAAGTTAGGGAGGGAAACCAGCTTATCAGTGATGAAGAGGGATTTATTAATGAAAAAAAGATAATAGCTACCCATAGGGCCATAGAGGCCTGATTTACTGCCACTAATATTTAGGATTCCTACAGCCAGGCAGGCCGGGACTCTTTATCTTCCCCCCTGCCTGTGGCGCTGAGAGGTGCAGGGTCGAGGCCGGACGATGAGGGATGAACCCCCACGAAACCAATGCTCTCACTCTCTCACTCAAAGCAATTTTGGACACAGAGTTATCCGAAAGGAGGAAGTTAGAGGGTGCTTGAGGCATCTGTTAAAGCCCAGCTCAGAGATCTGTCAAGCACCTGCTGAGAAAGGTGTCAAGCCTTCCCAACACACTGGCTCACTTTTTAATCTGTCATATAAGAGTCAAGTCCAGCAAGCCATGATCTTTATTCTAACATTTGCCTGTGTCCACGTGGACACAAATAATATGTTGTAAATCACGAAATAAAATAACATGAGTTGCCTGTTCCACACATTGGCCGTTTCTCAATTCCAAGAACACAAAGAATGGTTTTGAGTTCTCATGGAGAATGGTCTTGCTCGGAAGGACGCGAGAACACAGAACACGTCTTTGTGAGAACTGAGATGAGCTGTGATCTTGCTGCTCAACTGACAATCTCCGCACGTTGTAAGGAGCGAGACAGTAGAGCACAGTACACAATAAATATCACATAACATCACAAACAAATAAATTCAATTTTAAAACATTATTAGACAATAGTTTCATGTTATTTCATGTTAATTCTTTTTTATTTTAACGCATGTATTCGTGAAAATTATTAGACTTAGGCATGTATAATGTTACCTGTGTTAAAATGCTCAATGTTTAAAAAATATACCAATAAAAAGTATGACAGGCTTTTTTCCAGGTCTTTATCACTTTATGAAAATTATGCAAAACAAAATGACAAAATTTACTTTCAAGAGCCTTCGCATATTTACGAGCTTGCAGTCTCTCAAGTCTGCATTCGATGCATCCTCGATATCAAGAACACATCTGAGCAAACACATGCATCCTCTGTACTTTCGTTATTGAGTATTGGAGTTGAACTTCGATGGTTAATGATGGATCATCAGATCCAACTAGATCTTACTCAAGATCACTTAAGAATGCATATTGAGAAACAGCCATTCTCTTCTTAACATAGCTATTGTGTGTATCCTGCCATGCACTTTTTTCATAAAAATGTCAAGAAACCGTCATAGTGTTTGTATAACTGTTTATTAGTAGAAAACAGATGTTTCCATTTGTGCAACACAACCATAATTCCACCTTTATTTCTATCCATTTATCACTAAGTCCTCTGGGGGGTATTTAAAGCTGGAGCCCTCTATAACAGACACTAATCCAAATAGGGTTACTTTTATTATACTCAAAGAATATATAAACTGAAAAGTTCGGTCAGGCTGCACATTGAATAAAGCTGAGCACACGGATTATTTTATTTTATGTAGTCATGTAATTTAGTGGTCTATTTCCAAATTATTTTGTTATCTTGTATGGGTATATAAGGTTATGAGACTGCTGAGAGCTTTAACTGCTTTTACCTGAGCACAGGTGACAGGTGATCTTCAGGGCTGGATACACCGTTCAAGATGACAGGGATCCTAACAGGATATGAGGAGATATGCAGCTGTCTGTCCATGCTGATCCCTGCGCTGACCGGGAGGCAAAGGGAACTTCGGCAGCCGCACTTAAATGAGAGGTCACAGGTTCAAACCACAGGTGTTGTGCCCTGCAGCAAGACACTTCCCGTCTAAACAGTGTAAACGGTTTTCAGGAATGCGAAAGTGCATGACTGGATCAAAGGAGGCAGCCGATCAGAATCCCGTTGACACTGTATCTTTTGGAGAGACTTTGGTTTAGCCATCCTGGTTTAAGTGGTGAGCTTTGACAAAGATGAAAGCTGTGTTATTACCTGGCTTGTCTCGATGTAATGAGGTTAGCTAAAGTTTGGAGTGAGAAAAAAAAAAATATATATATATATATATGTATATATATATATATATATATATATATATATATATATATATATATATATACATATACATATATATATATATATATATATATATATATATCAGCACCATAACTGATGACCAGGTTAACTTGAGCATCAAACAAAAAAAGATGCAGGTTTAACACTCAAGATAAGAACTTTTAACTCAAATTAACATGAGCCATTTGTCACTGTTAGCCTGCTCATTAGTTAAAACTGCATAAGTGAATTTGTTGTTCTCACCTATTTAGAGCCTAGATTAATCAGGAGATTGTAGCACTATCCTGCAACCCATGTCACATATGTTTTTCACCATTGCTTTATGCCTCAGGTGGTAAAAGCTTTGCCATATGACCGCCGCACACCCTTTAGTAGCAAATAACACATCGGTGGAGCAGGTGTGGCATATCTAGCTTTTGAAAAGTGAGCACCATAGTAAGACACAGGAATACAAATTTGCTCAATGGGCCATTGAGCAACTTATGAGCAAAATATTTTTTTTCATGTATATATTAATTACGGTCATTAATTTCCTGGCATTCTCTACTATTTATGCTCTTTTTGGATTAATATACACTACTGGTCAAAAGTTTAGGATCAGAACGATTTTTTATGTTTTTTAAAGGAGTTTCTTATGCTCATCGAGGCTGCATTTATTTGATCAAAAATACAGTGAAATTTTAATACTGTGAAATATTATTATGTAAAATAAAAAATGTCTATTTTAATATTCATTAAAATCTCATTTATTCCTGTGACGCAATGCTGAATTTTCAGCATCATTACTCCAACCTTCAATGTCACATGATCCTTCAGAAATCATTCTAATATGCTGATTTATTATCCGCGCTGGAAACTGATGTGATTCACATTTTTTTGGATACTTTTTTCAGGATACTTTTATAAATAAAAAGTTTAAAAGAAGAACATTTCTTTAAAACATAAATATTTTCTAACAATATATACTACCATTCAAAAGTTCGGGGTCAGTCGTTTTTTATTCTTTATTTGTGTTAAATTGTTAAGAAGTCATAACAAAGACTTATATTGTAAGAAAATATTTAAATTTTGAATAAATGGTGGTCCTTTTTATTCATCAAAGAATCCTGAAAAACAATATATTGGGGTAATTTTAAAGTAATTTTAAAGGATATTAAAAAAGAAACCATTATTATATATTGTAATAACATTTTGCAAGATTACGTTCTTTTTTATTGTTGTTTTTGTTGTTAATTTTTATTACATTTTTCTATCTGTATTTTTGATCAAATAAATGCAGCCTTGATGAACATAAGAGACCTTTTTTAAAAACAGTACAGGTCTGACTGCTCCCAAACTTTTGAATGGCAGTGTATATGCATTAAAATGCAAGCCATCTGTTCTTTAATTATATATTAATTCTAGTCAATAAATTGAGAGCGTTTTCTAGTACTTATGCTCTGTTTAGATTAATATATATTAAAGTACCTTCCATCTATTATTTATATATATTATTTTAAAAATGTATGTGTCAGTGTACACATCAGAGTCTGGAACCCACTAATTAGCTTTAATTTAAACTCTTCTTTTAGCTGATTCAATTTCTAAATCTTTAATTTCCTTTTTCTATTCTGAAAGACATCACGCCTTCAGAATATTTCATCCTTCCAGCATATCACCACCTCTTTCAAATAATCTCTTTGCCCAGGCAGAAATCTTGCCGACAGATAATCAGAGATAAATATGCTTAATTGAGGCCAAGTGAACTTTCTCTATCCGCATTACAGTCAAGCAATCTAAAGTAAATGTGCTAATTAGAGCAAAGCTCTGTTCCCGCAGAATGCTGAGTGGGCCGGGTTGCTTAAAAGATGCTTCACTACGGCTAAGCCATTAACATGGGAAGGTTCACATTGCAGATGCATCAACACAATATCACAGCTTGTTCAGTGTGCGATTTCTGTGTTAAATGGTAAAATGATAGTTTATATTCTTCACCATTTGGGTAAGAAAACAGTAACCTGTATAGTAGTGTTATTGTAGATCTCTTACTGAAGTATAATCAGGCACTATGGGGATTTTTCACCATCAAGATACATCTCATGTGTAAATAGAGACATTGAACAGATCTGACTGAACCACACCTTTTCTTTTACACAGCTTCCTCTATTTGCCCGCCAACAAGTTTACATCTCGACTAACTGGGATTCAAAATGTGGGAAAAACTGCTGAATAGCAGACAAGGGGATATAACAGATTCAGGTCAAACTGAGGTGAATATTAGCATTTCTCTCCATTTTTCTGAAGGGTCTGAGAGCCCAGTGTCCCTGATCAGACCGCAGGCCGTAGCCCTGATGAGACTGGACCACTAACACCCAAGGGAGGCAAGTTCCTAATTACCCATTGTGCCTGACAGAAGCCTCTTAATTACCAACTTCATTAGCTTGCTGGTCTTTGTTTTTCTTCGGTAGGGGCCGGTATAGGATGGGGGTGGAGGCTCGTAGAAGGGAGAAACGAGTTGCTGTTTTAGCACCTTTCCTCCCCTTTCTGAACAATTCTTTTTCCTCTCTCTCTCTCTCTCTCTCTCTCTCTCTCTCTCTCTCTCGCTCACACTCTTTCCTCTCTTCAAGGAAATGTTAAGACCTGAGTCAAGGATCTAATTATATTCATGGTGAGAATCAGACACCTTTTAACTAGCCTCTGGAGTCCCTAAAAGGACAGCAAGTGTCTGGGCAGGAGAAAGAGAGAGCTTCTCACACGCACACACATGAACACACCACCTTTCACGTGTGAAGTGGTCTGCTTTACTCTTTTCTCTCACTCAAAAAGCAACCTGAAGTGAACACAAAACGTAAAACTATAAAAAGCTCCAATGCACTTAGTTCTAAACGTATTAATTGGGTCTTTTTATTGTAGTTTTATTCAATATTTTATATAATAATCATATTTTTTAAATACAGTGTAATTTAATCAAAATTCTGTCAACTTGCCTAAATTACAGTTTACAGTCTTATTTAATTGCTCTTTTGTTCTCATGTCATTGTACATGTATGTGTGTATATATGTACCACAAGCTCCTAATATATATATATGTGTGTGTGTGTGTGTGTGTGTGTGTGTGTGTGTGTGTGTGTGTGTGTGTGTGTGTGTGTGTGTGTGTGTTTGCACACACTTGGCCAATAAAGGTAATTCTGATTTCTGATCTGATTTTTTTTAATATGTGAATAATTTATATGATAATAGTTGAGAGTGAATTTTATTTAGAAAAGAATACAAAGAAAAGTATATTATCTTAATGCTTTATTAACCCCAAGTACTTCAGTCCAGTGACATCATTCTTTCTTTTTTTCAGTTTGTGCTCTTCTCAGAGTGTACTGTTGATGGAAACAGTGACCATTCCTAAAACGGTGTGTGATTTCAAAATTCATAATGTTGAAAGTGTGGATCTGTGTGTTTTTTATTTTCTTTTTTTTTCACTGCAATTACAAACTGTACAGGAACAGTTATTAGTTCTGTTATATATTCCATTTAAAAAATATAAATAATAAATAAATAAACCAAAACTGGAGTAATTCTTAAATAAGAAAGTGCTCAAACCAAACTTTTCAGTCTCGTTATACACACTACCCTCCTCCTGTCTGCTCCATACTTTCCCACTAAATTCCATTTGCTAAACATGGATCATTAGAATTTTTTTCCCTTTAAGAACTTTTTTCTTCTTCTTTTTGGTGCTGCAACTGTTGGACAATGTTTCAGTCTAGGCAACACACCAATATGGGACTGGTTTGCAAATTTGAATCAGGAATAAAGTCTTTGACTTTCAGAGTTTGACACTGACAGTGAGTTATGTCAAGTGGTTTAGTGTTTTCTGTCTGCATGTCAAAGGATTGACATAAGTCAAAAAAAATAAAAATGAAATGAGTCTGAGAATCCCAGACCATAGTGTGTGTGTGTGTGTGTGTGTGTGTGTGTGTGTGTGTGTGTGCGTGCGTGCGTGCGTGCGTGTGTGTGTGTGTGTGTGTGTGTGTTCCTTAAAATAGTCAAGACTTTACAGGCTGAAAGGCTTGTATATATGCAATTTCAAGTGTGTTGTCTAAATCAAGGCTTGCTGCTGTAGTGATGTCTTTCAAAACACACACTCAATGAACTAGTGTTAGAAAGAAAGCATATCAACTTAAGCAACATATGAGAGGAATGACCACAAGGGAAGTAGAGGAGGCGAATCAATAAGGCAACACATGTGATATATTTAGTGAAGCCATTGTTTATTTTATTTAGGGAACCAATCGAGGATTTTCCAAACAGCGAGGCCCCAGAGATATTTTATCAGGTGTACAGTCCAGCCATGAGGAATACATTAGTAGGCTACTTTTAAAGTGAATGTCATTTGGCAATATTTTCGAGAAAATAATAACAATAATAATAATAAATAATAAAATAAAAATATAATAATAATAATAATAATAATAATAGCAATTGTTAAAAAAAACTTTAATTTTTGAAACCATAAGAAATACGCTTTGCACTTGCACTTGAAACAGTCGTCTTATATGACTTTTCAGTTTAAGATAGTTATAAAAGGCTCAAACATCATTTATGAAACATGCAACATTACAAAAGCTGTAATGACCACAGCACTAATGTGATACTTTCAAAAGTCGTGTGTTGCATTCAAATATACAATTATTAAAGCAGTGCACCTGGGAAGTCCAGTGTGAATTTCGTTGTAATTTACTGAGACCAGACCATCAAGCTGACCAGGCTAATGCAGGCAGCAAGCCGACCGATTTACACTGTGCAATTTCAGTAATGTTAAAATTCCTTATAGGCTTAAGGGCTACATGACTGTTTCTAGGCCTATAATATTTGTGGTCTGTATGTGCGTGCGTCTCTCTCTCACACACACACACTTTCTCTCTCGCTCGCTCTGTCTCCGTCTGTGTCTTCAGACATCGAAAATATGTAGAGGTGAGATGTCTGTTAGATCTATACATAGATTGTTGCGTAGATGGAGAGATTGTTAATTTTAAAACTAAAGTTATAGATTTTAGTTAATGATAGTGATTTCTGTCCGTTATATCATCAAGGGGTTGCGGTGTAATAATAAGCAGTAGCCTATAGCCTAACGGAATTATTGGGATTATTGATTGGCTATTGATGTTATTCTAGTAGTCGAAAGGTAGAACGCTAGTTGCACTTGTTCCATATAACTTTTACCAAATCAGTAATCAACAAAATTAGTTTAAATAAAAACTTTCGTAAATTAAATAGAAAAGCATTGAAGTCGGTTGGGTGAACTTAATTTATTTACTGCACAGCCACTGAACATTAAAAACACTTTTTATATGCTACATGAATTTCGCAGTAATATAAAACGTGCTGGCAAGAGTCCCTTTTAAAACGATTTTCCGCAGTCTGTGGATGGCACTTGATAGGTCAAAATGCAATTCGATGAGGCTTAACTTTATAGGTCTACTTTGATAAGAATTTTGATTTCACAAGAATTTACCCTTCAATTTGATTTGACCAATTTATCAAAATACATTTGAGAGAGATTTCCCACTTGCTCTTAGTCTTCATCCTCATCCTCTTCTTCCTGCAAATCTGCTCCAGTATAGTCTGTATCGTGACAGCCACATATTGCACGTTGATGATCGCAAATATAAATGCATTGGATCTGTTAAATTGTCAACCAAAACAGCATTAGAAATAACTGCAGTGTCCCTTAAAATGCCCATGCGTGCTATCCCGATAGATTTTGTTGCCTGCATCTCCATGCTGTTGAGCTATGCTGTATTTCTTACTCAGTCTCTGAAAATATTTCTGAAACAAACAAACAAACGAAATTTCAAACTATGTCTTTATTATATTCCATATGGTTTTAATGTATGAAGATATTTCACGCTATTTATTATTGGTGTCAAGTAGACATTTTTGGACATACAGTGGAAAGTTGTTCATGCAATTTGTGTTTAGTGAAGGGGCTGGGTGGAGTTGGGGGGCTTCAAGCAGAGTTACATGGTTTGTCAGCTATCTACAATACAATGCACTTGACCAAGACTACAAAAGTCAAGTACCATAATATTGCTGTCGCACTATGTTGTGTGCCATAGGCCTAAGATGTTGTGACAGACTTGCATAAATTTAAGAATGGAAACTCTCAGGGCTTTCCTTCGTTAATAATAAAAAGAGAATCTAAGATGATGATATTAAATTTGTAACGTAAACTATTGGAAGGGTGATTATTTTGTAATTGCTCATTAGTCTTGTATATTTATCGCTGTACCTTATGGCAAGGCCGCGGGAATTGTGAGGGGGGTTCATTCTCCCATTACAAGGATCAGTTTCAAAAGTAATTTGTGAAACTGGATAGATTGTGTTTGTCGTGCCGTCACATTCCAGTTCTGGCTATAAATATTATCTCAAACCAGCTTCAGTGGTCAGTTGCATGGAACGCGGCACTCTGGAAATAAGAGCATAAAGCAGAAGCCTGCAGATAATTTCGGATCGTGCAGGACATCCGATCAAAAGACATCTATATGTTTCTGCCAACTGTCAATAAATTGAAGTGGAACTATAACGGAGGACAGTGTGCATAATAATCTGCATCACACTTTTTTTTTTTTGAAATAAGAGTAGCCTAATCTTAGCTAGCCTACATACACACGGTGCAATGCGTTGCTATAATGCAGGTAGTGTATAAGCTATTTTTAATCAAGGCACAGGCCTAAGTTTATTTTGCACACGAGTCCAGACCGTCCAGCGTAGTCTACTGTAAAACTCCCTTTAAGTAGGATCAGCGGACGTAATTAAAGCTAGTAATTGCAGATTAGAGGTTTTGGGTCATTGGGGTTATTTGATAGGAGGCTGTTTTAAATGACGGGTAATTATTTAACATCACTCGTAAGCTATGGTGCAGGTTTTTTCACCTGGGTTTAAAACCCAGACCTCAATTTCAGAAACCACTGCAAGCATTTGGAAGCTACACCAACTTTTTTTCCCCCTGCACTGTATGATGAATCATGGCAATGGTCCTCTGTGATTGATCGTTTGACTTTTGCATAAGCGTGGCGTTGTTGAATGTTTAAGTTAATGTTGCTTCTGAAACAAGTTATCGCAGCACGAGGTAACCTAAGCGGGTCAGAAGGTTCTCAATCGAGTCCCATGGCCCTTGCTTGTTTACAAAAGTAAATCTATCAATAGACCTAACCTATACAAGGTCGAAGTCATAGTCCACCGCTCACTGTTTTCGAATTATTTATTTATTTATGTATTTTGTTGTTGTTGTGGGTAGAGATTGTATCTCTCGAAAATATTTAAATAATTTAAACACAAGAGTTTATTTTAATTTTAATTTAAAATATTTGTCACATAGGCTAATGTATAGGCTAGAATCGAATTGGCCTATATTAAGTAGGCTAGCCTTCGGTTCTCTAATGCCCTTGCATGTTTGCTCTTTATTTGGCACACTCGGGTTCTTTAAAATTAATTTAATAATCTTCTCAACTCACATAGGCTAACGTTAACAAATACTTTAAAGTTTCTAACCCTGGATTAGCTATTTGACGAAATATAGCCTAATTTATTTTCTTTAAATTCAGCTAATTGTCCAGCTTTACATGCAAAACATCAGGCGCATTTAAATCAGCAATGTAAAATTAATAAAAGAGAGCGAGCGGTAATGAGGGGGTGTCCTGTCTTTTGAGGCACAACGGAGGAGAAAGTGCGCCAAATTTGTTTGCAGCGGATCAAGGCTCACCGCCTTCACTGCACTTTCTTTATCTTAATTCCAACTTGAAAAGATATAATTATCTAGTTTGAACAGGGCTGCTATCAAATCCTTCTTTAGGCAGGGTAGGGAACAGCTCGAGTGGATTGTGGGCTCTGAGCCGCTCGGTGTTGCCCGAGATAGGAATAATGAAGTTGTGGAGTCCGGAGATACAAAGGGCATTAACCTCATTAGCATGAAACCTTTTCTTCTAACTATTGTGGGACCCTTTCAGCCTTCTAATCCCTCTATTTCAAAGCTGGGTTTGTAATAAAGCTTTTAGGGGGTTTTCAAAGCTAATAGTGTTCTCCGCTGATTTTTTTATTACCTTTATAGTCCAACGACTGTTCAAAAATCCCCTTGCATAGCCTAGTATGTGTAGCCCAAAGAAATTTTTAACCTTTATCAAACTACGATTAAAAGTTTTGGGGACAACACGAAAACGCTCATCAATGGTATTTCCTGGGATCTCGGGAAAAAAAAATTTCACGTTTGCTAAATAAAATAATAGCTATCTTATTTCATGCAATTTTATTTAGAACGACGATTATTTGGGGATAACGTGCTTTTTAAATGGATATCAAATACAAGTTAATAGATGAATTGACGTCTTTTACATAGCCTACAAATATAAAATTCATATTTGCATTCTACAGCCTGTTATTAATATAATAAAAAGCAAGAACTGAGAAGGAAGGCTAAATACATCCCAGTCGTTGCTGTCGACAAGATTTTAAACAAAGCTCCTATTTTGCGGCACATTGCAAGCCTTCTCTTATCGCGTTGTGAGAGGTAGTCAGATTGTACCAAATTATGTCCAACCAGGCCCCCTTGGATCCACGGATTAACAGATTAAAGTGGACCACTGGGCAATGCATCCCCTTTCCCCCACATATTACTCGTATGATAATTGCCTAAACTGATTTGCACTTTCACAAAAGCTCGCAGGACTCTTTGTAGCCTGAACAGACCAGACGCTGCACTTCTAGCAATGGAATAAAACTGGTCAATGCCAGTCTATGTCAGACTGAGCGGCAAATGAGGCAAGAAAAAAACAAGGACTTCGCTGTGGAAAAATCGAGCTCAAGACCGTTGTAAGCATTCTATTTGTGTTACATTTTAACCAGTCCATTTCCCCGTTAGGCTACATGCTTTATACGCTCATATTAATTAGACAGCTGGAAGAATATTCCATTGATAAAATAGTGATAATTACCATACCTCGCCTGTTTTTCCTAAAGGACAATGACACCAAGGGACCGAATCAAAAGAAGACAACTACCAGTGCAATCCATACAACTGTCCAATAATGATTTTCTAAAAACAGGATGCATCCTAAACCATTTACTATAGGCTACCGGTGAAAAGTTTCAAAACAAAAAGGCTATGATTTTATTCTGAGCAACATATTGATAAAACTTTATTGACAAAATATTGACAATTACATACTTCTTGGAAGTATACTTTGTGTTAAAATTGTAGCAAACTTAACACAAACACAAAATTATTTACATTCTTGTAAAAGACGATTTAACATAAACATTAGCTTTTAGTATCTCTATACATGGAATACGCTCAGTGCTTGAAGTTTTGTTGCCTAGGCGGCCGGCAATTCTTGCATTAATCCTTCGAAGAGGGGCGAGTCCCGATCACATATTCACACCAAGATTGCGGATTCATGGTAAAGCTTCATTTTTAAGGAATGTCATGGAGAATTTTTTTTATTAGAATTACTGTGTGTGGTAAACTTCAATAAAGCTTTTATAGTCTGGTTTAAAATTTGTTTTCCTTCTGAAAAACACTATAACGCAGCACTGCTACTTCATATTGTTTTCACAATCACTTTAACACGAGAATCATAAATTCAAAGACAGCACACTGTTGTAAAACAAAAAGGGGAAGAAGCACACATTTCTTTTCTCAGATTAAAAATAGCATCAAAACAAATTTACTCTGAAAACAAAGGTCAAATTAATTAATTAACCTACAAAAAAATATTTGCTCTACCATGCAATTCAAGTTTTACAAAAAACAGCTGTATATTTTGGTATCTTGATGTGGAAGGTTCACGTATTGAAAAAAATAAAACGGGAAGAAAAATCCCTCAGAAGTGCAAATGTCCTATGCGCATTTGAGCTATGTTTTGTGATAGTGGTGATGCGGGTAGTGTGGTGATGGGGGGCGGGGGTGGCCTGCGTGTAATACCTGTCAATCACCTTGCCTTGGCAACGTGAAAATTATTGACAGTTCCCTTGTAGTGACAGCAGTGCCACCAACAGGATCTCTCACCCTCAAGCTGCCGATCTCGAAGAATCAAAATGTGATACCCACTCCCTCTGTCAGTACACAGCATCCTTATCCGTGACATCCTTCGAGCCACGCCGCTGTCCTGGGTTCAAACAGTTTAAGTCTTTTAATCGTCTGAGGTGACGTCAATTTCCTCAGGGCTTCCTTGTTTTGTGGCCATTCTCCATCGGTTTATGTGATGAGTTCCTTTCTTTTTCTGTTGTGAATCCGAACCTTCCTCCTCCAGTTTCTGACGCTTGAACTTCGTCCTTCTATTCTGAAACCAAACTTTTACCTGTGGTGATAAAAAAAATTAAAATAATCATCGTAAAATTCGCAAATGCTTTTCACTGGCATCGGAATAAAACAATTAAACAAAAAGAGTTGGCCAAACGGAAGGTAGGCTATCACTAACGGGCCTTAAGAATAAATGGCTAGACGGACAAAGAACCGCCAGGTATCTCACAGTCAATCTAGTCCCGAGACTACTGCTCGACTTTCATTTGGTGTCTTCGGCCTGAATAAATTAAAACAACAGAGAATTTAAATGAGGTATTAAATACATAGCTTATTACTGATAAGTGAGGATGAAATTGGGGAAGAGAAGACTGCTGGCGTGGCTTTCCTTTTAAAGTGCACCTGACCTGTTTACGAACGACAGGTTGCATCATCACCAAGCCCTGCTGCTGCGTCAAACTCAAACTGAACTGTTGAGCAGACATTAACTCACTACAATAGAAGCAGTGTTATAACAGTGTAACTTCACTGACATTGTCGCTTATTGTCACGGATCAGTAGCCTATGTTAACTGGTAGGCTATATTTACAATTCACTTCCTCATTATTACATCCCCGTATATATAACCTCTCCTATTAGCACACATCGGTAAAGTCCAGTCTTCAGCGTAATTCATCACCTTTATCATTCATATCGTCCGTAACGATCACAGCTGACAACTTGGCAAGTGAGGCACATTTTAATGTGCTTTCAGGGAGCTAATTGAAGCACTGAAGAGGCTCGTAGTTCATTTCTTTCTACTGAACGATCCGCGCAAATAGGCTACGATATTAAATATGGTTAGGGAAATTCATTGATTTCCCCCTTATTCTTTTAAGTGTCCGTTTAAAACGGTTAACTGGTTAATTGCCAAACATTTTCCACAATAGCCCTCTGCCCAAAACCGAACAGTTCAACCTCCCCAAAAAAACGGGGTCAACTGGAAATCGTGGATTTAACCCACTTCAAACCATTACGCTTTTAGAACAATTTTTAGCCATTTACGCGTGGGATTCCCAACAAAACCAAACGCTAAACAAAAGAAAATTTTCTGTTATGATCAACTTGAAATCAGAATGTTGCCACATCTGTGCAAATAAGAAATTTACAGTATAGATTGCGACTACAGCCTATATGTAAATCTGTTAAAGAAAACTATTAAACGTTAGAAAATATTTAGGCCTAGCTACATAAAGAATCTAACTTTTAAAAGCTTTTATTGTTTATTGAATCATTCAAAACTACATTTTGTTACGCAAACATTGCTTATAGGCTATGTTAATATTTAAGGTACAGCTTAATCATAACAGGACGAGCCTATAGCCATTTATTTAGGCCGTATTATATAAATAGAAACATTGCGCACATTCACAGGCTATATGGCTGTAAACATTATTGAAGAAATATACACAACTTCTTACCTGAGTTTCTGTGAGGCTAAGGCTGTGAGCGAGCTGTTTTCGTTCCGCACCGACTACGTAATGATTTTTTTCGAAAGCATGTTCAAGCCGTAGTAGCTGTGATGGAGAAAAAGCTGTACGAATCCTTTTGGGCTTTCTTGCCAGTGCATTGTGCAATAGGAAGCTTTCAGGACTCGTTTCGTTTCCTGTAATGAAAATAACGATCATTAAAACCCATCGTCTACCATAATATTAGTATAGGCCTAGGCCTACTTTCTGAACATAATTGTTAGACCACGGTCAATGCGTTCTCACGAATTAATTGCGGGCTATAGGGCCTGAAGTTTAAAAACATTATATAAGATTTTTTTTTTTTTTGATGTTCTCTGGAACAAGTTACTTTAGTCCAGCAATAATGTTTTCAGTAGCTAGCTAGCCTAATTAAACTTTTGATGCAAATTCAAATGTGAGACAAAATAAGGTTAATTTACATGTAATCATTCAACATCTGATGCCTTCAACATTATTTTCCTTTTTTTTTTTTTTACAACTGAAATGTCCTCGAATTAATTCAATAGCTTTAATTATCTTTGCCTTGGTAACAGTTTTCATTACGAGTGTTTCGTTTAGAAACTGGCATGACAAATGTTTTCCCATACTGAATAGGCCTATTATAAAACTAAAAATTAATAAATAAATAAAATAAAAAGAGACACAAATTGTTTCTGTAACATTTGTGTCATTTAGCTATACAATGTAATAATACAATAGTATCAAACTTTTTAACGCTTATGAATATTAGTGTTCGTTTCTAAGGGAAATGAAAGGTCAATTTTTAACATTATGGACCCAGGCAAATGCACTTTCAGATAAAGGCGAAATTCGAGAAATTTACGATAAAAAAAAAAAATCGAACGGCAATTAAACTTCCGTTTTCTTAAATTATTTCGTTGACCTTAATTTTTTTCCTGGTAATATGAATGCCTATTATTTGTTATAAAAGTTTTTCACATATTTTACTACACCACAATCGATGTGTTTTATTAGGCCATAGCCTATTAATTCTTTTAAAAGGCGATGTAACCCGTTTACGCTAAATAAATATTTAAACCTATTAAAATAATTATTTTAAATTTATAAAACATCAAATATAAAAGATACAAATACTTAACGTGTGAGTTTTAAACCAGTTTAAAGTAGGCTATATACATGGAATAACGCCAGATTATTTTCTTCCAGAAATGTAGCCTACTGATAACCGCAGGCTATAATGTCAGCACTCTACTTCACAGCAAAAGTCTATATTTCGATACAATAAAATTAACTTTTTTCGATAGCATTCATTTCAGCATTTTAATATCTAGCACAAAAGTGACATTTAGTCTAGGTAATTATCAATGAAAAACTGCAGTGTCCTTGGGCCGTTTGGCCCTCTTTTCTCTGAACGACTGGTCAAAATAACTGATGAATAAAACATTTTCCTTGATCTTACCTTGAAATCTGTGACCCAAGTATCTATATCTATGTATCAACCATGGATAAAAAGTTGAAGGGTCCCTTTGCTGGCTTGCGAAAAGAGGGTGCGGACTGTGCGAGGACGACAGCGGGTGAGCAGCCAAAGCGTGAGGAGGAGGTACTGAATGTACTGGGACGGCGGAGTTGGGAGGATGTGAAACAGCCTCAGCGAACACCAAGTCCGGGTTTGAGTAGACGCCCCTGCCGCTGGAATGAAAGCCGTTTAAAAATGGGTTCATCTGGCTTGAGTTTGCATAGCTGAGAGCCGCTGGTCGTATGGGCTCCTCGGATCTCGACGCTGGCAAAGGATTATCCTTCGCTACCAAAGACTCTATGGTAAAACACCTCTTCGGTGTGGGTTGAAACATGGTTCACCAGTCAAGATTCCCCAGTTTAAGTGAAAACGGTACACGCACTAAAAAAAATACTCCACACCCAAGACCAAAGTTTTGTCAGCAAGTTAGCGGCAACTAAAGAAAAGGTAAAAAAAAAATGGTTAAAAGCACACAGCTCAACACATCGTCAGAGAGGTGGCCAACTTCTCCAGACAATCCATGAATGTGATCGGTTCCTCTCCAGTTGTGCTAGCGATTTGTTAGTTCATGAGCCTAATTAGCTCTGGAGTCACATAAACAGTTTCCTCTGAAGCCTGTAATGGCTTGGTGATTGGTCGCTGCCGCTCGCCTTAAGGTTGAGGGAAGAGTCTTTAAGTGCGTCAATACGAACGAGCGCGGAGAGGCGGATTCAAGCAAAACGGAACGGATTCGCCCAGAAACAGAGCTGTGGAGCAATTTACATACGCAGCTGATCCCATTGAGAGACTCGAGGTACTTCAGCATGTATTTGTGTTGCACACATGATGCTTTTACTCGCTGTTATCCAGCACCTCAGTGCGTTTACATGCTGATTTGTATCCAACTCGACTACAAAAGTAGAAATGAAGAGTCGTTTAAACAAATGACTGTAATCAATGAAATTCTGTCATGAAATTATCAGTTCAAATGACAATCTTTGTGCATATCAAACTTTTTGAATGTAGCCTACTACACTCAGGTAGTTCGGTGGGCCTGTATAACGCCCACCTCTATATTGTCTCTCCGCGTTTTCATTTTCTCCGATGGGTTTTTGATTAGTTTATGAGAGACTCTCTTTCTCTATTGGCCAGGAGACAAGGATGAGGCTTATTAGACAGACAATATTTTCAGCTCTGTTTGTTTGTCGTATGACTACAAGAGTCTATTACCCTCTAACTACTCATTAAACCAGTGGAGTTAAATCCCATTATGGGTTACTAATGTGCATACTGCATCTCAAAAGTTCAGGTACACAGTTGTCAACGCGATCTCTTGGGTTTTGGACTCTGTTTTGCGGGGTGTGAGGTAGCTCGGTGACATTTTAATAACGCTTTATATTCTTTTTACTTCTACTCACGTTCAGATAAATCTCATACAGCATTACATTATCATTCACCACGTAATTATGTGTTGTAAATAGAGCAATTTTGCTACACATAAAAAAAGAACGTGCATAGCTAAATATCAGTAATATTTCTATCGATGATATAAAAAAATCAGTAACTATCATTCTGGATCTCTGTCCACGAGACAAACTCGCATTTGATATAGGCTAATTTTAAAATGCAAGTATTTTGGAACTGCAGTGAACGCATATGTTCAGTATGGGGGGGGGGGGGGTGTTTACAAAATAGGTCCACATGTATGGCATTCATTATTCACTTGAATAATTTTGCTTATAGCTCTCAACACCCCCTATTTGTTAAAATGAATGCATAATGAACAGCTAGGTTATTGGTTTAACGTAGCCTACAAACGCAGCATGACAATATGGTGTCCTTTCCTTTATTTTTATTTGTATAATTATAAAATTATTATTATTATTTATGTGTGTGTGTGTGTGTGTGTGTGTGTGTGTGTGTGTGTGTGTGTGTGTGTGTGTGTGTTAACGAGAACAGGGTAATGGAGTCTTTAATTAATGATAATAATAATAATAATAATTATTATTATTATTATTATTATATAAAGGCATATATTGTTGTTATTATAATTATTATCATTATTATTATGACGGTCTATTTTGCCTGCGTTTAAATGAATAAATGAGCAAACACACTGTAGTAGACTCGGACTGTCGGATTCAAACTTGTTTTGTTTCTATAATGATTCCTGCCACAAAACTTGCTCAAATATTCAAGTGATTTCTTGATTCCAGTAATAACTGAGGATCTTCCTATGCATGACAGACATTGCCTACATTAACAATTAGGCTATCAGTTTGTTAGAGGCTATTTCTTGCCAGTGGAGTGTAGGACACTCAGTTCACCCGCCTCGAACGTTATCATTGTTCAGTTTTACTCGTCTGCTCGGCCGAGCGGTAATGTTTCGAAGTAGCCTACATTATGAGCTACATTTTAAATATTTGTTAGCTGGCGTTAGGTAGCCTACACTTTTTGGACTTCAAATAGCTGCCGTGTATCCTGGACATTTTCATTCACTTGCATTTTTTTTTTCGTCCACAAATTATCACGCCACTATTTTGATTTTATATCAAGTAATCGTTTGTTAAAAAGTAGAAAGCACACATTTGTTGAGATAACGGGAAACAAAATAAATTGTGTCACTAGCCTAGCCTACACTCGTCTGACTTTTGTGTAATTGCTGTAGGCATACAGGCTATTTAAATCAATTTAGAAATTGTACATTACGATTTTTGATCTGAAGAACAAAACATGGAGATATTGAAGATCTGCTGCTCTTCGAAGGGCTCAAACTGTTGAAGTCTAAGGATAGTGCGACATCCACTGGTACTTTTACAAGATGCACTCTCCGCCAGTTCCTGGACGTTCACAGAAATGAAGAGAATGGAATTGTCTCGCTTGTCTACAATGCTAATTAGCCTACTTTTTTCCCCATAAATTACTGTACATGACATTTAGGCCTACTGTAGCCTATTTACTAAAATTTTCGATGTCATTTTTACAACGACATCGAGAGCCTTGCTTCGTGGTCCATGAAACCACCTGCAGTTATTTATATTTCCATAGTGTCCCTTGAACAAAGACTAAAAAGCCCAAGACAAGCTATGTCTGTATGACGAAAGCATTAAAATCCCGCCATTAATTTTACACGATCAAACTCAACCCGTGTAGCGTAAACATTGCATCTCTTTGCGGGCCTACAGCCTATACAGATAATAGCCAAAGATATTACAATTACAATAATAATAATGATAGGCTAAATGAAGTTCGTTAACTTCACAGGTCTCACTATTTATACCTTTCACGTTTAGGTTAATCATATTAGCCTATTTCAATTTGTCTGTAGGCTTAACTCTCTTGAAATTCGTAGATCGTTAATTTGTACAAAAGCACTAAGACTTGATCAATAGCCTGCAGTGCCAGCATATCAATGTAGCAATCCCCAAAGTGATTTAATTTTCTTCGGTTTAAGAATTTAAAAAAAAAGTCCAATAGTTGCCGGCGATGTAGAAGGCGGCAATGAGCTTTATTCGACTATTTATTTTATCCATCCTTAAAAAAATGTTTCCGGTAGGCTATAATTAGGCTACGTGGATGACTTTTAAAAAGCTGTTATGTAACTGACTCCCATGAACAGCTTTTTCGAAAAGCATTGCGATAGAAACGTCTTCTGAATTATGTTAGGCTTTACAATCATGGATTCAGTGTGCATTGTGCAAGGCCTAGTAATTTCAAGACAAGAAATTACCTTTCAGAGCTCCTCTTTTCGCTCCACGCATAACTTTTACGGTTCTGCGCAAACCTAAAAAAAAGTATAAAAAAGTATTTTATATATATATGCTGGCATTTAAATCTTTCCACTAGTATGCCAACATTAATGGACAAAACATTAGGTTAGGCTACTCAGTTTTTGTTTTTTCCAATTTTCTAATGCTATGTGCGTTTTGCTTTTGAATTAAAGCGCAATAATAGTCTAATAGCCTAATATAAAACAGCCTAGCACAATCATATTGAAAATATCTAAACAAAAGTTATATATGCATAAGTGTGAATGACGAAAACATTTGAAGCCCGCATGAAATTAGCTTGCTTAAACTTAAAATAAAAATAAAAACTACGAAATATTAAGCATTTCAAACAATTATAGTCGTTTTCATCAAAGGACGTTAAATTCGATGAAGCATTTGGAAGGCATTTTTCAGTTTTAACATTTCGTTCTTACACAAACCACGTGTAAAATACACACATTATAGGTCATACAATATAAAATAATGTCTTAGGCCAATAAGTATAGGCTACAGTGCAACTGGAAGACTTAACAAGAAGCATTCAAGATTTTTTCTATTATAATGTCCGTTTTCCAAACATCCCATTCCGTAATGGCCGTAATTTTTGTTTACGTTATTTTATAAACTCTTGCTGCAACTAAAAGACTAAACTTGTGAAATCTTTAAAACATTGTTTCCAAATCGGAGTTTATAAATTCCTGTTAAATGACTGGAATTAGACTAAAAGACGACTCTTTTAATAAATGGCACTGGGTGGCAGATGCACAGATTAGACGATAGTGCCGTGTAGAGGAATATATCACATTCAGAAGCAGCATCCCTCCTAGCTCGAGGTTGGCGGAGTTTACAGACGGTGACCCGTGGTCAAACTTCACAGTAGGTCTTAGCAAATATAAGGGTCTAATCTAGTTTGGGAGTTCATAACCTCTTGCATGGGAATTTGAGGCTCCAATTGTGGGATTATTGGATTTAATTGTGGATTTTCCACTAGAATGCAACAAAGACCGCTGATATAATTGTTTCTTTCTTCTAGTATTTTCTGCATAATGATATAATGCGAGCAAAAGTTTATCACCCTCGCAGCGGGAAGAATCACGATCCAAATAAATCATTGCGTGAAACCAAGAACTCGCATTGATGAGGTTTACCGAGGATTACCTCTTATCAACGTGTGCGTGTGGGCCTCCAGCTCCAATTAGTTTAACCAAGAGCCACTTTTATTATATATATTATAAATATATATATATAAGCCCGTTGTAAAACTTCCCTGAAAGAAAAAGGCACTCCTAATCGAGTTTAAGACTGGATTACGCCCTTGGTACTGTTTTCTTGTAGAGATAAAATCAGTTTACTGCTATAGCAATGCATTGTTAGAATTGTCTGCATTTTTATTGCCATATTTGCCACCAAAATAAATAAAAAAATCACTAAAGACTGCAACATTTATTTACTATACCTTTTTAATGCATCAACCAGGAGGACCAGCATCATGTATTAAACGCCATTTTCTTCTATTAACAACAGAATAAATGAATAGATTACAGGGATCCAATCAATTGTTCTTGGTTCATTCATGGAGAGCCGTCTAAAGCTTCAGAAAACACTGCTGAGATTTACCGTACCCCTAGTGGCCAAAATGATGAACTGCTGATAAGGTCTGAGGTTTACTAACAACCACGGGCTCTTATTCCAGTTTCATTTGACACAAAAATCATGATATTGTCTTTTGCAGTATAAGAATGAAATTACAGTAATTTAATGAGCAAATGACTTTATTGATAAAGTTTTTTTTTTCCATATTTCTAGAGGGCATACAACCACAGCATAAGCAGCAACTACAGCATGGACAGCTGCAAAGACAACCTGATGATTTCATCTCAAAACCTCATCTCCACAACTTTGACATCATGTCTGCATAAGCGTTCATGTTCTACAACATCCGCACCTCAAAGAAAAACATCTACGTAATTTTGTGTGACCAATTTAATCCTCTAAGCATGCATAACAAAAAGGAATGAGATACTTTTCAAATGTAAGTTTTTAAAAAGGGTGAAATATAATTTGCCATGTCTGAAAACCCATTGCAAGTGTTGTGATTTTATGGCAAAGCTTGTATTTCATGTTAATGTAAGCAGTGATCTGTACTGATTGGAGAACACATCAAGGCTTAGTACAACATCAAGCCAAAAAAAAAAAAAAAAGAAATTGATGCTTTATCATTAGCGGCGGACAGTGGTCCAGCCATCATCATCCGTCTCGTTCTTGGTCCGGCGCAGATTTTCCTTATCTTTGTCAGAGCGCCAGGTGCTCTTCTCACCACCATCACGGTCCCGTTCGCGTGGTCTGGGAGGAGCTTCTCTTTCATCCTTGCGCTCATCACCACCTCGACGCCATGAACCACCTTTGAATTAGGAATTAAGATGTAAGAACCGGACCTTTTAAAGGTACCCCCAAGCATATTCACTGGCTTCAACTTTCAAGTGGTTTTGGACTTTATACTGACACCTCCTGTCACGAATGCATGAAGTCTGCCCTATTTTATTTATGGCTTCTTTTAAACAGAACTGCTTATCCTGTTTTGTTTGAAACAAAAAATATCAATAAATAACATGGATGTTATTGGATTCAAGTGGAATTTTCAGACTTCGGGATGAATAATGGTGCTTAGTACGCATGGTACGGCTCGGCTCGCGTTTCCACTGCAGTTTAGTACCGCTTTAGAGTGGGGGGATTATTGACATTAAACCTTTTTCCTTCCGCATCCTCCCATCAAGCTCTCCCTGGATCTGCTCACTGACGATCAACAAGAGGAACATCTGTACGTCCTCAACAGACCACAGAACAGCTATCATTTTGCTTAAAAGAAAAAATGTATGCTCCTTCGAAAAAAGTTGTGTTTGATCCACTGTTGATTTAACCAAGCGGTCCTAGTGTCTCTTGTCTTAAGTTCAAAGACGCAGGTAGTGACAAATCTCTCCGGCCAATCAGTGATCAGCAGGGTTTACACGTTACCTTTTGGTAATGATACAGCCGTGCCAGACTGTACCATGCAGAGGAAAAGTGTTGCACCAGTATGGCTACGTTTTGGAGGCATTTTGCACTGCTGTGGTATCATGCATTTGTAGCTGCCACTTGAGTTAGCTTGTTCTGTAAGATTTACTTTTGCAATTTAGTTTAAGTGTATAAGTGCTCTAAAATTCTATCAATTCTATTATAACTCCAGTTACTCATGACTCCACACTATAAAACAGCTTTTCCTTGGCCACTGATACAGCAGTTTCATCAAGACAAAATGAGAAGATTTTAATCAAATCTATCCATAAAAGGTTCATGAAAAAAAAAATATATGACTGCACCTTTGAGGATGTGTAAGGCAGATCATAAGACTAACCTTCATCAAGCTCTCTCTGGGGGACTCGGGGTTCACGGTCTCGGTCATCTCTGCGGTCCCTCACGTCACGGCGTTCACGACGATCATCACGGTCAAATTCTTCACGGCGAGAGTCACGCCAACTGCTCTGCTCCTCACCACCACCTCTTCTCCAGACACCCCCTTCTTCCCTGTACATGCACACACACATTCACAAACTTAGCACATAAGGACTTAATACTGCTTCTAAGCATTTAACATTTAATCATTTAGTAGACGCTTTTATCCAAAGCGACTTACAAATAAGAACAATAGCAGCAGTCAGGTCAGTAAGAGAACAACAGTATACAAGTGCCATGACAAGTCTCAGTTAGTCTAGTACAGAACGCATAGCCAGGTTTAAGCAAAACAGAATCAGTTTAAAAAAACAAAACAAATTGTTTTATTATAATTAGTGTGTAACCTAAATATCCAATCATGGAAAAAAGGATTTTATGCATATCTATTCTTTACAACTTTCAAATGCTCATTCAAAAAGCAACAACTATGCACTTATATAACCATCTACAACAGATTACAATCTAAACACCATAACATAAACATTGCTATAATTCAACAGAAGTACATCATAAGCAATTGCATGGCATAAATGTGCAGCATTTTTATCTCTGAACTGCTTTGAAACCACAGGACTGTAGAATACGCAACAGTGACAGTGAAGTTTTTACTTTGAAACAATAAGCGCTCACGTCATATCCTTTTGAAGTTTAATAATCACATTAGGCCTTAAGGCGACTTCTATTTTACCATTCCCACCCCTAAAATGACAATTATAGTTTTATTTACATATAATTGGTTTTATTTATTTTTTTACCTTGGAGGGCGTCGATCTCTAAATCGGTCTCCCTCGTGACGGTCATCTGCTTCACGCTCACCATCATCATGGTCAGTATCACGAGGAGGTCCCCAGCTTTCTTCCCGAGCTTTCTCTCGCTCTCTCCATCCACCTACAAAAGGTTACATGGAGTAATTGGATAAAAAAAAAAAAAAAAAAAAAAGAAAAAGAAAAAAAAAAAGAAAAAGACATGCAAATGAGTATTCAAAAAAAAGAAACACAACTGAACTAACTATAGTTAACAAAAAACTACTTTTCAATAATTAAATACAATATAAAGGGGTCATTAAAAAAAAGGTCCACTTTAGGGCTGGGACAACGCGTCGAGGTCATCGATGACGTCGACGCAAAAAATACGTCGACGCAAAATATGCGCATCGATTCGTCGACCGGTTTTTATTTCTCTAAAAAACGTTTGCAAAACGTTTACCTTATGTGCGCTGAATATACGCGATGGCCGGATCAACATTCTGTCCAACGTTATATAACCAATCCAGGGGTTTTTCTGCATTGATCTTTTTTTTTGGCGGCTGTCAAATAGGGATGGGATGGTATGAAAATTTAATATCACGATTATAGTGACTAAAATTATCACGATTATCAATATTATCACGGTTTTGTTGAAACGAGATGAAAGTGTTCAAAAATAGTTGATGCTCACACTGAAAACATTTCAGCAAGTTTTATATTTAATAATCAACAAAAAACTAATATAACAAGCAACTCTATGCACTTAATTTAAAGAAAGATTAAATTCTGTGGCATTTCCTTCCTTACAATGAAAAGTGTAGAAGCATAGAAAAGCATAGAAAAGTCACTGACTTTCGCCGTTCCTTCTCAAAAAAAACCAAAAAAACATTGTGCGCTGCGCTTGCGTCAGACTGTTGCTGGCTGGACATGATTTAATAGTGAGTTATTAAAACCGCGATAATCAAACACGGTTTTAATGATAATTCATTTTTAAATGATATTACTAACCTTCAGCACATTTTATCACGGTTATCGATAAAACCGGTTATCGTCCCATCCCTATTGTCAAATAAGCTGTCAAAGCCTTATTTGATCGGTGAGTGACAGTGACAGGGCGCGTACGAGAGAGAGCCCCGGCTGCGCGCGCACTCATAGTCTTCAAACAACACGAGCGCTTCTTGCTCTCTCCCTTCCTTGTGCATATTAATCAAAATCATTAAACACGATAGAAAAAGGGTGAAACACCAAAGTTTCAAACTACACGAGCGCTTCTTGCTCTCTCCCTCCCTTGTGCATATTAACCAAAATCATTAGACACGATAGAAAAAGGGCGGAATGCCAAAGTTTCACGTGGAGCATTCTGAGATTTTTTTTTCTCCATGACAGGCTGCTGGCTCCCACTGTTAATTTTTTTTTTTTGTAAAAGCACTCTCTGTATTAGCTTAAAGCCCTCAAGTTTACATTTACATACTGTATTCTTTCAATTGCTCTAAACCAGTATAACAAGTATTTTGGGTGACCTTTTTTATTGAATACTAGACATCAAGTTGTTATTTTCACCTGAAAGAAGAACTTTTTTTCAGTAAGCTAGGCCCTATGTGTTCAGTAAGCTTGTTTCAGTAAGCTATGTGTTTTCAAGGTTTCATTGAATGCTGTCTCTATACAAGTGCAAAGTAATGCATTCTTAGTCAGTCTTTTATTTTGTAATTTTAAGAGCAATAAACATATATTGCAATGTTAAGGAATTGATGTTTTTTTCATTCAGATATGTAAATCAACATGTATAAATTGTTAGTAGTCAATTAATGGGGAGATAAATCGAAATCAAATCGGTCTGAAAAATTAATCGTTAGATTAACCCTCTGGAGTCTAAGGGTATTTTTGGGGCCTGGAGAAGTTTTGTCATGCCTTGACATTTGTGCTTTTTTTCAGTTTCTTATAAATATCTAAATGGGTAAAGACTAATCTCACTGTAATCAGCACAAACTGGGCTGTAATAATATGTGAAATGCATGTATGTACATGATTGTGTTTTTGAGAAAAAAAATATTATGCGTGGTTAGTGAAAAACTAAAAATGTTAAAACGCTTGAATAAGGCAAAAAAACACATAAAGAACAATGGTTCCCGGGATTTTTGAGAACTGGAGCTTGTAGCCTAGAATTTTTCTTTCTTAATTATGTGAAAATCATCTTGTTTACTCACTCACAGAAAACAATATATTGATTTAAATTTTCTAAGACACTTTTTGTTGGTAAAAGTCATATGCGAGTAGGCGTCAACTACCATGAATATCATTGTGATTTACACCTGAGAAGACAAAGGGCCGCATAATGAGCTGCATAATGAGCCATTCAGTCATCTGTGCCACTGTGAGTGAGGAGTTACAAGAGAGAATGTGTGAACAAAATAAATGTATATCATTTTATGTTTGTAGTTTATTAAGAATATATTTAATTATCCCACAACATAATTTAATATCCACTTGGGGGAGCAGTTAAACAGTTTATTAGAAACAATCAAAGCTGACTTTCAAACAAATTGTTTGGCGTCCTTACTCCAGTCACACAATCCTTCAGAAATCATTTTAACAATCTTATTTTCTACAAAAAAAAAAAAAAAAACGTTTGTTGTTATTATTATCATCATTATTATTAATGTTGAAAAGAGCTGAGAATATTTTTCTGGGTTTTTAGGGGGAATAAATGGAAAGAAAAGCATTGTTTTTACATTTGTTACAGTTATCTATTTGTTACATTTATATTATTTACATCAAGCTTTCGAAGGGTATAGTGTTGTATATTGTTATTGAAACTTCATAATGTTTCACTTGATTATACATTTAGTCAGGAATTATAGTTTGGAAAAAGTCTAACTAGTAAAACGTTTACACGTTATGTGAAAACTAGTACAAGTATATAAATAAATAAAAAGAGACTTACTCATGTTTATGATCTCTGCTGAATAAAGTGCTTAATTCTTTTTTTCTGAGGAAATCCATTTCTCAAATCCTCAACCACATCACATCTTTTTGGGGTGAATTATGTGTTATTCCTCTCATTGCGAAGCAAACAGTAAATTAAAAAAACTTGAACAGTCTCGCTGCTTTTTCTTCTGTTATGGGCGTATTCAAGCTGCGCGCTTCAGTTTGAATCTGAATAGCGCGTTCGGCGCGGGGGCGTGGTCACATTAGATATAATGAAGGGAGACATGAAAAACAGGCATCGCGTTGTTTTCATATGGATTACTTTATCACAGAATATCTGTTTTCGGCGGCACTTGTTTAGTTTAAAAATAGACATGTCAAGCTTTCTATAGATATCTCTCTCATGTATTTTCGTTGAGTATTCACGGAGTTACAGTTCATTTAAATGACGTGTTTGTAAAAGAAGATCAGCGCAGACAAAGGCTGCAGACAGCGCACCTTGTTTGTTATCTTTATTTTATAAGTGCACAAAGTTTTGTTGTTATTATGTCTGTATCCAAAAAAAAAGTAAACCCTTTACAGATTCGATTGATGTATTGCTCTTATCTGTACGATTAAAACTGAAAGTGTAATTTAAGTTCTTATCGGGGTTATCAGGAGAAAATGACTTGATAGGGTTAATCGATGCATCGAAAAAATAATCGCTAGATTAATCGTTTAAAAAATAATCGTTTATCCCAGCCCTAGTCCACTTATATCAGTAAGTGGTCTTTTTCCCCTCTTACTTAGGTTTCCACTATTCCTTCCTCTGACCTCCAGTATTATTTTTTTTTTTTTTGGTTTTATTAAAATTTGGTTTTATTTTGCTGCTATACCTTTCAAACCAATGCTGCACTTAATAACAAGCTGTGGGTTTACACTGTCCCATGCTTCCATTACAGATGATTGCATCGTGACAGGAAAATTTGATTCCTTGTGATATGACCCCTTTAACACACATATTTGGGAACATGCCCTCAGCGAGAAAAAGAGAAACGTAGCTACCATCGGAGATCACACCTGGTCTCCCAAGAGGTTTCCAGGGTCTAGGGTCATCTCCACGACGTGGTCCAGAGTCATCCATACCCCTGCGGCCTCCCCTCTCATCATCCCCTCCTCTTCTGGGGCCCCAGTCATCATCTGCCCCACGTCGAGGCCCTCTGGGTTCATCCATGTTTCTACGGGGGCCACGGTCATCATCAAAGACTCTTCTTGGGACACGGTCATCATCACCTCGTCTGGGGCCTCGGTCATCATCCATTCCACGCCTTGGTCCACGGTCATCATCACCTCTTCGGTGACCTCGGTCATCGTCAAAGACCCTCCTGGGACCACGGTCATCATCAAAGCCCCGTTTGGGCAGACGGTCTTCGTCACCTCCTCGGCGCAGACCTCGTTCCTCATCAAAGCCACGGCGGAGTCCTTTGTCATCTGAACCACCACCACGACGAGAGATTTCTCCTCCTCTTCGGAAGGGCACTTCACGATCATGGTCTTCTCGATCATTGTCTTCACGGCCTTCACTCCCCTCTTGACGCCAAACACTGGGAGAATTTTTTTTAAAATTAAAATTAAGTCAATTCTCTGCATCCGTTTTTAACCTTTTTCCTTGTGCATCAGATTATCAGTTAATGTGGAAACTCTCACCGGTCAGCAACAGGACGTCGCCATTCTGATTCACCCTCACCACGCTTCCTCCAGCCTACTTCTTCCCGTTCACTCCAGTCCTGGAAAGAAAAAGATTCCAATTTAAACCAAGAAATAACTACATCCATTGCTTATCTTGTTAAAAACAGAAGTATACATCATTTATTTTTTTCAAAAAAATTAATACTCTTCACCAAGGGTGCATTAGTCTCAGCCTCAGACGTCACGCCCACGGACCGTTGGCTAAATGTCTAATGCATATGGGACACAAAAGTGGAAACACTTCAGGAATGTCAAAGTCGTTATCAGATTGGTTGAACTCTACAGGATTTCCCCGAGACGTTTGTGTCGCGTTTTTTTAATGTTCCACCTCGAAACAAATATACCGTGGTGACAAACCCCTCACGAAAGAAGAAAGCCATATTCTTCGAAAGAAGAACACCGCTTATCAGGATCAACTAAACGCTGGATTTTCAAAGTATGTGAAATATATAAAGTCTGCAGCATAGAATCTTTAAAAAAACGTCAGAGAGTTTTACACACTGGTCTGTTCAGCCTGAAGGTCTGACTATGCAGGACTAAGGGTATATTAAATAAAAATACAAATAAATAAATAAAGATTTCTATTTCAAACAAATGCTGTTCTTTTAAACGTTTTATTCAATGGTAGTGTATAGTGTATAACACATTTGACACAGGGTTCTTATGAGTTACCTTGGTGGGTTTTTCTTCTGGTGCCTTCCTTTCCTCCTCCTTGCGGCGTTCACGCTCCTCAATTTCCTGTTGCCGGGCACGCTGCTTTCTCTCCTGTTCCTCCAGCTTACGCAGGCGCTCCTGGTATTCGCGTTCTTCCTCTTCTCTCTGCTCCTGTTCCAAGCGTTCCCGCTCTTCCCGCTCTAAAACACAAAACCAAAGATAAAATCAAAAATGAAAAGAGGGGAGCAAAAGTTCATACATCAAATAAGATATTAACATTTTTAAAAAGTATTGTAATGTATCAACCGTTAACTGAGGTTGATGAACAGCAAATAAGTACCTTTTTTGAGCTGTTCCTCATGGATTCTCTGAGCTTCCTCTTCTTTCTGGAGATAAAAGGCCTTTCGCCTGTCCTCCTTGCGCTGCTTCTTTCGCTCCTCAAAACGCTTCTTCCTCTCCTCAACCAAACGTTCTTGGAACTGCTTGAGTTTTTCCTGGGTACAGGAGAAATGATCAAATCTTAGCTACCTGGAGCATCAACATTTAAACTGTCAAAGACTTTATGCTACTACTAAAACATCTTATACAATGTTTATACGAACTACTGAAAGCAAATTCATGATCTGTAAAACATTAACTGTATAAATTACACTTGAAATTAAAGTTTTGTTTACCTCATAAATGAAGCTTCGAGCAGCTTTAATTTTAGACAGGAAGTTCTCCTTGTCCTCCATCATCCTTGACATTCTCTGTTTGTGCTCCAGCGCCTTCTCACGCTCCATCTTCATATTGCTGATCTGAGCAACAGACAGGCACAACAACCTTTAGCTTAAATTACAATAAACATGGCATGATTATACTTTTCAACATGTCCTTCTCATTTGGGCGATACTTATAAATGACTGAATCAAACTATAACCAGATAATGACCAAGTAGTGCCGGAAGAAATATTTCAAACTACAGTTAAAGTGAAAGTATGTTTAAGTAAATTGGGGGGATTTGAGACTTTTTTTAGCAAAAAATTTAAACATGGACCAGAGGGCAAAGTACATCAATGTAATTCTGATGTGATTGTTACCCTCTCTTCCTCCTGCAGCTCCCATAACTCCATGTCTTTGATGCGCTGCTCCTCATAGGCTTTCTTGATCAGAGGAATCTCCTCAAGGCGCTTGGCTCTCTCAAAGTAGTCGATCTAGAATATGCATATTAGCATCACTCCAGTGTAATATTCAGATATCATCTACTCATCTGCAAAGAATGAACCCTAATCCTTTTACTTTTAAAATATTTACCAACATAATTATTTACAATACTAAAATACTGCATAAATATTTAATGGAAGCTATACCTTCTTTTCCTGGTTTTTCAGACGCTCCTGAAGTTCTTTCTTCTCTTTTTCTAGTTGTTCTACCTGTTTGGCCATGATGAAGTCAGGGTCCAGCTCTTCCAGATCCTACAACATAAAATTAACAATTAAATAATTTTCAACTGATAACACAGTCGACATATAAAATCAAACAGTCTGGTGTGTTCTAAACGGCCACTTCCCTGACAAACTGAGTACCTCAATATCAATGTCTTTAAAGGCCTTGGCTCCCAGCTCAGTCTTCTTGATCTGCTCCAGTCGCTCACGCACGGTCTTCTTTTTGATTTGCTCGTGTTCTTGCATGATGCGCTCTTTTTCTCGCTCTTTGGCCTCCTGTCTAAGACGCTCTTCCTCGGCCTTGCGCACTTTCTGAAGCTCTGCCTCGCGTTGCTCCAGCTCCTCTTTCTCCCTCTGGATGTTGAGGCTCTCCAGACGCTCTTTTCGTTCCTCAATCGTTTGACGGCGAGCAAGGATGCGCAGATGCTCTTTGCGGGCATTCTTCAGGTAGGATGTGATGGCCTGCTGACTCTGTTCCTCGTGTTCTTGCTGTGGGCAAAATTAGAGCTGATGAGGAAACTGAAATATAACACTAACCAGCAGAGAGATAACTGATTAAACTTAGCAGTAGTCTTACCAGTAGGGAGGCAGGTTTGATGACCTGGATGGCTTTAGCCAAGGAGGATGACATGGCAGTGAGTTGATTGCGTATCTGTTCAGAGGGCATGTTCTGTAGGAATGGGCCTACTGGAGAATCCTCTTTGGTAGAATAGTTCAGATCGGAGCCAAAACTCAGTGTACGAGATGTATGATCAATGCGTACCTTTTGGTAAATACACAAATTTGAAGTCACTACACTATTCTGGACAATCTGGAGATTCTCCTTGAACACATAATTAACTAATAAGATGCTTGATTTAGGGGGCTTTCAAAATGGCAATTTAGTTCGAAAGTTCACATGAAAAATTGCTAATGTGAAAGCGGTCCCGAGACTACCTGGAGGAGGTGGTCTGAGTTCGGTTCCACTCAACCTCTTGCATGGTTCACGTGAATATGAAAACATCACAGACTCAGGTTTGCACTTGTTTAGGGAGTAAAGTAACCTGCGCATGTTTTTGCAGATTACAATATATTATCTTCAATAAAACAAGAGTGAGCCTGCAGTATATTTGATGTAGCAGCAAGTGCAATCAGAGAGGCAAATGAATGGTAATCCTCTGTCTCCTTAAAATAGCAGTGTACATGCACCTCACATACAGTATATACCCATATGTAGTTTACACTGCTGCGCATAATAGCACTAAATTAATAAAAAACACAAACTGACCAACGTTCTGTTTTCTATCATGCGTTGTGCACGTTTGTTATGACGTAAGAAACGCAAATACACAGTTCGATAGAATCAAGTTTAGGGTTAAACCAGACCAACGTAGAGGGGGGCACCAGGAACAATCGCACCAGGGCTCGAACGGCAGCAAACGTGCCCAGTGTAAAAGCCCCCTTAGAGATTATGCGTGGAAGATACAAAAAATGTATTTTTTTTTGGCTATACCTGTAGGTCACAGTGCCGTGCTGCATCAACAATTGAGCGCTCGAGCTGGAAAGCATCGACGAATGGTACCAGAGATGCTAACCTGCTGAACTCAATGCTCTGGTAGATCTGAGCCACCTGGAATATTAAAACCCAGAAGACAAGATTTTAAGATCTGCAGAAGAATGGAGCATGCACAGATGCTCCAAGTAATTATTAAAAGTCTGGGGGAAGATGATCAAATCAACCTGTTGTAGCAGTCTGAGGATGGTATTGTTCTGCAAGTGAGGAACATAATGCTGCAGGTCGGATTCTTTCTCAACCTGGTCCCTAACCCAGTTCAGCACCTAAAGCAGCAGAAAGAACACATACACTACATGAATATGTCTTTAGTGTTTGTTGACATCAAGAACACTGTAACACTGAAGACTCTTGTGCCAAAATGGTCTAACAAATGAACCACTCTTCTTAACATTTAAGTTTATGAAAGTCAGTAGTTAAAACAGTTTTAATGTTTAGCATGTGCAAATGTTTCTTTTATTTTACTGTGGATATGTACATGATTCTTATTAGCTCAGAAAAAGAAAAAGAAAAAAACACTGACTGGAATAGGCAAATAAATCAAGTGCCACTCACCTTAGTCACTCTTCCACAAAGTTTTAGAGGGTGGAAGTCCACCTCCAACCAGTTGTAGAGCTCTTTGACTTCAGGAACAACATACTGAAGCAGGTTGAATCTTACCTATGACAAATGTAATACCCAAAAAGGTTCTCAAACCTTTTTTTAATAAACCATAAATTTAAGGGATTACAAAAATGATCAATGGACAGAAAATAGATTACCATGTCATTTATGAGACTCTGGCGAGTGGGTGGAGACTGAAGGCCAAGCAAAGTAGCCAGTCTGCGGTGTTTCTCTACAATGATGCCATCCATGTCCAACAGACGAGCGATATCGGTGCGCTCAGGGGTGATGGGAATAGACAAAGTGGCCAAAAGCACTCGAGTGGACATTCTGAATGAAATAAAACACACAGCAATTGATACTTCGAAGCAAGTCTCAATAAACTAATAAATAATGAAGCAAAATTTTCTGATTTCAAGAAATGGCTACCTACAGTAAAATTATAACACAAAAGCAGCACAAAATTGTTCAAGCTGATGATTGCTCTTATTTAATGCTGACCTCTGCATCTCATCTGGGGTAAGGTTCTTGCGCATTTCCCGGGAGAGGTGATAAAGTCGGTGTAGGGTGCAGGCATGGAATAAGGCATTTCCAGACTTCCAGAATACAGTGGACACCTTATTGTAGTAGTTGGCCATAAGCTGGGGTTTAGGGGGCTTCTTTGAGAGGGCAAACAATCCATGGATGTCTTCAACTGCTTTGAACGCTTCCTGTGTTGATTACAAAGAACGTAAGCAACTGGTATAACCAGTAAATCATTAAAGCTTGTGCAGCATAGAAGAACCAATAAGTGTATAGTGCAAAAAGGCAGGATGTAATTTTTTTTTCTCACAAATGAAACCCATCTAATTGCATTTTACTTATCTTTTTCAGTAATCAATAGTTTTGTTTTGTGCATGTAAAGCAATCTCCTTTGCACTGTACAAAGTGTGACCGCAGCAGCATAAATGAGGCCCATACTGAACTGAATAATGTTTATAATGTAATATAAATAAATTATATAGTCTTTTGTACATTGGTGCCTAGCAGTGGCAGGTGAGTTACTTTCAAAAAGTAATTAATTACCGTTACTAATTATGTCACCAATATTGTATTTAAATTACTTATTACTCCGTCTGAAAAGTAACATAGTTACTCAATGAGTAACTTAATTATTTAAATCGCTAATTAGGATACATCTTAAAATCCCTATAAACCTTAACAGAAATTAAACTCTTTATTCTTTTAATTTGAGTCAAACATGGAATAGTTTAGCCTTTTAACTGTAAAAATCATTTTTATAAAAAATTAACCTTATTTGGTTAACAAATATAAATACTCTGAATAACAACATATCCGAATAACAAAAACACTTAAGAAAAGTTAAACAATACATTTCAGTTTGGCAAGATGTTTAGGAAAAGTCCAAGAAGTAAAATCCATACAAGTTTATGTAAAAATAACACAAGGGTGTTTGCGTGCATGTGACTGAATGAGCTCAGATACAGGAATGACCATACCTAGCTTTAGTTTCATACGGATTACATATTCAGAGAATATTCGTTTTCGATTTGAATTCATTTAAAAGTAGACAAGCATTCTATAGACATATTTCTCATGTCTCTGTGTCAAATATTCCCTGAGTTTGTGACATGTAGAAAGTTGCTCACAGAGACCTAGACAGCAGAGAGTGCAACCTGTTTGTTTAGTTTTGCAAAAGCACAATGTTTCATTGTTATTGTCAGTGTACACATAAAAGTAGGCCCTTTTTAGATTCGATTGATTTTAGTCTTATCTGTATCCAAGTATTTAAGGTTTCTCTATGAATCAGGAAAAACAATGCGCTGGTGCACAGAGGGTTAAAGACGCAGCTTTCAATTTTATCTTAAGATGGCAAATTTAGATTTAGTACTGCGTTACACCCAACACTGGTGCCTAGTATGAAGTACACACACCTGCCATAGCTCCATGCTAATAGCGCTGTCCAGCTGGACCAGACGTGTCTCAAGATGCATGGACTGGCTCTCAGGATTGTTCAGGTTAATAGCAGTGCTCTGGTTGTGATGTCGTTGGATCTGTCCCAGATGCATTCGCAGGTTGTCACAAAGCTTACGGAACTCTGCTTTACGGGTGTACTGCAGGCAAAACTTAAACGCTGAAGAGGGAACATTTGTGTTATAAATTTGTGCACAGAAGAATATACATGTTAGGTATCATATAACATGATTACCATATATAATACAATGCTGTACTAATTCTACAGGTCCATGTTCCATAATTCTACACAAACCATTATCTGTACCATATGCTAAAACTCACATAAGCAAATGTTTTTGTGTTATATGGGCTTTACACTAACCTTGTTGAGCAATGTCATGGTAAAGGCGCTCCACTTTGGAGTTATTCCTTAGCAGGTCCAGGCACTGGCGGTACGACTCCCACAAGAACTTGACCCAAGGTGTGAGCAGAAGTCTGTCAGTACGGTCTTGAGTGTCTTCACCACTGACGGCACTCAACAGAACACTGAAAAACATAAGAAAAAATAAAAACAACAACAGTCAGCGCTTCAGATAATCTTTTACGGAACAATCACATTGAAGGGGATGGTTCGATCAAACAAGGACTGAACATGTTTTGTCTGCATTTAGCATAATGTAGTGAAATTCTGAAATGATAAATAAATTGCACTAATAATAAAAAGATAAAAAATAACATTTTACTATAGACACATCGGTAGGAAAGAATTGATAGAGCCTTTAGTATCCTGTACCTTTCTGGGGTCTGAATGTTGTCCAGATCCTCAATGTCCAGCACCATCTGCTGAGACTCCTCTTTCGCTGTCTCAGTCTTCTCTTCTGCAAGTTTCAGGTAAGCACGGACCACATCCTCCAGAGATTTGATATTCACCTGAAGCACAAGCAGAGGAGCAGTCAGTAATTTAATGAGGACAGAACTTACAATTGACTTGTCGTTTTTTCACCTGCACAGAAAATAGATCTAAACTTTACAACAAAATGTTCACAAAAAAAAAAAACATCATGACTGCAAAAGCACTACTAAAAGCACTATGACAAATTACTATACTTTAAAGTCATCATGAAACAGAAGCAGCAAAATATTTTTTCTTCCATATTGTGACGTTCACTTGAGTGTAATGGATTATTGAAAAATAATAAAAAATAGGTTGTGTTCTATTCATTAGTTGTTGATTGGACTTTGAGCCAGAAAGTGGAGACAGAAGACCACAAACTTTAAGTGGATTAAAAGTTTAGAGAAGTCCTGCAAAAATCATCAGAGAGAAGTCTGTTGTTTTATGACATTTTGATTAAACACTAAAGCAAAAACATTGAAAATAAATCAATTTATAACAAAAAAACGTTTTTTTTAAATTACCTAATCACAAGCGTATTCGTTAGATCTATAAAGTGCATTTAGGATATAGATGATTTTCATGCAGACTCTACAATACATGTTCTATTTTTCTGCTCAAGTATATAATAATTATGGTCTCAAACCTGTTGACAGATGTTCTTGTACTGATACAGTCCCTCCTTTGCCAAGTGGCTCTTGCGCAGGTCCACACAGAGCTCGAGGTATTTGAGCATGATCGGCTCGTGTATCTTCTGCCATGTTCGGTGTTTTTTGCTCTTGATGACATCGTAGAGCACATCCAAAGCTGGCTGCTTTTTACCAACTTCAAGAAACTCTGGAAAAAACAAACAAACAGAAATACATGACCAGCACACTCTTTGAGAATGTGTTGATTACATATAAAGCATCCAGATGGGCCTGAATCACTGAAAAATGTTTCATGATCTTCCTGTAGTATTTACGAACCATACAGTCCTCAAATACCACTTTCAACACAAATAGGTTATTTACGGCTGACTATGATATCGAATAAGCAAGACTGTTACAGCTTTAAGGATTTTTTTCAGTGTATACTGATAGTCGTCACTGCTAAGCTAGCGGAATGGAAAAGCTTGCTAACACACATGGTAGCATTAACAAAAACGGTCTCTGTCTTTATCACTAAGTGTGCGAAATATCTATACTTAATAAACTTGTCCTTTCTCGGAGTATGCAAAGTAGATGAATAATATATGACACAGTAATAAATTAGATTTAAAACGCTGCATCATACGTGACACACGGGCCTAGCAACTGTGACATCCGGCCTACTCGGAATATGGCTACTCCAGCACGCGCCATATCGAGCTAACGGCTAAACTCACGACTACAGCTCCAGAGACGATCCCCTACAATATTGACTCACCGTTTGCACGCTTAAGAGCGTTCTCCGGTCTCTGGAAATAGGCTGGCATTGTTATGGCTTGCTAGCAGGCAGTTTTCAGATAGTCGAGGCTGTTTTATTGACTCTGCCTGTCCATCCGCGCCGTAACTCCTAGCCGCGCAAGCAAGAAAGGACTAGCGCACGCACGTGAACTGCGACGGAGACGAGAGTTCCCGTATGTGCGCGTTCACGCTTCCTCCCCGCTGTCTGCAGTTCAGATTACAGACACGCTTGCAAAGACATTATACTTAAATATAGTTCGCAATAAAATCACAAGTTCTGAAATTTTACCCAAGACGAGTCTGTATTGCTTTTTGACACTGTTTTTTTTTTCTTTTTTTAAATAGCACACATTTTATAAGGGGGCATTGTTATGGCTGACCTCAATATTTGACCTTTCAGTATTTTTCTCAGAAATTATGAATAGGATACACAAAGCCCTAACCCTTAAAAAAAATACATGCATATTGCAATCATTAGTAATTTATGAAAATGATTCTGTGTACTATTATTACAATCTAAGCATTTGTATTTGTACCAGAGGTGGGTAGAGTACACAAAAACTGTACTCAAGTAAAAGTAAAAGTACTTCTAGAAATATTTACTCAAGTAAAAGTACTAGTCTTGAATAGTTACTTGAGTAAGAGTAAAAGAGTATTGGATAAAAAATCTACTCAAGTAGTTAGTTACTAGTTACTTTGGGTCATATATACTGAGCCTATTTTTATTTAGATATGTAGATAAAATGTATGTAATGTATGTGTGCGTGTATAAATGTATATATTACATCAGCCTTTACTCCAATTTATGTAATTTATTATAAAACCCTGTCTGTTTACTTAAGTAACAGATATAGGTGTCATGCCATAACATATTTTTAATACGACTGACTTTATATTAAATGTGAATTTAACATTGAAAGTTAATGTGATTTAAATATTGCTACTAATCTTTCATTGTTCAGAAAGAGAGCAAATAACATTTACATTATTAAAGATCATTTTCACTGACAGTCTAGATTTCAATCACTCTCAGAAACTCCCATTAAAATCACTGAAACTGTTAACACTGTGAAATCAATATCTTAATTAAAGATTCGTACACACATCTGCACTTTGTTGTTTCTGACGAGAGAATTCGCCAGAAAGAGGTATTCAGCCAGCGAGCGAGTGAAGGAAGCACCGGCATTTTGCGATGACTCATCAGAACACCTCTGATTGGCCAATGCTTTAATAAGCTCAAAAGAATCATGTGTGATTGGTTATAATGCGCAGCGCTGTATAAACGCATCTATCTCTGGCTCAGCGCCAGCAAGCGATCACAGATCTGAATTTAGCAGCTGATGAAATGACTCGCTGAACGTACTCGCACCGGTGTGATTGTATTAAAATTAATAAAATCTTAATCGGCTATTTTTTGTCTTTTGGAAGCTGCATTCAACTTGAATCCCCCCCTTTATAAGCCTCACACGTACAACAAACTAATGTCACAGTGGTATCGTGTACTGTAATGTAGCCCAAGTTATTACCTGTTAAACAGTAGACAGCACACGCGGTGTTCATCTAATAAGGATCTCCATCGCTAGCAAATAATAACCCTTTCAGATTTCAATTCAGTGCAGATCCAGCCTCGTTTTCAACGCTCTTTCTGTTCTTAAACGTTACAACTCTGAGTGAACCACTTCAGACGCTCAGCGCGTGCGGCAGGGAACTGAACGACTCATTCAAACTGATTCATGAACCAATTCACTCGTTTGCCAATTGGTTTGATCAAGCCTTTGAACAGAGTTGACTTAAAAGAATGAATCATTCGCGAATGGGCATCGCTCATTGCCCAGAGAAAAGTAGACGGCGCGTTTGGAATAAACTGAAGCATTTATAACATTTATTGCATTAAGATAAAGTAACGAGAGGAGCGTCGCCCACAGTAACGAAGTAAAAGTACAGATTTTTCCCCAAAAATTTACTAAAGTAAGAGTATAAAGTACCCATCTTTAAATATACTCCGAAAAGTATTAGTTACCCCCAAAAATTACTCAAGTAAATGTAACGAAGTAAATGTAACTCGTTACTACCCACCTCTGATTTGTACATATATTCTAGGTTCCCTTTCGAAGAGTCTCTCCTATGAACTGTGTGTAAACTTGTGTTTACTCTAAATACTGGATCCTGATTTCTTCATATTCATGTAGCTGCCTGCACAAACAAATGGTGCTTCACCCTGCCAAAAGGGGAGGGGCCAACTGCTATAAGTTGGCTTTCAGCGCCATTTCATCAGACTTTTTCTCCTTCAGTGCAAAGATCATTTCCCTACTGGACTCTGAAACCGAAGCAAGAAGCTTGAAGCCTCCTTGCCGTAGAAAACCGCAGCAGCGAAAGAATGCCAACTACCAACAAGTGCTTCCCCTGTGGCCATGATATCTGACGACAATAAGAGAAAATTTCTAGCAGCATTTTTGCAAATATTGCATCACATGTGTGGCCTATCCAGGGAACCCCTGCATGACTCAGACGGGCACAGTGAGTGTGTGGCTTGCCTGGGCAGTACTCACAGGGACAGAGTGCTCTCACTGAGAGAGAATGAGTCTCGCCCTGCTTCACTTGCAGATCGCCTTCTTTCATGAAGGTGGTCCTCCCCTAGTCTGCTCTCCCAATTAAATGGCCAATTTCTTACTGGTGTGCATGGAATGAGGACCTATCTTATTGTAATGTGTCATTCGTGTTAACCTTCCTGTAAAAGTTGCTGGATAGGGGGCACACACCTTCCATGCTCAATGTATATTTGGCAGCCTGTCAGTCTGCATGAATTAAGTGTTTGTGGGGAGCTCGGAGATTCAATCTGCCTCGTTCCCTTACTGTGACGACCTGGGACTTATCCTTAGTCATTACCCTTTTGGTTCTTCCCAGTTCAGAGGATGGGCAGGGTCCCAATCCACTCTACCCGGTCTGGGCTCTTGGAGTGTATGTGGAGCGCTCTTGCCTGTTTCATATGTTTCGGAGGTCGCTCTAAAGGGCTACTGGATTCAAAGAAGAGGCTATCTCATGGCATAATGGACACTATAGCCCTTGCTTTTGCCTATAGTGTCCTATAGGAGTAAAGGCCCACTCAAATAGTGGAATGGCCTCTTCCTGGGCTTGGTCCAGCGGGATTTCTATTGGTAATATCTGTGTGGCCGCTAACTAGTTATTGCCATAAACCTTCACCGGATTTTATAAATTGTATTATCCTGCCCTTTGGCACGGATTTTGTCTGTGTAAATTACCTAATCACATATATGAGTGGAGAAGGTTCTGTTATGTAGTCCACAGCCTAGTGGCATCCAGTACGGGTGCTCAAGGGCTGGGCTTGCAGGGCACTTGCTTATAGAACGGTGCTTTTGGATGCTGTCCCCATAGCATGTCCAGTGCAACAGGAGAGACAGCTTAAAGGGAATGCTTCATTTACTAATGTAACCTTTGTTCCTTGAGATAAGGGAACGAGCATTGTGTAGGCTGCTGTGCTATAAAGCTGCACGCGAGTCGGTGACTGTCACTATCAGTCGAAAGGTTCGGATTAAATGTTTAAAAGGGATAGTTCACCCGATTTTTAAGATTAATGTTTATTTTGGATAGTATATGGTTTGTACTTTCTGTCAAAAAATATGCTGAATCTTAGGAAAATCTATACAACTGTATTATCGTTAGTGCACTGGGGACAGAAGGCATGAATGGTTAAATATGTATAAAAATAAATCATGTTAAATAAATAATGTAAATAATGATTATCACATTAAGTTGTGTTTTATGAAAAACAGAAGTTACTTTTTTTGTGAAATAATGGTTTGCCACAAATGTAGAAAAGTTGCTCCAAGTTTTGCGGAATTTAAAATTATTGCCATTTTCATTTCAGCCCTTAAAGTGAGTAACCCCAGAGTGCAGTCTGGACGATGGGGCGGGGCGACACTTCTAGGCGGAGCGACACGTGTCGCCCCGCCCATATTTGTTTTCCCCGCCTTTTACATTTTGATCCGAGCCAGCAGGGGGCAGTTTGCGTTGAAATAAACAGAACGGTGGCAACTGCAGCAGCAGAGTAATAACGCTATTCCACGTTGATTGCATGAGGTGAGTAAAAGTGGTTGTGTAAATATCTTATAATATTAAATGCGATGTTCGATCATTTATTTATCCATTGTACGTTCAATTTGAATAATTATTGTTAATAATTGTTATAAATTGCTCATTTTATTGTTCTTTGTGGATTGTAACAGTACACTCTGTACATGGCTTTAGTTCTTAGGTTTGATTTTACAGAGGTATGCCATTACATTTGTCAAGTTATTTGAACAGACATGCATGATTATTGTGTGCATATTATTATTATTATTTTTCAGGATGACATGATCAGGAGGTGGTGGTTTTCTGTTCTCCTGGACAGCTTCACTCCGCAAATGTATGTAGCTGTTTGAATGTTGCTACATGAAACATTACTCTGTACTGTATCTAGCAATATACCTACCTCTTGACATTTGTTCTTTTAGAGCTCAACCACTGAGGGGAGGAACTTCACCATTCAAAAGACAGTGTCTTCAGGCAGAGTCCAGCAAAGCAGGTTATTTGTGCACATACATTCATTAAGAACTAATCATTACATGTGTGTACATGCAGAGGTATTTTAGTTATTACAGCTACATGGTTGTTCAGATATGAAATTGGGATTATGTACAAGTACTATATTGGTCAACACCATGGATTATTTTATATATAGCTATCAGTTAACATCAGCATCAAATACATTTAAAAACATTTCATCTTAATTCTTTTTCAGACAGCCGCGAGTGTTTCAAATAACTTCTGTTTGCGATCTAATGTGGATTTTGTTCACCATATAAGACAGAAATATTTATAGTCAATGTAAAAGATCTTCATGTGGATCATGCATATAAATATAGGGGGAAGGGGGAAGTCGTGGCCTAATGGTTAGAGAGTCGGACTCCCAATCGAAAGGTTGTGAGTTCGAGTCCCGGGCCGGCAGGAATTGTGGGTGGGGGGAGTGCATGTACAGTTCTCTCTCCACCTTCAATACCACGACTTAGGTGCCCTTGAGCAAGGCATCGAACCCCCAACTGCTCCCCGGGCGCCGCAGCATAAATGGCTGCCCACTGCTTCGGGTGTGTGCTCACAGTGTGTGTGTGTGTGTTCACTGCTCTGTGTGTGTGCACTTCGGATGGGTTAAATGCAGAGCACAAATTCTGAGTATGGGTCACCATACTTGGCTGAATGTCACTTCACTTTCACTTCACTTTCATATATACAAATATCTCACTGGATTATTACAATTAATGGCAAAAGGAATGTGTGGAAATGTAAACTAATATATCCTATTGACACACTAGCAAAATATATAAATAATTGGCTTAAAACTTTTTTTCTATGTGAAAATACTAACACGCCTAATACTTCTGCACAGTACTGTATATATTAACATTTTATTAGTGGTATTATAAAAGAATGAGTATGCAGTTGTGACAACAATCTATAGAGTTTGTTTAAAGCAAGGTTTTCTGTAGTCAGTGTTTATATAATGTTTAATAACTTTTATATACATGTATAAATAAACCTATGTATATTTTTGATTCAACAGCTTCCCCTGTCTTTAATAATAATAATAATCTTTATTAGATTATTAGATTAAATGTACCCACTAAAAAACAACAACAATACTTGTTTTAGCTTGCAGTGCCTGGCAGAAACATTAAAAACTACGAAAAACTTTAGTGCACTTTAATTCTAATGAGTAGATCAGACAATGTACTATTTTACTGTTTAAAATACAAGATATAAGTATGCATAATGAAAATTAAAATTAGCATGATATGAATATGGGCATTCAATTAAATGTATTTAGTTTTAGGGACTTGTTGTGGGGGATTTGTTAGTAATAATAGTAATAATAAATAGTAATAATAGTTTGTTGTTAATAAGTTTTGTTATTGTTGTATTTGTTACAGGTACCATTTCTCCTTTACCATTATTTCTACATTCATACTTGTATGACACACTGTTATCCATGTTTTCAAACATTCATTGTCTACCAAGTTCAATTTACAATGCATTATCCAAGCTGTACACATATCTTTCACATTTTAATTATTGTTATGATGACGTGAGAGATAGTCTTTAGTGCTTATAATGGTTTTGCTATCCTTGTGTAAGGGAATTTATGATGTGATTTAGACCTGCGACAGCCATAATGTGGTACCTGAGTCATGAGAGGATAAAACTCTTATCTTAAAGATATAGCACCATATTAAATAAATAAAGACAGTCTAAAAGCACACCAAACACTGTGCATATAGCATATAGTGCATGTTAACAGCATAGTGTACAGTGTTCATCACCTTCATCATCATCACCTCCTGCTAGCTGATGGCCATTTACAAAAGAAATACCTCTCCAATGTCAAACTCTATTAAAATTCTATAAGTTCCAATGCAAAGAGCACAGTATTACATTTGCAACCATTTTCAAGGAATAAGGCAGATTAACAAAACTATGCACGTTATTTATAGTCAAAATACATCCTGAAGCATGCCTAAAAAAATAAGCACATTAAAAAATCAAGACAAAAAGAAATCCTTTTTTCCCCCTTGATTCAACAGCTTCCCCTGGAAATCCTCAGGGAAGTTATTTTGTCAGCGGGTGACTCTGCATATTTGACACTTTCTCTGGTTTGCAGATGGTTTAGGGATGTGGTCACTCAAGAAGTTTTCCGAAAAGCGGCACACTTTGCCTGGCTAGACAGTAAGATTTCCCCCTGTTTAATGCTCATTCTGCAATGGAACTTTGTAGTATGAGGCTGTTAAACTTTTTATTATTATTATTATCTTTCCTGTATTTTGTCTTTACACTATAAGTTGTGGCCAACTGGAAGAATTGTCCTCCTGTCTACCAGAACGAGTTCAGACGGATGTACAGCATCAGGGAATGCTTGCAGTGCAGAGCCCTTTTCAAGTTTAACCCACCAGGGTACAGGGAAGAGGCCGGCGTGGTGATCTTCTGGGCTTTGTTTACACAGGATTTTGTTCCAAGGACTGTTTTTTTTTTTTTTTTTTTTTTTTTTTGCGCCATGAAACACATTTGTGTGTTCATTGAAGGGAAATGGAGAATGAACTGAGATCAACTGGTTTAATGTATTAATTGATGTCATTTAAAGTTAAACTTTGCAGTGTATAATGTTTTATTTAAAAAGCTATGGCAAACATGTGCATGACAACAGGTTTCAGTCATTTACATCAGTCTATCATTCTTTAAGGTTTCTCATATTTGATGGTAACATCATATGCTATGCATTGCTCATAATGAATTCTTAATTTAGTTGTGACAATTCGGTGTAATTTTTCAATTACCAATGATTTTGATAAACAATGAAGTGTTTAAAGGGGTGATTAAATGTATTATGTTTTTATATAGAACCGGGTAACTAAATAAATTCAGGATTAATGAGGTTTTCAGTAGTGCAGTTCAGAAAACAAATAACAGAAAGTGACGAGTGTTTTTGGGCAAGTTCTTTAGAACCTGTATAGTTCCTTCCTTGCAAAAAGTAACCATGGATTTATTGTAGTAAAAATATTTGTTGGCATATTAATTACCATGAGCTGTAATTATAAAAACACCATAGTTTAACTATAGTTTTTGTAGCAGAACCATGGTAAATTTTCGTAGGGGCTAAGGGAATGTTCAGTTTGTTATTGGTGACGTTCAGAGACTGGTGACAATTTGTTACACACACACACATACATATATATATGTGTGTGTATATATATATATATATATATATATATATATATATATATATATATATATATATATATACGTATATATCATTTGAATATATAAATCAAGGTACTCCATGACTATCTACATAACCATACTTCGCATTATATTGCCGTGTCATTTTCAAAAACCAGCGAGTAATGCCAAGGTAGCGTCTACAGCCGTTGAGGGAGTAATTGTAAATTAGACCATTTATTTCTGTTCTGTTCGTCGTAATCCAAAACTCTTTGCATTTATACGGGATGTTGTGGAAACGCAACAATAAATGCAAAAACACAACATTTATATTCGCTTTTTAATTTATATTAAAAGTGTATTCATCTGAGTGTCTACTTCCGCATTCCAATCCTGCTCACAGCGTCATAATTCTTTATACCAATAAGCTGGAAAATCGTTTCTCATCTGTACACCAATAAGCTCATCTTAATCATAAACCAATAACCGCGCGCCCCAACGTGTCGCCCCGCCCCATCGTCCAGACTGCACTCTGGGCTACTACCTTAAATTAGCAAGCTGAAGAAAGAAAGTAACGTAAAAAAAATCGCACCAAAACGCTAGATGGCAGTAGGTCGTTGGATATTTTAGTTATACTTAGAGAAACAAATCCGGAAGAAGAGTGTTGATCACTTGACCGGTAGCGGATTCCTACTGTTTAGGATAAGTTTTTGTTTTATGTCTTTGTCGTTTTCCTCTTTTCTTTTGATACACATATTCGCGGGAATAATTGCATCTTAACAACTGGTTCACATACACTGTAATGTTACAAACTTTTTTTTATAATTGGTAATGCTCGGCTTTCATGAGAAATCTGGACTCAACGCTTTAACATTTATTTTGCAATAAGAACCTTATTTTTTGACATTATAAGTTAATCGTTGTCTGTATAAACTGTCTCGGCATATTTGACAATGGGTTGTGTCTGTTCGCGCTGACACTTTCATGTGTTTTCCAAACTCTAAACATAAATGGTTTATAAATCATTGAAGTATTAGAAACTGATTAACGTGGATAAGCAACGGAATATGGCTACATCTGAGATGATGCTGAGTCTTGGACTAATTGGTAAGATTAAAATTGATTATTAATAAAGATATTTTATTATGAGTACATTTTATGTATTAAAGCGATTGCTAACTCAATATTTTGTAATTAAAATCCTCATATTTTTCCAAAACCAGTATGACTTTCATCTGTTGAACACACAAGGGGAAGTTAGTCAAAGTGACAATCAGTCACCATTTACTTGCATCATGTGGGAAATAGAGTGAAAGTGAATGGTAACTGAGACTCTCCCCAGTATTCGGTCTAACATTTCATTTTGTGGTATGCAGATAAAAGGCCTCATGACAGAATTTACATTTTTGGGTGAACTATCACTTTAATTGTAGAATAATAATTATTTTGGCAGTAACTGAGTTTGTCCCCTTTACACAGAGAAAGATGTAAATGCAGACACGCTTTGGGTTTGGTGTTATCCTTCCATCACTGCTGATCTGCGAGAGATTCTGTTGAGAAAATGTTGCCTACCGTTGAACAATCAGGTGCTGCACACATTTGTGTTTGGACAATACTGCCGAACCTGGTACTACATCACCACTGTCGAGGTTCAGGAGCCAACTGCACTTAAAAAGGTACAAAACTTTGTTTTGGACTCCACTACCAACCTGAAAGCTTACAAACCTGTGGCCGGATAATGCTACAGGAATAGTTCAACACATAATAAAAACTTTGATCATATGAAAATCTTTTGTTAATTTACTCAACTTTATCGCACTTCAAACATGTATATCTGGAGAAGTTTACCAGAATGTTGATACTGCACTTTTCCATTTAATGTCAGTAAATGCTGACCATGGGCTGTGAAGCTCCAAAAAGTGACAAAAAGCATCATACCAGTAGTCCATACATCAGTTTCATGTGAGGAGAAGACAGAAACCTAAACCATTATTCATTGATAATTGTTTCTTATTCACATGTGTATTCTAATTTGGAACATCAATGACAGAAGGTTAATAAACGAGTCAACTATTCCTACAGTATAATCCAGTGGTGCTCAACCAGGGGTCCCAAGATGACTTAAAAAAAGACAAAACAAGCAATAAAATAAATTGAAATTGAAAATAACTGTCAAGATATTCCTTTCTTAAATTTACACCGTCACCATCTCTTTGTTTCCTTTAAAACTGATGATATGATGAAAATCACGCCATCTTGCTAATTTACTTCAATTTCATTCAAAGGTGACTCATTTCTCAATAGTTATCACAGCTAAGGACTTCAACCCTGAAAAATATGCTGCATTCAGTAGAGTTCTGTGCAGGTATGTTTCATTTATGTACAAAACCATTTAGTGCTTGTGTGGAGTTTCAGAAATGGGTCATTATTTCTTTCACTCAGCATCTTTTGTTTGTCATCGCACAATTTCTAAAGATGTACATAATGTTTTTGAGAGTTTGTGATGTTACATCTGTAACATTGTGTTTGTTCAGGACGTATATCAAACATGGAAGTCCTGTGAAGATGATGGAATGCTACATTGCTGTTCTGACCAAAGGGATATGCCAGAGTGATGAGAACGGCTCCTTCCTTATCAAAGATTACGACGTCAGAAAGGCCTACCTGGCTGGATCCTTAAAAGGTTAGGGGGAACCCTTAAAATGAACAAGCCCTACTCACTATACACGACAAGAAATGAGCAGCTAAAATCACATAACTCTGGCACCGTGGCCATTTGCTCCATATGGCTTTATGATTGTCATTTTAGAAATCCTTCAAGAAAGTGTCTTAATTCTGTAAAAAAAACAATATATATATATTAGTATGCAACTTTTCTTTATTCTAGACTTCATGAGATGTTGAATCTTTATTTTAGATGTTGTGTCACAGTTTGGTATGGAGACCATCATCCTTTATACAGCACTAATGTTGAAAAAAAGAGTAGTGGTCTATCACCCACGTATTGAGGCGCTGCTGGAGTTCACAAGGTAACCACTGAGATGAGCATTCAGTTGACGTGAAATCAAGACTGATTCTATTTACTTTCTTAATTTACATTTGACATTGACATACAGTAATCCAAACCAGAAATATGCCAGATTAAGGAAGTAAAATGGATTGCAAACAGCATTTCACGTTGAAGTTTAGTATGTCCTGTTTTGTTTTTACAAAGAGATTTGTTCAAGGTGCTTGTGGTTATGGTTAGTGGTTTACACTATTGTTCGAAAAAAATAAATAATTTGTGTGCTTACGAAGCATGCATTTATTTGATCAAAAATACAGTAAAACGGTAATATTCTGAAATATTACAATTTAAAAAATAATTTCCGTTTCAGTATATTTTAAAAATGTTATGTGTTCTTGTGATGGCAAAGTGACATTTTCAGAAACCTTGATACATTTCCAAAATCTATGATGAATAGAAACTTAATAAAGAACAGTATTTGTTTCAATTATATATTTCTATCGAATTATATATTTTTGTAATTAACTCTTTTGATCAGTTTAATGCAACCTTGCTTAACAAAAGCATTTATTTCTTTAAAAAAAAAAAAGCTTACTCAACCCACACTTTTGAATATTATTGTATGATAATGGTCATGCACTAAAAATAATTTGTGGTAACAGTGTTTGTCTTTTTAAAACCAGAGCTCTTCCTGGATTGGTATGGCATAGAAAAGACTGGTCCATCCTCCACCCCTTTGTTCACCTGAATGAAAATGAGCTGGAAAACCTCAAACTGTGTACAGGTATGGACAACTGCTCCTCCCAAAACAAACACTTGCTGCATTTATGAATTTCTCTGTTCTTTTTCTCTGTAGGATATGTTGCTGGGTTTGTCGATCCTGAAGTCCGAGACAGATCAGATCTGTTTGATGTGTATGTTAATCTTCCAGACAGTGAAATCACTGTGTCACAAAGTGCCAAAGGTGAGAGAGCCAGTTTTACATACTGACTGGGATGTGGATGTTAAGTCACCATACCTCACTCTTCCATATGTTTTCAGAGGCAATGGCTATGGGAAAACTCCATAAAGAGATCGGCAACTTCATTCTCCAAGCTGCAGAGGACACCGATCGCATAGATGCACAGGTTATTAAGGTGACGTACAATACTAAGAAAGTATACTAAGTACAAATACACAAAATACAGCGGTAGCACAACCTACATTTTGAAGCAATTATTGACAACGAATATTAGTAATCCAGCACCTTTTTAAATCTGTCTCCAGGATATTTCAGTAAAAACTAAGGAGATCCTCTGTAACCTGAAGTCTCTTGCTGATGAAGCGGAGAACTCTAAGTTGACTTTGGAGACCCTGAAGCAGCGGCACTACCCTCCAGCGACGGAGAACTTCCTCTTTCACTTAGCTGCCGCTGAGCAACTCCTGAAGATCTGACCAATCAGTGCATCTCGTCCAACTGGCATGCCTCACAGTAACTGATCCGAGAGGAACTTACCATTCATTGTGGAATCATAAATTAACTAACATTTGAAATAATCTGCATGTCTAATTTCAGGTGTTCTGAACAGGGCAAAGGTCATTTAAGAACATAAAGATTTGTTATAAAGATATAAAATACAGCTATAACATGATAGCTATACCTCATGGGTGTAATTATATTGAATGTAACATTTCTAAGTGGTTTGAGATAAATAATTCAGAATCAAACCTTTTGGTAGCACTTGGATTTATATGCTGTCCTCTGTAAGCATTCCTTAGGTATCTAATTATTAAGTTTTTCTTAACCTTAATTTGGCATGCTGTTTGTACTTTTAAAATATTTCATCATTGCACGTCAATGTGAAAGGGATGACGGTTGCCTAGTTCATGCCTAACTAAAAGACATTTGTTATGCTGTTAAATAATAATAATAATGTTATGTTAATTGTTCAGTGAAAACTAAAATACAGTTGCTCTAATTAGGGTCCCATTAAATTATGTAAATAAATGAAACACTGAAAATCAGTTTTACTTAACTATTGAGTGCCAAAACCTCAGCTTAAAGTTATGATGTTAATTAAAAAACCTGTATGTCTATTGATTTAAGAAATCTTTTTATCATTATATGTTCAAATGACAAAAGACATTCCCCATTATAGATGGCACTATGTTCCCACATTTTGCATTCCTACTGGTTGCTCATATTATTGATTTTGACTTTATACATTTTTGATTAATCTCCTTTTTAATTTGACAGCCCCTTGTTATCAAGGGCTATTCTCCGTGCCTAAACAGATCATACATGATATTCTGATCATATGTGTGCAATATATCCTGAAAGAAGATGTTCAAACTGTATTCTCAGATTTCTTAACCACTGTCCTCATCCTTTACATAGTCATAAAATGCTGTTTTGTCTGTGACCATTAAATGTATATATAAAAAATGTATATGTGAGTGGAAAAAGGGATTTTTATTGAGACTAACAGACAGTGTTATTAACAGGATTTGGTAAAATTCCACTTCAATGCAGCGTTTAAAACCCTTTTAAATGATTATGAATTCAGTACCGTACAGTTGTACTTCTTCCTTTGGTCGTTGGCAAGTTGGCAATGGCAACATTACAGTCCTCTGTGGTAAAACAGTTCACTGTTACCATCAAGTGACTGAAACTCCTCCCTTTAAACGCTTCTTCTTTATCTGTAAATAAAAAAATAGGTTGGATCTGAATAATGCTTATCAATGGAGTTGGATAATGCGCTTTTTGATGAAAACATTCAGAGAATTGATTGAATTTAATGTATTTACGAAATTAAAATTATAGCATATGATAACCTAGTTTGTTATGAATCTGCACATTAGTTATCTAATGTGTGTTACTTTGCCAAACTGTGGAAAAAGACTGAAGGATACAGGAATCATCAGGCCAAAGATAATGGCGGTACTGATGTGCCGAACGTGTGATTATCATTGGGTTCCTCTGGACAAACGTTGCCCTGAAACTTTGATAGCAGAGTTCACATGATCACAAAACTTTTACAGTTCAACTTGTAAAATGGAAGGCAACCCATTTTGACTTGTACCTTTTAACCCTTTAACTGTCACCCCTTCCCGTATACGGGACGCCTACATTTACTTCACTATATTACAATTAAATCTAATCTTGACAAACTATATATCGTTGGAAAGGTCTAAGACTCCCAAATATATATTTTACCAATGTTTTTTGTTAAATATTATGTAGGAAAATTCATAGATTAAGGAGAGCCAGCAGTAAAGGTGGAAAAGCTGCAGTGGTGCCAAAGAGAGTCGCTCTTGAGATGGCTGTTTCTTTTATGGCCTGTGACCACAAAGAATACATATTTGAACAGTTATAACATAAGCAGCGATGGTGGCATAAGTTTTTATTGTAGTCTCACCTTAGATCCAGCTGCCTTTGAGACTCCAACCGGATTGCCGTTAGAATCAAACACTCGTATTCCATTATCGGCCTCTTCACTTCTCACCACCATTACACTGAATGCAGCTAGACAGGCTAGAAAACCACATGTTTGGTTCAAAACGTTTCAATGGCATTATAACCCTAGACGGCACACTATAGACAGAAATATGTATGAAATGGGATAACAATATGAACACACTGCTGTAGATGAATTGTGTGCATTTGTTTTCTAGTGTTCTCACCTGAGAGAGGAATAGGTAACAAGGATCTAGAGAAGGTCTCAGCCACAGCACCGACGAGTCTAAAACGCTTGAGTATAATCTGATGAAGAGCCTGGAAAGAGAACATATTCAGGTCACACTTCACCCCAAAATCTTTTAATTAATATTTAATTCTAGTATTTTCCCCATCAAGATAATTTGAAGAATTTGTGCACGTAATTGTCATTAAAATTACGTTTATTAATGTGCATAATTTATTATTATTTTAATACATGTCTGAATGTCCTAAATTAGGATTTAATTTCATTAAGATGAACATAATTACTGGTTACTTTGATTTTTTGTGTTGGGGTGTAACATGACCCGGACATGAACTTTGAACCTTGACAGGTTTCTTGAGATTCTAACACCTGCTGTATGTCAACAATAAACCGAACGTAAAATCATCAGATGAAAACAGTTTATTGAATGAGAAGCCAGGACTGTCTCTCACCCCTGCAAATGTTGAGTAGGCAACTGTTCCAACAATAAGAATGGACTGCTTCATTGACGTTTTGTTATCCTAAGCAAAAGAGTGAAATAACTATGGTTAAAATAATCTGCCAAGTCACACAAAGACCAGTTTTTAATATAATTTAAATTTAATTAAAGGCCACACTGTTTACCTTAGTCACTGTTGCATTTCTGTTAGCATGGTTGAATCCTGCACAGTATGTCTGAAGCAAAAACTACAGCAAAAATTGTTACCAAAATAGTTTATTGACAAGACATAAATGAAGACATAAATGTAGATAGTACTTACTTGCCAGAACAATGCAGGTTTAATGCCTTTGTGGGGTATTAAACTTGAAACAACCTGTAGAAATAAAAACAGGTGGGATCTTTCATTTCAGATCATAATATATATATATATCTTTGTCTACAAAAAAATCTAATTTATCTCTTTTTTCTTTTACTTTTCATTTTAGAAAGCACATTTGGACAGCCAGTTACTGCTGTAACCAACATGTCATTGACTGACACACTTTTACCTGCGATTACTCGCTGAAGTGGAAATCATTCTTTACACAAATGCTCCATTAGAATCTATTTATATTAAGACATTGATTTATATTTAGATAATTATACTTTATTTGTGAGACAATGGAGGAAGCAGGAGATTACACTAAAACACAGGTGAACAACTCAGTATAATCCAAAATAATTTATTTGCTTAGTTCTGTATCTTATTTTGTCCCATGTCCAAAGAATCTGTGATATCTATATATTGTTAGTCATGCCTACTTGAAAAAAATGTAAATTCATAGGAACTTACAAGATACAGTAACCAGGCTTTAGCAACCTAGAGAGAGAAATAAAGGAATGTTTTCAAATTGGTTCTAAAGTAAGGAAAGAAAGAAAAAACTAATGAATACTAATCTTATTAAGCAGCCTACTTTTTAATTTCTTTGTGTATATCCCTAATTCTGAAGAAGTGTCTGGGCCTGCTCAATTTCAGCCTAAAGAAAAAAAAAACATATTGGGTCTTCTGCTTTCAATTATTAATGTAAACAATGTTAAAAGCAAGGAACAAATATCACAACGTTCGTTTCAACGGTTCTAGTGCACGTGATACTGTTAATCCAAGATGGGCAGGGGTATCGCTATGTCCAGAAAATTCTCTGTATATTGTCCTACAACTGCTACATTGAAAAATGTTGTCCAAAGTCTTGTTCTGTCTCACTTATATTACTGTCCAGTAGTTTGGAGTAGTGTGGCCCAAAAACATCTAAGAAAACTTCAAATTGCACAGAATAGAGCAGCCAGAGTAGTTCTGTGCTGTTCTTTTCGCGCTAGTGTGCGTGAGATGCATATTAAATTATCTTGGTTAACAGTAGAGGCAAAAGTAAAATATAATGTTTTGTTGTTCATGCACAAGGTCATGGCTAATGAAGCATATAACTTTATAAAAGAAAAAATATTGTTTAGTGGATATGGTCATGAGCACGTGACACGCTCAGTCAGCAACAAGATAATGATTACTCCTAGTCCAAGATGTAATTTTATGAAGAAAACTATTGTATACAGAGGGGCTGTAGACTGGAACTCACTTCCATCCAGCGTCAGGGAACTCAAAAATAAATTTTCTTTTAAGAAAACAATAAAACAGAGATTACAGGTGTGAAAGTATTACTTATTTTTATTTTTGCATGTTTTGTTTTAAATTGTTTGAATTGCATGTTGAATAGATGTTGCTTTTTGGATGACTGCATAATTTGCACTTCTTTCAAATGTGTGTCATGGTAGCTAATATATCGTATAGTTTTTATAGATTTTATTGATGTATTGATTAATTGAATTTTGTATTGTGATTTCAGTGGACCCCAGGAAGACTAGCGACCACCATAGTGTTTATATTCCAAATAAAACAATAAAACAATCTAGGCTTTGTATTAGCAGTCTGTACTGTACTGTAGTGGTGTGATTCATGTAGTATACATGAGTTGATGTAGCACTGTACTGTAGTGGTGTGATTCATGTAGTATACATGAGCTGATGTAGCACTGTACTGTAGTGGTGTGATTCATGTAGTATACATGAGCTGATGTAGCACTGTACTGTAGTGGTGTGATTCATGTAGTATACATGAGCTGATGTAGCACTGTACTGTAGTGGTGTGATTCATGTAGTATACATGAGCTGATGTAGCACTGTACTGTAGTGGTGTGATTCATGTAGTATACATGAGCTGATGTAGCGATGCAGCAACTCACCTGAACTGGGGTCGAGGAATTTGAACCAGAGACGCAGTCTGCTTAGAAAGGACTGCAAAATTATGAATTTGCTAATTTATTTGTGGTTGATATTATTTGCATGAAAATATATTATTAAAAATGTGATATTTACGGAATTACGGAATTTACTAAGACATTAAAGAAAAAATTCCATAAACAGGCCGTCTTGATATTTGACCCAAATTACCTTCTAAATGTATTTTGCCTTTTTTTTTTTTTTTTATAAACAATGCAATGTGCAACATACAACCCTCTATTTTTTTACACATAGACTATATGCTATGGATTTTCAATCCATATTTTGTCAAATCCATAGCATATATGCATATATGTGTAAAAAATAGAGGGTTGTATGTTGCACATTGCATTGTTTATAAAAAAGGAAAAATAAACCTATAAATTGCTCACAATCTACTAAATTATGCCTTCTGAACAAGGTTTTTTTTTGTATGTTAAGTGCCTAATTCTAGAACTGTCTTCCTTCAGGTTGTGGTAGAGTCCTTTTGGCAGCTGCACCAAATTGCATATTTTTGCTGTGAATAAACGTGTTTTACACCCGAGGAAGCTCCATATTCTCTCTGTTTCACATGAGCCATAAAACACTTATGTATCAAATATGATTATAAAACCTGAACATGAAAAATGGCATGTAGGTGCGTGTGTGAGCTGCGCAACTAATGCAAAATTAGTGTCTGTGGACTCTCACTTTAGCCATCCTGGCCTGGACCAACACCCCGAGAAAGGTTTATAATTTACTTTGCATTCAACACATTCTCCATTCTCTAAATAGGATCAAGTTATTGGGAAACTAGCAATAGAAATGCTTAATTCATAGCAAATCTTAAACTCACTGACTAAACTCTTGTTTATCTGTAGAGTGGAGGATTAGGGGAAATCCACATTCCGCTGTTGGCTGACCTCACAAAGCAAGTGTCAAGGGATTATGGGGTCCTGCTGGAGGGTCCTGGAATTGCACTAAGGTAACGTGCAGTCATTAACAAAAAAAAAAAAAAGTAGTTCTCATAAGTTTGTTTTCATGGATTGTTAGGCTGCATAATTTGCTTTTCAGGAGAAATGTATCTATAACCAAATGGTGTTTCACATTATAGGGGTCTTTTCATTATTGATCCTAATGGAGTGATTCGACACATGAGTGTAAACGACTTGCCGGTTGGACGATCTGTTTAGGAAACCATCCGCCTGGTAAAGGCCTTCCAGTTTGTGGAAACCCATGGTGAAGTTTGTCCTGCCAGCTGGACCCCAAAGTCACCCACAGTGAGTTTTTACAGCTTTTACTAGTAGGTCTTTGTGTGTTAACACCGATAACATCGGACTAATAGAGTTTTTTAGAAACATGAACACTCTTTATAAAGCTATTAAGGACTGGTTACCTTTCTGCACTTTCTATTCAGTTGACTTCCATTTATATGTATTCAATTGCATGGAAACAGGAAACAAGTAGAAATTTTGCATGCTTTAAGTCAAGTGACAGCAGCTTTAGCTTTCAGTATTTATGAATTGGTAGTATTCGGCTAGCATTGAATTTAGTAAATCTGGCATAGTCATAAATTTGAAATATAAGGGTTTTGTTGTTTGTTTTGACTTTGCATTCATGTAATTGTCTTTTCTTTTTGTTTAGATTAAACCAACTCCAGATGGCTCGAAGGAATACTTTGAGAAGGTCAACTGAAAACTCCAAGCTACTGGTATTGACAGATCACGCAGATCTTAGCACTTAAATTAAACAAGTCCATAATTTATACCCAAAAGAAATATAAATATTTATAGACTTAATGTATCAGTATGTTGGTAATTATTAAGGAGCGGAATCTGCTTTATTTTATATATTTGTTGTGCTGTCCAAATAAAAACTGCACTGTCATGGATTTGTCTCTTTGCCATAGCAGATGCTTTCTGAACAAAGTGCTTCACTCTCAACACAAGAAAATCATTTTTGACATTTTGATTAAAGTTTGTGATGGACATTCACTAACATACAGGTAAATTCTTAATCAAGACTGTCTTCATATTACAAGATATGTTGACAAACAGACTTATTATGTTAAAGAAAGGTGAAGTTGCCATCACACCATTTGTTTATTCTACTGAAAAGTGCGATCAATTACATACTTATTTGTGTGTAACTCTTATAGTTCCCATCAAATACTCCGCTGTCTTTGGGCAGAAATTTTAATTATGACAACTTTTTAACTTTCTTATATAAACCATGCCTACATAACCTCAAAAACAATGTTTATTTTTATTTTTTTCTCCTTTTTACAGCAAGTTAATATTGTGTTTAAAATGTCTTTTTAGACTTCACGTGGAATATGACAAAGAACCAGAAATCAAAGTTTCTGTTTTTAAACTGGGAGGAATGAGGTTTAGAAAAAAGCTTTGCCAATTCTCAAACTTTTTTTTTTTTTTTTGTTACATACTGTATATACACAATGGAACATAAGAAAACTAAGAACAACAGCTGGGTCTAAGTGTGTCTGCACTTAGTAACCATGAAAACATCTAGTAAAGTGTACAGTAACTTCACTTTGTACAGTATGTCTGCAAAGATTTAGCATGTGTGCCTAAATTGTGTGAGATTCACAATTTTGGTTCAGATCATGGATACAAAAATAAGCACAAAACAGACGGCTGTCCAAGACAATGAATAGCCTTTAAACTCTTTAAATAAAACATTAAATAAAAAGCTGATGACTAACTCCTCTATGAGCAGCACAAAGTCAATGAAGCACTTATTTTTGAGACCATTCTACAAGATGCAAATGAACAAGGGTAGTGATGGGGGACACCTAAAGTGTAATAATGCTTAAAAAACAAAAACAAATAGAATCTGATCATATGATCTGGTGAAAGATTCATGCAATATCAGGCAAGATGTAACTGTGCCACCAAGCCCACCCCAACCTTCAAAAGAAAAACCTTAAACTGACTGTCCAAAAAAAAAAAAAAAAAAGAAGACACCCTTTAATAAATCTGTACAACCAAAATACATTTGGGATCTACATCTACAGTTACATTGTTAAGGTTATATACATGGCCACCCCCCTCCATATATTATATTTACGAGCAAACTTCATTCAAACCCAAACAACAACATAAGACTGAACTGGAAAAAACAACCCATTAAAAACAATCTGCCACCAAGCCATCATTTCAGATCACCAATCTCACTAGAATCTGCTGCGGATAGCAAACTCTGATGTGTCAAGCTCTGTCCCGCACTGGTCTGTGGATCTGAGCTACAGGAAAACGGATGCCCTCAAAAAGGTAGAGCTAAAACCTGGCTGCTTCACAGCATATTGGTTTATCTATTCATTTATGAATGAAAAAATATATATATAATTTTGGAATTTCAAATCACATTATGCTTTTGGTGTGAATCATTAGCATGTAAATCAATCCTTCAACAATGGCATTGTATGACTCTGTAATACAAAAACAGACAAGCAAGAGGATGGACATAAACCCCACTCTCCAATATTCTCATATAATAGAACAAAGGCTCTCCATACACTTTGGCCTCTTCACTGAAGAGAGCTAAACTATTCCATCAATAAAGATCTGTTCGAAGGTTTTTAGGTGGGATAGAGTTATAAGAAATAGGAGCAACGCTGTGGTGTACTTTCTTTCCCCTTTTATCTGCATTTACTGCCTGCATTTCTTCTGGAGGGAAAAACAAAAAGCAGATTAAAAAAAAACTAAAATAAAATAAAGTGTCCTGTTTATTACACCTCTCATTTTACCCTTGTGTACGCATCATGCTGCAACTTTTAATTCATTGAGAAAATGGAAAACTAGATTTTGTACAAGATACCACAATCTCTTCTTGCAAAATAAATGGAGACTTTGTGCCCGCTTCGATCAGGAGGAAGTGTCGGCTGATCTGCAGCATCCCTGCACAGTTTCTAGTCGATTTTCACATTTGTGTAGATCTTCCTCACAAAGGCACTTGTTCCCATGTAACCCACCGCTCCTAAAAACAAAGAGATAAAAAAAGATTAGTCAATCCCCTTCCCATACAGCAACATTTATGACTTAAAGTCCGTGTGAACCAGAAGCTGCTGCCGACTTATTTCAGTGTAGTGACATATATCCAGAAAAGAATACTAAATGTCCTCTCGCTCACAGAAAAATAACGGTTGGAGGGGCGTGATTAAGCATATTCTGCACAAGCATTTTTCTTGTACTCACCACACATGATTCCCAGTGCAGTACTGAAAACAGCCATGTAGCCAAAATAGAATGATGTCTGAAATAAGCCATACATCCTGGGGAAAAAATGAGTCCATGCTAATTATTGGTATCAGATTCCACAACACATAGACAATTAATAAATCAAGTAAATGAAAATTAGAAACAATTTCTACACGTCCTTTCCTTTTCTTACTTTTCAATGTACTTATATTCCAACGTTTCCACCAAAATTACCCAGAACAATTGTACCAGGAGCTTTTTTTCCAGGATCTATTTTGCCCCCAGACCTGATGCTTTCTGTGTTTCCACCGTGGTCTAAAGTAGCGTGAAGATTTAGGCAAATAGTGACGGAGGTCTGCGCGCGTTTCTCAAAGTACGCAAATTTTGGTCTTGCATCCTCAGTAGTTCAGACTTTGGGAGTTCGACTCGGTAGTGTGATGTCCCGCAGACAGGACGACACAAGTCAGGTCATTCTCCAAACAGCAGCGTACTTGATAACATCCGTCAGCTCATTGCTACTGCAATTTTCCTCGCTGAATGTTTACAATAACGCGAAATATGATATCAAATACCACTGCCTTCTAGTCTTCGAAATCGGCTAAATATTTTTAAATAGGCGCCGTCTTTATAAATAATCTGCAGATTTGAGTTTTGAACAACTACATTGTTCAAAGTTTTAAACAACTACATTCTCGTCTGAAATACTTAAAAAAAAAAAAAACATTTTCATGACACAATAACAGTAATATTTTGAAAATTATCCAAATAAATGGTGGCTGAAATCACAGTGCTGCATGAAATCAACCAATCAGCTCCGGACCTTTGAAAAAGTACTACCTCGTGACCAGGGACTTCCTGAGGGGCAATTTTTTTTTCCCAGAACTTTATTTAGATCCTGGTTTATGCTTTGGAAACACAGAATACTAGCCCAAAGTCCCTAGTTCCAGCGGTGGAAACGCGGTTTTACACTGAATTTGCAATTCACAGAAGTAACTAAAATGTGATACTTAAATTTAGAATGATTTAGAATGACCTAGATTGTATAAAATTCACTATTTTTATGGTACATTTTAATGTTTTACAGAGCTTTTCCTTTAAGAGAAAACATTTTGTAGAAAATAGCGGCTAGGAAATTATGCAAAATATTTGATGGTTGTATAAAAGAAAGCAAATCATGCATTTCAAGTGCCTGGGGGTGAGTAAATGAGTCATGTAAATTTAGAACATTCATATGACATTTGAGGAAAAGCAAAACAAAACTCACTTTGTTTTGAAGAAATAGTAGTAGAAGGAGTACATGTAAACGTAAACGGCTGTTGACGCTGCAGAGAGAAAACTTGTCCACTGCCTGAAAAAAAAAAAAAAAAGTTCAAAATTCCATTGATCTAAATACAATTACTATCATTTAGTCTCATCATCCGTTTATGCTGCATTCACCACCCTACGACACATTTAAACGCCTCTGTGGTCTGAACCCAAGGAAGGATGGATGTGGAAACAAATTAAACTGCACGAGCGAAACAGCATTATAAATATGGCAACATGGCAAGTAAACGCTCCTTACCATCTGTAGTCTTCTGCATTGAGAAGGAAGTAGGTACAGACGATGGTCACACAGACTGTAACAATGCATAGGATCACCAGCACCAGCATCATAAATCCATATACATAGTAAATCTTGTAGGCCCAGAAAGATGTAAAGATGAAGTACCTGAAGGAAGATGTAAGGCAGTTTTCAGTCTTATATCCATAGTAATTATGGGTATAAATATAAATCCAGAACCAATGTTCAGACTTACATCTCAATGAATATTGACCCGAATGGAAGGATGCCACCTAGACACACAATAACCGCCGGCTCCATAAACCTGCCAATCAGAGAAACTTTAAGTAACAAGACCATCAATAACTATCATTTTATCTAATGATAATTACATTTTACATAGAAAACATTTACAATATTTACATTTCAAATTACTTATCATATCTGCATATATTATGTCTGCATATATTATGTAAACAATGACACAATGTTGGATATTGCACAATATCAAGGCAACGGAGCATGTTTGAGACAGTCTGTAATATGTGAATATTGGATGAGGTTACCATTTCTTCTCTGGGATAGGTCTGGGTACAGCATTGACTCTACAAGGAAAGTTTGGCTGGCCGGAAAGGTTCCTCCCCAGAATTGTCCCCACCAGGTTCAAAGGTAGAATTACAAAGAAACAGATGCAGCACACTGCAACCTGATCAAACAAATGAGAAATATTACACTTTTCAGATGCAACAAGAATTTTACCAAAGCAAATAATGTTAGGAATGTTAGGAATTATGTGTAATATCAAGAGGATTAGAATATAAATAAGGACACTACTGGGTTTTCAACCAAATTCAGTGGTCCAAAATAACATATACAAATGACTTGTCTTTCCTTACTTAGCAGCTGATATTAGTTGTAAAATCAGCCTGAGATTGACTTGTACATAAATGTAAATGTACGCATGTAGGACTAGACACTATATAAGGCAGATGAGGATCTCACCATGGTGCCAAATGGGATGGCTCTGGAGGCATGGTAGTAGATAGCGATGAAGTTGATGAAGAATGCTGTGCCACACACCATGGCAGGAATCAGAAAAGCTCCTATGAACATCTGTTTTATCCATCTCCTCCCTGTACAAATTATGTAAAATAGTTGAAAGAAACAACAAGAAGAAAGTAAAAAGGATGCACATCATTTCACCTTTTGCAATTCCTTGGACAACCCCGATATATTTTAAGGCCCTGATATACTTATTGTGAAAATAAAGAATCAATTGGTGTGACCTCATTTCGTAAAGGTGCCCTATCATGCCTTTTTACAAGATGTAAAATATTTCTCTAATGTCCCCAAAATGTGTATGTGAAGTTTTAGCTCAAAATACCCCACAAATATTTTTTTTTATAGCTTGTTGAAATTACCACTTTTAGGATATGAGCCAAAATGCGCCGTTTTTGTGTTTGTCCCTTTAAATGCAAATTAGTTGGTGCTTCCGCCTCCCTTTCAGAAGAGGGCAGAGCTTCAAGAGTTTATGCTCCGGCGTATGGGTGTTACAATTTAACTGGTGATGACCGTGTTGCTGACTTCACATTGCTTCCAAATGCAATTTTTTAACTACCCTATTTAAGATCATTCTGGTAGCACGTAAATGCAGCATTAGTAAAAACAGGCAGAGACAATGGTAGCTTTAGCAACATTAGCCTTACAGAGAGCCAAGAATCTATTTTGGAAAACAAAATGACGTGTGATGCTTACTTTGTCTGAACATTTGCGCATGAAGCGTTGGTATCGATCACTCTTTCAGAAGCAATCTTTGCACAACTCCAGTGCTGAACTGACCCTCGTTTGTGAGGCAGTCCGGAGTAAAATGATTAGCACAAACATATAGGACCTTGCGTTTTTTTATTTCTAGAACATTTCCTTCGGAAATTACATTTACCCCCCGTGTCCTCAGCGGTCTATGGAGACTCCTATGTTCATTGGTGCATCCCAACACACTACACTTGTAATGCCTCTATGGCGCTGACATTGTACCTCCAGCAGCTACAGCAAGGAAACAGTAATGGCGGACCACTGGTTCTCACTCAGGGCTGTCTATGCTAATAGGGCAGAGAGTGTCACAAATGGACTTTTCTGAGTATGACATCATAATAATGAGAAATCTGAAACTGCTCATTTGGAGACTGTTTATAATTTATTGGGATTATAAAAAAAAATGAGTAGCTGGATTTTTACCAATATAGGCTGATTGTTTTCACACACTGAGGCCAAACAGCTTATAAAAGTGATTTTTTTCACCTTTAAAAAATAAATAAATAAATAACGGGCCAAAATGACCTTCGTTTCAGAAGTTCGAAACAGCTTGATAAAGCAAACTTTCTAGAAAAATTTGCTCCTACTGCCAAATACTAACAGGTACGTGTGGCTCCACCTTCCTTGACATGGAAATCTTCTCTGGTGTATTACTTGTTCAGTCCGTCGAGGTTTGAAGCAAGTAAAAAAAAAAGCATGAACACACTAGAGAGCCCCTTTATAGTAGAAACTAAAGTTTTAATACTAATTGAAAGACACAAGCACCGTTTTTCATGCTTAATGCTGTAAAGCTGCTTGCTTTAAAGCAATCTATTGTATAAGGTGCTAGTGTCAAATTGAAGAGCTGAGTAAACATATCTGTGATAGGTATGATTAGATTCTTTCTGCTGTTTTCTCACTCTTGTCATTTTTGTTGTGTTTTTATTTTTTCACTGAGAAGAAAGCGAACAGCACATATTTATACATTAATCTAAACGCCACTCCCATGAATGTGGATGCCATCCATATATATTTTTTATATACAAAGAATGAAAAATAACTTTGCTGTGAGTATATCTGGGCCTAAAATTCTTACATGTATAACTCATGTATAGCTAACACTGTTAAAATGATATTTGTAGCTTTCCTTATTGCAGCTTTTACACATTATTAGTTTACATACCTCCTTGTTTTGCATATAGACTTCCACCAAAGTAGCCATTGACTGGAGATGTGGCAGCATAAACAAATATGGCTGTACTCAGCATGGACCCTCTCCTACAAAGGCAAAAATAAAATTCCTTTGATAAGCACCTAAGAAAATGTGTACACTAGATGTTATCTAGGACCTTAAGACCTGTTAAATGCCCATATGTATATTGTGATTATGCATAGTCATTTTTGTCAGCTCTGTACATTATAATCAAACAATACATGGTCAAGTAGTTTATGACTGCCCTGATAATCATAGGTGAAACTCACTCTGTGTACAAGTCCTCAATCATAGCCAAAATTATGACTATGAGGGAAACAGAGAAGATCTGACAGCCAGAGCCAATGAGGGAGGAGAACATCAGCGGATGGCTGGACGGCCTGAACACATCACCATGAACCTGCTTCCATCCATATTCATCACCAAGATCACGATCCTGATCGCAAGATAAAGAAAAAAAAAAACATAATAACGAGAGCAAGATGACAAACCATAGAGAAATGTGGCATTAAATTATAGAACTAAAACACATCAGTAACTGTAAGGTTGTTACTTAACCAATTCATCACAGACATGCATAAATTAAAATGTGATGGGGTTTGAAAGGCTCATTTAATAAAGTATTTAATGAAGTATTTCAAAAGTTCTCTCTAAGTGATCACCATGTCATCCATTTCCTCTTCTTTGCTGTATCTGGCGTAGTCTTTCCTTAATGTCCTCATCAGAATCATTGAAACAAGGCCAACCAAGAAAATCACCATCATGAAAGAGTTGAATATTGAGAACCAGTGAATCTGTCAGATAAAAAAAACATACACACACCAAAAAGAAACAAAAAATCAATATATTCAATTTATTAATCAGCACATATTATATCTGCTGGGACGATGTTATCTAAACAAATTGTGGCACTTACTCGGTGTTGAAAGAAGGATGGATCAAGGTACTTGTCAAATCTATCCTCAAATTTCACATCAGATTTCTTCCACTTCACCTGTAAGATCGCCAAAAAGATTGTAATTTGTGACCCTGGACCACAAAATCAGTCTTAAGTGTCAAATTCTCAAAACTGAGATTTATACATCAACTGAAAGCTGAATAAATAAGCTTTCCATTATGTATTGAATTATTATTAGGATTGGACAATATTTGGCCGAGGGTGCAAAAATTTTTTTAAATTACTGAGAAAATCCCCTTTAAAGTTGTCAAAATGAAGTTCTTAGCAATGCATATTACTAATCAAAAATTAAGTTTTGATATATTTACAGTAGGAAATTTACAAAATATCTTCATGGAACATGATCTTTACCTAATAGCCTAATGATTTTTGGTATAAAAGAAAAATCAATAAGTTTGACCCATTCAATGTTTTTTGGCTATTGCTAAAAATAAACCACCGCGACTTAAGACTGGTTTTCTGGTCCAGGGTCACATTTTATTCATATGTATGAGAGCTATCTAAGGAGCTAAGGAAGGAAACACAGACTTCTTTCACACAGTGAGCATTAATATACCTTTTGTATGGGCAAAACAGCTAAAAATGTTCAAAATATAGAAAAATATAAAGACAAACCACACAAATTTTTATCTGTGACAATTTAAAAAGTAATAGTAAATATTAGCAGGTTTCTGGGGCCTAGGAAAGCTTTACTCACTGAGTATGACATGGGAATTCTTGTGTTTGGTACAAGCTTGACCTTCCCTTCGCTGGTCAGGTTAACATCCACAATTCTATTCCCATTCTGTCCAATCTCCAGCTTTTTGTAAGTCCAGAGATAATAGTCCTCACCATTTTCGTCAGCTTCACCAACAATCCCTTAAATAATCCCACAAATCAATTTTCAATTAAGAATGAAGGTAAAAACTTCACATAATGTCAACAGTGTATTTTCAGTTTAAATAACTAAATTAAATCAAAATAGACATTTTTTACTCAATATCGGTCTCTGGTCTTATCGGCAATGATTCAGTTCTGTATGTTATTCTTTCATTAAAACTTTCTCTACATCTGAAATGACTGGAATAACCACTAACATCACAGCCCTACATTTTATAACCCAATTTTATATAACCCATTTTATAACCCGTAACAAATAAGTCCACTGTATTTCCTTTTGAATGTTGTGTAAATGATTCACATTACAGACATTAAACGCTTTGCGAATACCATTTCACACTGTCGTTTCAAGTAAAGAACCAATAAAAAACATTTTCAAGCTTTTGAGACAAACTTACTATTAAACATATCAGATCAAATGCAATATTTTAGCTCTATAGTTCTATCTGCTTCAAAAATCATAAAATAAATAAAACATCTAAAAAAAACATCTAGCTCACTCAGATGCCAGTTAAAGCCTATTTTTTCAGTTCCCATAATCAAATATCCTTAATTAATCATGGGCAACTATTACAACACTTAATCCTACTGCTCGTTCAGAACAAATGGTTTTACAACAATAACTCCAAGGCTACATTTCATTAGTACTGTTGAGTAGTAATGGTCTGTTAAATGTCCCCTGGAGATTTAAAATACTTCAATAAACTGATTTCCCTTCCAGGCACTGAAAGGTTTTTTTGAGCGTTAGGTTATGGCTTAGTAACATTATCTGAGGTACAAGATCATTTAAACAGAGTGAGAAGATGGTCAGTAGATGGGAAGTTTCCAGATGTTTTTTGTCATTTTATGATTAACCAAGAGGAGACTTAGCAGCTTGATGGAGGATGGGTCAGAGCTGAGTGTGCTGTGTTAAGGGGTTGCTACTACCCTCTAGAATCAACATGAGCTTAAAACCTTTAAGTTCTCCATGATCTACACACAATGAAAATATACATCAGTGATTCTGAATGATTTTTTTTTGCTAACCTCAAAGGCTTTATGGGCCAAAATCATAAACATAGTAGGCTTGGGCGGTATCCAAATTTTGATACAGTCAAACCTCCTCCCTATTTTACCTCGGTATACGGTATTACCGTGAATAATTAAAAAATTATGACGTAAGGCTGAGACAACATCACCAAACTGTTGGCTTGTGCCTAAACCATTCAGAAACTGAATACCAAACACTAATACTGAAACAATAACAAAATTGCATGCACAACAATATTAACAACTTTTATTAGCAACAAATAGCAATAGTCAAACAGAATTAAATTAACATAAACATACAGTTTTTGCGCAGAGACACGCACACAAATCAATAAAATCACTGTGCACGGATAGTCGAACATTCGAATATTCGTTTTGCTCTATTTATTCGATAAATAAAAATGATATTCAAATTTTGACATATTTTTGCTTGCCATAAAAAAAAGAAAAAAGTCCACAATAAAACCTAATTCGGTCACTTTCTGTGATTCTCCATGGCATATTTGAATATGTATGCAAGCAAAAATAATTTATTAATGAATAACTGCGGTCTTCTACAGTACTTCAAATATGCCGTGGATAATCACAGAAAGTAACCGCATTCAAGAACATTGTTGTGGCATCTCTCAAGCAACGAATAAACCCCGCTAACTTGGAGAATGCAGTGAAAACTCCTCTTCTCGTGTCTGCCCTAAACACTCGGCACAAACATCTCAGTTTCTCGATGAAAACATGAGAGAAGTAAGAAAAAAACTTTTGAACATTATCAGAACATTTTCCTTGATGCGAGTGGTGCGTCACCAACGATGAAGAGGTTACAATGCCCACTCGTTGGAAAAGGCTGAGCCAGTTCTTCAGCGATGATTACAGAGAGTCCAGTCGAGACGAGTGGGAACAGTTCTTGCTGGAGCCATGTATTCCACCAGATGAGGATCCCATTCAGTGGAGAAACGAAAACACGAAGCGCTTCACAAAACTTATTCGCTTAGCACACCGTTATTTGTGAGTCCCGCCAACGTCTGTGCGTCAGAGCGCGTTTTCTCCGCAGCCGGCCTTATTGTTAACAGACTAAGGAGCCGACTTTCCCCCAATCATGTTTACATGCACGTATTTCTTAACAAGTGTAGCCCTACAACAATAGAAAAAAAAGCAAAAAAGATTTGCTGACAGTTTCAAAGTTTCATAGTTAAGTGTAAGCTAAATTCTGTACAATGGCCTAATTGCTGCAGGCTGCTTTACGTTTTTTCTTTGTTCATTTTTTTTTTTTTTGCTTTTAATCTGTACTTTTGTTTGTTTGCACGCATTGTTAAAGGTTTTCAGCTACAAAACACGATGTGTAATGTTCAAGCTTATTGTGTGTAAGCTTGTTCAAAAATGACAGAAACAATAAATGTTGCTGAAAAATAACGTCTGTCTCACTAAACTTAATTTAAATAAACGAATATTCTAATATTCGTTTTTTTGTGAGCTCAAAATTATTTGAATGTGATATTTGCGGAAAACGGCCATCCCTAAAAATCACACTGCACGAACAACTTTTTAATAACAAAGAGCAGCTTATAAAGAAAGAGCAAATAGACCCACAACAGTCAACCAGAGTTGAATTAAAGTAAACATCCATATATATATATATATATATATATATATATATATATAAATAAAATAAAAAATTATTGAAAAGCAATAGATCTAAATAAAAACTTATTTTTTCAGTCTTCTTTCCAAAAAAGTTTTTAATGAAATCCAAATAAAAATACCTGAATCCATTAAATAAATAAAAAATAAACACAGTGCCAATAGGAACGAATGGCAAGTGGCATACAATCTAGTCAAGATTTTTCGCTAGGGCACGTTGTGGACCGACAACTTTACCTGCGGTGCTAAAAACCTGCACACCTGATGGTGTGCTTGTGGCACAGACGCACAGGTACTTTCGTGCCACTCGCGACATCTGGGGAAAACACCAGGCAGCATTTTTCCATGGATGAAGTGGGTCCTCGTCTCCTTGAGTAACTGGCTCCAAACAGTAGGCTGTTATATCAGCTCCGACTCGGTCCTTTACGTTGCCGATGCCGACAGGACCTGCCATTGCATCTGCTTTTTTTTTTTTTGCAGCATATTCCCAGAGTCATCTTTTTTCATGAGGGCACAATTTGCAAATAGCCTCGTCCGTATTTACCGCCTCTCCCTTCTCGCTCGGTCGAAACCCGAAATACTGGCAAACTGCAGAAGTTGTGTTCTTTTTCGAGACCAGGTCACTCGGTGCGCAACTCGCCATCTTTCCCCCTCTCTCTCTTTCTCCTCGTCTCGTTGTCACGCGATGACAACCACGCATACGCATTTTTAGGCATTAAATAAATTATATTTAATATTTAATCCTTGTCTCCTATATAAGTGCAGTGTTTTTTGTTTTTTTATTGACGGTATGACGGTATTGAAACTGATACCGTTGCTATTTTTAGATCCCGCGGTATACCATATTACCGTATTACCGCCCAAGCCTAAAACATAGCTTAATTCACCTTGTGACCTAAGGCTCAAGAGACAACAGCATCCAAGGACAAGAGACACTGTCCAGTAAAGCAGCTAAGATGACTACATGGAGACTCTCACCCTAAAGATGGGCATCCATTGCATCTCGTTGAGTGCAGGGTTGGAGCAGTGCAAGCTGGGATTCAGGTCAGACACTAATAAAAGTTATTAACTTGTGGAAGAGTGGCTAACATTTGGGCAACAAATGCTGTATTTTTGGCAGTATTTTCAAACCTCCACTTTCACTCAGCCTGATGCTCATGATATGACACAACAACAAGCATACTGATGACCTTCTCACCAACCTCAAATCTTGCATAATAGACAAATCAATAATCCTTAGATACGTTCTCGTCAAAAACCACCAGGATGTCCCATGAGACACTTAATACAGGCACAAATACATACAGATTTACAGATGTTGCCAATTTCTCTTCTTCGTGAAGATGAATCCCAAGAACACCTCTAACATTAGTGTCTAATGCATTCTTATCATTGGTGAGGTGTACAAAGTTAACCGTACCTCAGAGAGCAGGTGGTAACCCTGTCTCCACACACCGCACAGAAATGATGGGCCCAGAGAAGAACAATGTCATTTGCACCAGAATTTGAATCACATTTTGGTGAAGGTCACCCATGAACAAAAACCTCATCTGGTCTTTTTGATGACTAAAATGATCATCATAAAACTATTCATGATTATTTGTTGTTTGAACAGATTTGTCTCATAACTTTTTTACCCTTCACAACTGCTGTCTCGGTTACAAACATTCTCACTTGAACAGTTATTTTTAACTAAAATTATACAAATAATTTTCTGTAACTGAAATCGAGCTGAAATAAAATAAAATATAAAAATTAAATGCAAAATTAAACTAAAAAAAAACAATTAGAAATGTTGCCTTGGCAAATAAGTACAAAAATTACTAAAACTGAAATAGATTAAAGCTATACAGAAACATAAAAAAACAAAAACTAATAAAAATGACAATAACAGCACATAACAGCAAATTTTTTAATTTAAAATGTATGAAGCACTGCTCGCACAGCAGTTACTTTTTCCAAAGTAGCTTACTGTTGGTCAACATGACATTTGTGTGGCCAACATGAACATGAACCTTTTTGTCCTCAAACAAAACTTCTGAACGTGTGAAATTCTATTGAAATCACTAATGACTGATTTGTCGAGCAATGGTTAATGTGACTGCACTTTTACTCAATAACACCACATACAAAACAGAGAAACTCTGAAAACTAACCAGTGTCAGGGTTTTGTACACTTAGTAAGGAGCAGACTTGCCACTTTGGCTTCCTGCTTACTTACCCCAGATGGGAAGGTCATCTATGTACATTTGGTACCAGTAGTGGTTCTTGATGGCATAGACAAATGCATCTCTTTTAGGTTTGTCAAGTTCAATGTCACAGTAGTTTGTCTGCATCACCTCCTCTGTAAAAGACAAATCCACATTGCATTCTTACAACCACCACAAGAGCAATAATACTTCCTAAGCAACAAAAACATGAATTACGAATTTAATTAACATAGTATTACTGTTTAATACTTGTGCCTTTGATAAGCTTCATTTGAATAGTTTAACACGCTAGACATATTAACATATGACCATACCTTTGTACTTGATGTCCAGACCGCTGAACTCCAATTCAACCCCCTGCAGCGCCTCTCCTAACGTCTCGTGATAGTGACTAATAGTTTTCTTGGTGCCCACACAGAACGGTAGGGAGAAGTACTTATAGGTCTCCTGTCGGTTGTGATAGGGGCCCACTGTATTCATCCATAGAACCACCTCTTCTTTATCAGTGTACTGCAGAAGAAAAGACAGCAGTCATCAGCTACCTGTTTCAAATATCAGTATCTACTTCTTTGTGATGTTATTTCAACTCCAGGATTGTCACCATTTGAAAATTTTAAAATAAACAGAAACTAGACTGCATTTTGCCCTTAAACAATTCTTCAAATAGAGAAAACTAATAGAATCACTTCTGAATCCAGTCCACACACACACACAGTCCCCTGTCCAGGGCTCAAGCACACCCATAAAAATTACATCACTGATTCAAGATGAAGTCAGCTGGCAGAAAAGAGATTTTAGAATTGAGAGAAACTAAATGATGTGATACTGTCAAACCCTCATGCAAAAGCAAAATAAAATAAATCAGAGACCATGCTTGAAGGAAAAAACGCTTAAAAAAATAAAAATGGTCCACTTGTTTAACATTACACTTAAGTCTTTAGTTAAAATCTATGCTTCCTCCAAGTGGACAGGCAAGCACATTTTATACAAAGCTGTAAAAAAAAAAAAAAAAAAAAAAAAAAAAGATAATGGATAAATCTAAAGATTAATAGATAACACCATAAATAACATCAAACTTTCAAATACAATTTTTTTTTAGTTATTTATACAAAATAATAATGATAATACTACTGCACACAGTTTTGTCTAGAGAACAATATGATATTCTACATCAACAGCACAAAAAACATGTGCCTAAAATGTTCAACCAACTTGTGAATCATGTAAACTGCATTAAGTTATAATTACGAACAAGGTAAGAACTATAGACTTCCCACTAATATACATATTCAAAAGCTGCTGTCAAACCAGTTTGTAAAATATACAGAATAAAGTACACCAAACCGATGACACTGACATCTTTGAAGCAATGCTTTTGTCACCTTTCAGTGGTTATTAATATCCTACGGTATGTTTAACAAGGTTTCTTATTCATAATGAAAGATCCTTTTCCCTTAGGCAAATTACAAGACCTAAGACATAACAGCTCACCCACTAGACATGAAATGTAATTGATCCAGGGATGTAGATGATCTTGATACAGAATGAAGATGTATTATTCTGGTGAACTATTCCTTTAATTCTTTGAATTAAGAATCTAAAGAATCACAGCAAAGGTGTGAACCTGAAAATCAGGTAGTGTTACACCATCCTTTCTGAATCTAAAGGGCAATACATCAGCACTCACAACACTGGATGTACTGGTCTAAATAAAATGAACATGAGAATAAGAGTAAGAGAAGACAGCTGCATGTTTGTTTCCATGAATCCTTAAACACTCTCCCACACTAAAAAGAGAGCCAATAAACTATCAGAAGTCCTCAGATCTCTTGAGACAGCATATATATACACCGGTATATAAATATAAATGATAGTACATTTTTTATGTGCTATAATTCATCATCACTGATTATGTGTGGTACTGAATACTTCCAGTAATGTTATAAAAGCTGTGAAATGGAAAATCCAATCTTAGTGAATACCCATAATCAACTTGTCTAAACTGATCATGCATCATACCACAGTTGTTCATATTCTATGCAATAGTGTGAATATACCTGCCAACATCCGAAATCCTGATGAATTCTGTAAGGAACTTCGGGACAGGAGAACGACATTCAAATGCACTCCAAAAATGCTGTCTAAGTAAGTCCTGACACAAATGACATTTGGACACACTATGGCACTTAAAATCACAATTAAACGGAAGAATCAACAGATATTTTCTGTATTGTATTACACCTGAGTGTATCGAAAAAAGGTTAGAGCAGGGTCTTTGTTCTCTGTATCCTTAGCTGATTGAAAATTATGTGATGGGTAGCCAACTTTGTGTCCCCTACTCGGAATCTGCGTTGAAAATTAACCCATCCAAGTGCTGACACAGCAGTGAGTAGTGAACACAAACATATAGTGAATACACAGCCGGAGCAGTTGGCAGACATTTTTTTGCTGCGGCACACAGGGAGCAGATGGGGGTTCAATGCCTTGCTCGATGGTCTCACCTCAATTGTGGTTTTGAAGGTGGAAGAGAGCACTGCTCATTCACTCCCCCATTGACAATACCTGCCGGTACCAAGACTCAAACCCTTGACCTTTGGGTTACAAGTCCGACTTTCTAACCAGTAGGCCACCACTGGATTATGAGATGTGGGCCGAAGTGGAGGTAGAATGTGAGCTCAAGTTATAACATTTTGATGAAACATTACACGGTCAGAATTTAATAATAATAATAATACCGGTAATATCTAAAAATGCACTTGAATTTTCGATTCATGCCAAACATTAAAGTTGTCTCAAATCCAAAGCAAATATTGTTCTTAGGACTGCACACTGTATAAAATGTGTGTGTGTGTAGCTAACTTTTTTCAGAGCATAAAAAGGCTACGAATTGCTTATTAGCTGCATTACATTAAAATCTAAAAAATATTTTTATGCTTTAAATATATACTGGATCATGACAATATTCCCTGTTACCCAGAGCTCTGTCATTGTGTAATTAATTACTGATCACAGAAATGATGCAGCATACCAATGTACCTATCATTCTACTGCAAAAAAAAAACACATTTTATTAGTTCAGACAGGTTGGTACACTGACATATTATGATTAAATGCCATGGAGTCAGCAAAATGTCATAGACATAAGACTACCATTCCGTCAAAATGTATTTGTAAGGTAACGTTATAGCAAGAAAAGCTGGTTTTTATTATAAATGGAACAATGGTTTATAGTGTGTCAGTCATAAAAAATATAAAAAAAAACATGGACGAACCGGATGTGTGTACAGACTTTATACAGTAACGTTATATAGTACAGACGGACATATTGAAGCTAACGACGGTTAGCCAACCCTTCAGAGTAAGCTCAGACATACACAAAAGAAACACACAGTACACGAAACACATTGAGAGGTAATACCTGGAATAACATTATACTTATCATGCATCATTGGAGGAGAATAACCCGATTATTGCGAGCACTGCCATGCTTTTTGCACAACATAATGTAATGTGATAACTGATGCTAAGGTAGCCACGTAGCTACTTAGGATTTCTAAAACAGACACGGGACAATGAATGGGTCTGCGAGTCCACTGTTTTGGATTTACTTCTGTCCGTTGCTGTTAGCCACTTTTGTCAGAACAACCAGCCCGAAATCTAACGTCTCTCGAGACTATACACACCGAGCACAGAGGGCTTCTCGGCCCCCGGTTTCTCTTACCTTGTGGTCGTGTTCATCTGCTCCAACTAGCAGCAATGAACTAAAAACAGCCGTCAAGACAACCGCTTCAACCGTCCACCAGCAGAGCCCCATGATTTTGTAGAGAAAATTCTGCGACTGATTTGGGATGGTATCTTTTTGGGGGGGCTATCCCACCTTCCTTCTTCCTGGTTCTATGACAGTGGTTGCATTAAGATGCACACATAAGAGTCTGTCGTAAAACTGTTCAGCGAGTGATCAGCGCGTTTCTCGGTGATTGGTGGGAAGAGGTCACGTGGGTAACTTGGACCTATCGTTCGAGAGAGCGATGACTCAGGGTTGATTAAGGAAACCCTCCTCTTCGCCACCCATGGCCACGTCATCTGAGAAGCGCTGGGAAGGCCGGCTGCTCAGCAGGATGTAAAAGCAACTTCACTGTTCATTGATGGAAACTTCGAATAATGAAGTTAAATCTTACACGTAATCAGCAAATTTGTCACTGTTAGTTTTAAACTAATTACAAATTTACATATAAAAATAGCTTCAGAGAGCTGCCATATTATAAAGGTGTCGGACAAGGCAGTTTGAGTGTGTGAGTGTTGTTTGTCCAATGGGTTCCCTAAGCAGAATTGTAATGTTGTGCCCCCTCCCCCAGATATTATGGGGGAAAAAATAAAAAAAAAAAATAAAAAAAAATAATAGAAACTACTATACGGATCAAAATAGAACTTTAATAAAATATAAAAGTAAATAAATTGTAATTAAATTGTTTTATTTACAAATTACAATTGTAGCTATACAGCAATAATAATAATAATAAATAAATAAATAAATTATACACGCATTAAATAAAATATTAAGTATTATCAAAATAAACAATAATAAAAATTAATAAAAAATCTGAGGCAGCAGCTATTTACACTAAGTGCAAATAGCATATTTGCTTAGCAAAAGATCCTCTTTACAATAAGTAAAAAAAATTAGTGATTTGCTATTTACACCAAGTGCTAGCTATAGATTCCATTTTCACAATGAAATGCTATTTATACTACTTATTGCAAATAGTGGCAATTATCTGCATTTCAATATTGTAGTAAATTATAAAACAGAATGCAATAACGTATTGAGTGTAAATTATAATTTTAATTCAAAAAAAGAAAAAAGGATGCCACCTTTTTTGGACAATAAAACCCTCCCTACACATACCCTAACCCTACACGATACTTTATTTTCAACTTTTCTGTTATTTCCTTAATTTTTATTGAAAATAAATGCCTTTCCGATTGGCAAAACACAGATTCGAACTCAGGTCGATCGCGTCAAAACAACATCACTCGCTATATGCATTTACGCCACTGAAACTGTCACTTGTTGATAGTCTTTTGTTGTGTTGAGTATCCCAATAGGTGGCTGGAGTTAGTATAATAAGCTTCTGCCAACAAGGCGCCTATAGCTGCACTTTATTTGCACTTAGTGTAAATAGACACTGCAAAAAGCAACACTGATCTGCTGGAGCATTCCACATTTCAAAGGCACACTCCTGCTTTTCCTGGAGGAGAAGTCGTCAATGAGCTCATCATATGATAATTAAAACATGAATTAACATCAATAAACGCTATTAATATCAACAGCCAAAAAAAAGCCCACTGGTGTCTCGGCAATAGGTCTCACATGTGCTAATAGCTCTGAAGTAGCCTAAACTAACCCTGAAACATAACATACTTCGGAGCAGGTTATGTTCAGAGAATTCAGAAGTTGCTTCTTACATACCCTAAAAGTTTTCTCCATTTTTGGAACTGAATGCCAACTTTATCTGTTTAGCCTTAAACATACCTGGTTATATCACATAACCTGCTTTCTAGAATACCCCATATACTTTGTTTTGTTTTTGGGAGAGCTAGTGTATCATTTTGGCCAATGGCTATTGACAAAATCATTTGTCTTGCAAAGTAATTGAGACACCTTGGGAACTCAACTAGTTTGACTTGAGAACATCAGCATTTCTGCAGTTTTTAATCAAGGTAAACTAAAGACTAGTAAGACGAAGTAAAATTAAGTAGGCTATGTAAGTAAATAGGCCTAAATAAATGAATGAACACAATGTGTATTAGCAACACTTCAAAGTTTGAAAATACAACTTCCAACCAAAATAGCTGCTCTAAGTCTGCTCTAAATCACAAGAATATGGAAAGAACTTTTAATGTACCTTCTGATCACACTCCAAAAATGTATTTATATTTTGTCTTGTTTTTCAGTGCAAATGTCAAAAGATTGTTCTGATCAATATACATTTACTTGAGAAGCAAAATTACACTATAGACAAGTCTTGTTTTCTGTTAAATTGATCAAAGTAAAGTGGGTTTGATTAAAAATTAACAGATTTGCTAATGGACTTAAGGATGTTCATATATTTGAACTGGAAAACGGTACAAAAATCCTATGACAGTGGGTCAAAAAACTATACAACTGATTTTATTATGCATCGTGAAAAAGGAGTATTAAAAGAAATTAATGTTACAAATAATAACTAGACAGTATATTCAACCTATGGGGGAATTCTGTCAAATTTACTTCAGACATTACAATGTTTTATATCCAAGAAATGCATTTACTGTTTAAAACAACTAAATGTACAGTTATAGCAGCAGTTGTACAGCTATTTAGCCAGTTATTAGTTGGTTTATCCTCCTCCTTCTGTGTGTGTCTCTCATATCATCAGTGACTGCACAAACTCCCTGTAATGAAGAAAACAGGCATTTATTTTTCTGCCATTTTCTAATATTTTTCTGTTATTTAGTGATGTATGTCGAACATTAGCAACAAGTAGCCAATACTCCTCAAAAGTAACTTATTATTTTTCACTGTTAATTTTTATGGAAAGTAGTTTTTCTCTAAAGGCCTTCTTATCTCTTAAGGAAAAATGAATGAATAATGAAATCATTAAATAAGTAATATTTAGATATTTTTCTGAATGTGACATCACCTTATAATATTTGGCAAACCAGGGTCTTTATATAGCCCATTATGAAGGTATCCAAGCGATCCATCAAATCGTACTAGCTTAACACGCTCATCTGAGTTTTGGGCCTTTTTTGCAATTCTGTAGATCTGAGCCCAAAAAAATGTAAAGTAAATAAAAGTATTTCTGATTTATTTTTCATAAGGTAAATTACGTTTCATACACACAAACCTCCTGAGCTGAGGCAAAGGGCACTAAATGGTCATCTTCAGCATGGAGAATCATGAGGGGAGTTCGAATTTTTTGCAAACTATCAAAATAAAAAAAATAGCAGCCACAGATTAAAAGTTTACAATATATTTACATATTTAACATAACACTAGCCTATTATTACAATCATGTTTTTACTCATACTGTTAAATAATTACTTTATATTTTATATAAACTGTTTAAATATATAAAAACACGTCACATACTTTTTATCAGTTGGAAGGTTCAAATCTTTGTTTTTCAGTGGATTGAACAAGAGGTACTGAATATATGGGAACTTCCAATAAAACTGGAGAAAATTAGAAAAAAAGAGATACAAATAAGACTTACATGTACCAAACTATGATTATTGACCCATATTATTAATCTTGTGTGGTTTGTCCGTGTAACATATTAATAACCTAAAATTTTACAGAATTAAAAATGAATTTCACCTAAAAATCTCAATTGTTTTGATTTTTAAAACGAAGTTTCCAAAAATAATGTATATCTAATAAAAATCTAAAACAAAAATACCTAAAACTCATTTGTCAGAACCAATTTTTTTGACATGATCCTGAACGTTGCTTACCCAGGTAAAAGGGTGTTCAGTAAGTTTATTTGTTTCCATCCTCGCATTTAGGAATGCACCCTCAAGAATTATTCCATTAAACTCTTTTCCTGTCAAGAAATGTGCAGTTTTTTGATTAAGACAAAATACAGAATAATAAAAAAAACACAACACTCCCTCCTTAAAGTCAAGAAATTTATTGAAAGAAATATTAAAGCTCACTATACAATGACAGCTCCTATAATTAACAGTAAAGAGTGAGACAAGAACCACTAAGATAAACAAAAGCAGGCTTGTTTTAAAATCAGTCAGATTGTTACCTTGCTCCAGTAATTTAACTGCAGTGGTAGATGCAACACTATCGAAAAAAAGAAACATACTGCAGTTAATGCATACTGAAAGTATTTTTTTTATTTACAATTGACAGTTTATCTTTTTTTTAATACATAATAAGTAAACATAGCAAAAGTCAAAGGTAATAAAAAAGCAGATTCTACACACCCACTACCAAGCGAGTGACCCCACACACACACCAGGCTGTTTCCACTACGTGCCTTAACCCAGTGGTACAAATGTAAGACATCAGTACACAGACCGGCCTCTGTAGGCTCACCATTGGAGTCCCCAAAACCTGATGGGTTCAAATATATTTGGGTAAGCAATAGAGAAATCATACATCGATGTGTGAAATGGGCTACAGTGAAGTCACAACATTTAACCCACCTCTGTAGTCCATCACCAAAACGTGATATCCAACAGCACTCAAGACCTGTATGACCAAGACACTTCAGTCATTACTACTACTCCAGTTCTTAATCTTTCTTCATAATGAAATAAGTGAATTTGCTCACATTTGCAATTCCAATTCGATGCTGTGCAGATCTGTTTATTATCAAAGGTACAAAAATTAATAGTCATGTGAACATCAAGACATAAAGAAAACAATTATTTTCAATATAAAGCAAAATGTGTATACCTTTTTTCCATTCATTGGAGAACACGTTTTAAATAGTATACCACATTCAAAAATCACTGAAAATCAGTGAAAATTGTATTAACTGCAGTTCTTACACCAGTTTTTTTTTTAAAGGTAAAGTGCAAAGCAGTGTGGAGTTTAATGCACAAGTCAGATCACTGATATTGTATTGTCTATAGGTTATCAGATCAAAGGCAAAACTAAATAAAATGACTAAACTAAGAATAAAAGTTTATGACTAAATAAAAAATCTCTTAAGATAATTAAAAGGTTTCCTGCCTGTTGCCCCCATTGCCATGGAGGTAGATGAAAATGGGCGATCCGTCCCCCAGAGCTTTCTCATACCAGTCCAGATCTTTCCCCTGCGCCTCCTTCCATCTATGTTCGGGTACAGTGTGCCTTGAAAACATTAACAAAAGAATGCATTGAAATCTGGAATATTTGTAATTATCTTGTTTTATATTTTGGTGTGTATATGTTAAAACTGACCACACGCCCACCCTCACCCCCTGCTCAGGTGTGAGGTACATGTTTATAGTGTGATTGAGCCCTATATCTGATGGTCGGCTGAGGTCAATAGAGTCTGGAGAAATACAAATGAGTTTAGGAAGAATTCATAAACTATAGACAGATGACAACAACACATGAATATCTGGAACAAAAAAGTTGCATACCAGAGAAGATATGCAGAAGAAATGGTACTAATGCAGAGAGGATGCAGAGAGAAAGTAGGAACATGGTAGTCCAAGTCCATTGCCACTGCGATCTGTAGACAGAGGGACACGTACACAGAAACTGGATGTAAAACGTCAGATTTTTGACCCAGTGGTTTATAACCAAGATGTGGCTATACATTCAAGACATTGCAATCTATGTGTTATCATTGGTGTTATAGTTCATGCTTTTGCGTTTGATTACAACTGGACTTCGTTGCTGCTGGAAGATGAAAATGTTGTGTAATGTCATGAATTCTTCATGAATTGCATAAATGAAACTTCATAGTTTATGCTCCTAATATCACATTCTAAAGGACCTTCTCTTTTTTTTACCAATTACATTTGAGCCCTATTCAGGGCTAAATAAAACATCACAGTTAAACATTGCCTGAATTGTTACAGTTATGCAGCTGTCTAGCAAAAAAAAAAAAAAAAAAAGGACCGGACCGGACTATACTGTATTACTTTTAAAGAAGTCAATACAAAAGGTCACTTGCCTTGCATGCACGTTTAAATCCTTAGGTTTCTGACCAGATTGTTGCAATCTTCCTGCAGACTGAAATTTCCTTTCAGATTTATTGATTCTTTTCTTCATTCTGAAGAGCAAGAGACACTCTTTCTATTTACTTTACTCATAACATTGGCAATAATTGACAAACAAACCATGCAGCTCATGGAAGTGACAAGGTGCAAAGAGCAAAGAAGAGCATGGGCAGGGCTTATGTGCACACATTTTGAAGATTTTTTTTTCCACTCTAGATTTTGCTACATCATTTTGGTGTGGTTTATGAATATACGCTGCACCTGATATGCTTTAATGCAATTATTTATTTATTTTTTACTTTGCATAGGTTGAAATAATTTTTTATAAGTTTAGTGTTTTATGTAGAATGACATGTTCTACGGTTAGGTTAGATTTATGGCAAAGTTGTAGCATACATTAACACACATTTCATTTTTAAAGTTCAAAATTCTCAGAAAAAAAAAAAACAAGATTACAATGGCATTATTCATATTCAAGATTCATTTTCATACAAAGCACTCTACTCAGAAAAGGTTTAGTTGGATCACGTAGGCAGATTTATCAAGTGTTTATTTATACTCTGTCTCCAATGGCCAAGGAGAACTTTCTTTCTTTCTGAAGATTTTGCAAGCCTCTTGTTGGACCTTTTACACCTATACACATTTTCAATGACCGTCAATGTTCTTTAATTTTTACAATAATTATTTGTAATTATTTATAACAATAAAAATTGCTTTTAGAAAGCAGTCAAATAGTATACCTTTAATATATTCACAAATACATGCATATTGAATTAATTTCAAATTAAAGTTGTATTATGTATTTAATTAAAAGGTTTATTTAGAAATATAGAATGTTTACCAGCTAATTTTTTTTGCATATGAGTCATTTGAGGAAAAAAAAAAAAAAAAAAAAAAAAACATGAAGATGAACCTTTATAATAAATTTTGAAGAGTTCTTATTTTAATCACTTCACCCTGATGATGTCTCTGAGGAGACAAACCACTATTAAAATGGGTGATAGTTTCATGTCTGTCAGAGATACATTGTCAGTGCCAACATTGTGATTATATTGACAATACAATTATTAATTGTACAACAGTTACAACATCAATCATATGAAACTGTAAATCCTGTAAATCCTCCTCCTCCTGTGTTTGTCTCTCATGTCGTCAGTGACTGCACAAACTCCCTGTAATGAATAAAATATGCATTTATTTTGCTGCAATTCAATATTAGCAACAAGTATTCAGATGAATAAAACATTTTCAGAGAGTGGAATCACCTTATGATATTTGGCAACCCAGGGTCTTTATATAGCCCATTATGAAGGTATCCAAGCGATCCATCAAATGGTACCAGTTTGACTCGCTTATCCGAGTTCTGGGCCTTTTTTGCAATTCTGTAGATCTGAGCAAATAAATTGTAATTCAAAGCAAAATTTTATTTCCAAACAATTTTGTATGAGATAACATATGTTTCATGCACACACAAACCTCTTGAGCTATGGCAATGGGCACTAGATGGTCATCTTCAGAATGGAGAATCATGAGGGGAGTTTTAAGTTTCTGCAAACTATCAACAAAAAAAGGGAAGGAGGTGAGAGATGAAAAGTTTTATAGCATTTTCATATTTAAAATAATGTAACAGTGGCATAATTTAGTGAAACAATATCACATACTTCTCATCAGTTGGAAAGACTAAAATGTTGTTTTTAAGTGGATTGAAAAGGTAGAACTGAATGTATGGGAACTTCCAATAAAACTGGAGAAAATGAAAAAAGAGGTACAAATAAGACTTACATGCACCAAACTATGATTAATGAACCATATTGTTAAATTTCAAAGATCTTGAACGTTACTTACCCATGTAAAAGGGTGTTCCATTGGTTGATCTCTTGCCACCCGTCCAGTTAGGAATGCACCCTCAAGTATAATTCCATCAAACTGTTTTCCTGTCAAGAGATGTGCAGTTTTTGCAACAAGAAAAAATACAGAATAAAGAAAGTATAGCATTCTTCCACTACAGTAAAGAAATTTATTTTCAAACATAAAAATATGTGAAGCTTTCTATGCAATAAAATGACAACTCCTAAAGTCAAACTTAAAGAGTGAGAAAATAACAATGAAGAGCCACTGAGACAAACAAGAGCATGCTGGTTTTTAAATCACTCGAATTTTTACCTTGCTCCAGTAATTTCACTGCAGTGTTAGTCGTAACACTATTGAAAAAGAAACATAAAACTGTAGAAAATACATATATACATATGATAATATATATTATTTACAATTATATTGATAGGATTTTTTTTTGGTTTCTAAAACATTTGTATTAAACATAGCAAAAGTCAATAAAAAAGGTGATTCTACACACCCACTACCAAGCGAGTGACCCCACACACACACCAGGCTGTTTCCACTGCGTGCCTTAACCCAGTTATACAAGTACACAGCATCAGTAGTCAGACCGGCCTCTGTAGGCTCACCAGTGGAGTCCCCAAAACCTGATGGGTTCAAATATATTTGAGTAAGCAATAGAGAAATCATACATCGATGTGTGAAATGGGCTACAGTGAAGTCACAACATTTAACCCACCTCTGTAGTCCATCACCAAAACGTGATATCCAACAGCACTCAAGACCTGTATGACCAAGACACTTCAGTCGTTACTACTACTCCAGTTCTTAATCTTTCTTCATAATGAAATAAGTAAATTTGCTCACATTTGCAATTCCAATTCGATGCGGTGCAGATCTGTTTATCAAAGGTACAAAATTGAATAGTCATGTGAACATCAAGAGAAAAATAAACAAATAAATAAAAACAAAGCATGTATTTTCAATATAATGCAAAATGTATTATTTATTTAGAGGAAAAGAACATTTTAAATGGTATATCAAACAAGAAAAATCACAGATGAACTGAAAGTTGTATTTGGCTAGTCAATATATGGAAAACTTATTTAAGGTTAACAAACTGATTATAAAATGGCAGTGTATGTTTGATGGTTTATTTATTTTTACATTTTAATTAATTGTACTTGGATTTATTTAAAGGAGACCTATTATGCCCCTTTCTACAATATGTAATATAAGTCTCAGGTGTCCCCAGAAGTGTGTCTGTGACGATTCAGCTCAAATACCCCACGGATCATTTATTATATCATTTTGAAAATGCCTATTTTGAGAAGCAGCAGAAACACGCTGTTTTCGTGCATATATCTTTAAATGCAAATGACCTGCTGCTCCCTTTCCCCTTTACAGCTCTTAGGTCAAATACTTTGATTAAAAAAAAAACCTTCTGATAGGTTTTGATTATCATGTCTATTGCTTTGAAATCATGCATTTTAAAGCCACATTAGTTTAAACTTCTGATCTAGTGTTTTCTGAATGCACACATCCGAAGCACATGCACAGAAAGCAGCCGTCACATGGCATATGAGTTCTTTTCATGTCTTATTGTGCTATTCTGTTATGTCTGTGAAGGTAAACAGCTGGGAAAAACATCACATTTTTATATCAGATCTAATATGCAGTAAATAAATAAAAAAAATCCACTGCTCTCTTGTCTCCTCTGAGGCTGGGACTGTAAATAGTGTTATGTGCTCGCCTGTGCAGCTAATGATAGAACAGTCAAATTTTTGCCATGACGCTAGAACTGGTACACCATTATCGCTTGCGAAAACAAGAACGGCAGTGAGATTTTCACAATATTTCAGGTGAGGTTGCAAAAGAACTGAATGTGGACATTTATTAATATGCTGCATTTGCCCATCCCAGTTTTTACTAAGGTAAAGTGCAAAGCAGTGTGAAGTTCAATGCACAAGTCAGATCACTGAACTCTGTGCAAAGATATTATGCAGATATTGCATCGTATCTATAGACCTTAGTCAGGTTAGACACAATAATAAATTTAAATGATGAAAATGAGGCTGTAAAGGATAGACAATCTTATGGTCTTCACAATGGCAAACTCTGTGTAAAGGTCCTACATAACATAATTTCCACAACTCAGAACTTTTAAAATCTATTACATGAAGTTATTGTCTACTTTTCTTCTATACAGGCTCATTTTCATTCCTGACAAATATTAAATATGGTGCTATCCTGACTAAGGTCTATAGGTTAGCAGATCAAACGCACACAGATGTAATCTTTAGTGAACAAAGAATAAGATAAAAATTGTTCTTTAAAAGTTCTTTAAAAAGGTGATTAAAAGGTTTCCTGCCTGTTGCCCCCATTGCCATGGAGGTAGATGAAAATGGGCGATCCGTCCCCCAGAGCTTTCTCATACCAGTCCAGATCTTTCCCCTGCGCCTCCTTCCATCTATGTTCGGGTACAGTGTGCCTTGAAAACATTAACAAAAGAATGCATTGAAATCTGGATTATTTGTAATTATCTTGTTTTATATTTTGGTGTGTATATGTTAAAACTGACCACACGCCCACCCTCACCCCCTGCTCAGGTGTGAGGTACATGTTTATAGTGTGATTGAGCCCTATATCTGATGGTCGGCTGAGGTCAATAGAGTCTGGAGAAATACAAATGAGTTTAGGAAGAATTCATAAACTATAGACAGATGACAACAACACATGAATATCTGGAACAAAATAGTTGCATACCAGAGAAGATATGCAGAAGAAATGGTATTGATGCAGAGAGGATGCAGAGAGAAAGTAGTAACATGGTAGTCCAAGTCCATTGCCACTGCGATCTGTAGACAGAGGGACACGTACACAGAAACTGGATGTAAAACGTCAGATTTTTGACCCAGTGGTTTATAACCAAGATGTGGCTATACAGGTGCTGGTCATATAATTAGAATATCATCAAAAGGTTGATTTATTTCACTAATTTCATTCAAAAATTTAAACTTGTATATTATATTCATTCATTACACACTGATATATTTCAAATGTTTATTTCTTTTAATTTTGATGATTATAACTGACAACTAAGGAAAATCCCATATTCAGTATCTCAGAAAATTTGAATATTGTGAAAAGGTTCAATATTGAAGACACCTGGTGCTACACTCTAATCAGCTAATTAACTCAAAACACCTGCAAAAACCTTTAAATGGTCTCTCAGTCTAGTTCTGTGGGCTACACAATCATGGGGAAGACTGCTGACTTGACAGTTGCCCAAAAGACGACCATTGACACCTTGCACAAGGAGGGCAAGACACAAAAGGTCATTGCAAAAGAGGCTGGCTGTTCACAGAGCTCTGTGTCCAAGCACATTAATAGAGAGGCGAAGGGAAGGAAAAGATGTGGTAAAAAAAAAAAAAAAAGTGTACATGCAATAGGGATAACCGAACCCTGGAGAGGATTGTGAAAAAAAAACATTAAAAAATGTGGGGGAGATCCTCAAAGAGTGGACTGCAGCTGGAGTCAGTGCTTCAAGAACCACTATGAACAGGCATATGCAAGACATGGGTTTCAGCTGTCGCAAGTCAATCCACTCTTGAACAACAGACAGCTTCAGAAGCGTCTCGCTTCAAAAAGGTCTGGACTGCTGCTGAGTGGTCCAAAGTTATGTTCTCTGATTAAAGTAAATTTTGCATTTCCTTTGGAAATAAGGGTCCCAGAGTCTGGAGGAAGAGAGGAGAGGCACACAATCCACATTGCTTGAGGTCCAGTGTAAAGTTTTCACAGTCAGTGATGGTTTGGGGTGCCATGTCATCTGCTGGGGTTGGTCCACTGTGTTTTCTGAGGTCCAAGGTCAACGCAGCCGTATACCAGGAAGTTTTGGAGCACTTCATGCTTCCTACTGCTGACCAACTTTATGGAGATGCAGATTTCTTTTTCCAACTGGACTTGTCCCCTGCACACAGTGCCAAAGCTACCAGTTCTTGGTTTAAGGACCATGGTATCCCTGTTCTTAATTGGCCAGCAAACGCGCCTGACCTTAACCACATAGAAAATCTATGGGGTATTGTGAAGAGGAAGATGCGATATGCCAGACCCAAGAATCCGGAAGAGATAAAGGCCACTATCAGAGCAACCTAACACCTGAGCAGTGCCACAGACTGATCGACTCCATGCCACGCCGCATTGCTGCAGTAATTCAGGCAAAAGGAGCCCCAACTAAGTATTGAGTGCTGTACATGCTCATACTTTTCATGTTCATACTTTTTAATTGGCCAAGATTTCTAAAAATCCTTTCTTTGTATTGGTCTTAAATAATAATCTAATTTTCTGAGATACTGAATTTGGGATTTTTTTGGGAATTAGTGAAATAAACTTTTGGATGATATTCTAATTATATGACCAGCACCAGTATATTCAAGACATTGCAATCTATGTGTTATAGTTCATGCTTTTGCCTTTGATTACAACTGGACATTGAAGATGAAAATCCTATTTTTTTTTTTAAACTGCAAATTTAAATCTTCATAATGTCCCAACCAACTACATTTGAGCCGTAACATTGATATGTCCTTAGATTGTTACTCTTGGTTTTAGGTAAAAAAGTCAGTACAGCAAATGTCACTTGCCTTGCATGCACGTTTAAATCCTTGGGTTTCTGACCGGATTGTTGCAATCTTCCTGCAGACCTATCTTTTCTTTCAGATTGAATTATTTTTCGCTTCATTTTAAAGAGCACAGAACACTCTCTGACATACAGCTTTGGCAAAAACAATCAAACAGTGTAACTCACGGAAGTGGACAAAGAGCAAAGAACACGGACTGGGCATGGACAACTCCTGCTTCTGCATATTAGAAAACATTTGGGGAAAAAACATCAAGATGAACTTTTATTATATATTTTAAGAGTTTGAAGACCTTAACTACATCATTTCCTACTGCTGACGTCGCTGACAAAATAAACCACCATTCAGTCGTGAAATGGGTGATGGTTTGAACACTGTCAGAGAAACACAGTAAGTTTGAACAGTTTTGTAAGCAGTTTCTGTAGGTAAACATTTAGTTTAATCGCTGGCCGGTCATTTGGGGAACCAGCAGCCCAGACCAGACACGGACGGGTTTGCGCGCTAAACTCAAATTGACTTTCTGATTTTACAGAGACAGTTTTGATTGCTGACACACACACACACACACACACACACACACACACACACACACACACACACACACACACACACACACACACACACACACACACATATATTTATATATAATATTTAAAAATAACCACGTTGAGAGGTTTTACTGTCCCAGGTTCCTTTATTTGTTATTGTCATTTAGTTTGTTTTCACTCGTTGTTTTTCAGCAAAGGTGTAACGTTATACAGAACCAGCGACAGAAGATGACTTACAGTGTTGAAAACATACTCATGTGTGTCAAACTATTGCTCTTTAACCACAGAACATTTCTAAGCAGGCATTAACTGTTTATTGTGTAAAAAAAATGTCCTTTTTTAATCATGTTGAAATACAGTATTCTAATTTTCTTATTCTCCCTGAATGCTGGATGAAATAAAACTGCTTTCTTGTTAGAGGACAGCCATTCAAAGAGACGAGGAAAGTGACCAAGAGTGTGGCCAAACCTAAAGAGCCAAAGCCAAAAGAACCCAAACCTAAAGCAGAGAGGAAGCCGAGTGCTGAACAAGTCTCTAAAGTGAAGAAGGAGAAGACTAAAACAGAGCGACAAACGGAGGACGCGGTTCTACCAAAGCCTGAGTCACAGCAGCATGTGACGGTCAAAGAAGAGACAAGTCGTTAACTGTGCTTAGATTTTCACTGCGGCATATTGCAATTCTACATCTATATAGTATATGAGTGTCCATCATCCAGTCAGCATTTCCCCAAGGTGAAAAAAGAGGAGCCATTATGGTGCACTATAGAAAGGAGCTCATCAACCATATGGATGCTGATGCTGTTTGAGATGTGCAGCTGACTTTTGAAGAGTTACGGTAAGACACTGGAAGGGCACAATGAAAAAAGGAGAAAATAAAGGAAATTATTTTTTATTTCAAACTGATCTGCTATTTAGCGCTCATTTATATTTTAAGTAACATGCTTTAGTTGATATAGTTTCATATTTAACTTGGATATTTTTATATACGAAGGAACAGAATAAGTTGTTGTTGGACAAAGCTTTTATTTAATAATTTTATAGAAACAGCTTGGATCGATTTTATTTGGATCGTACGTCCTGGCTGGTTCCTTGCAATTACTTCAAAATGCTTTTAGTAGATGGATATGTCCAGTGGCACAAAGAAAAAGAAAAAAAAGCATCCTTTATATTTTCATGCGACTATAATTTAGCTTCTATTACCTTGATTAGCCTGCTGAAACCAAATGTGACCTGTAGAAGGCAGCAGAGATCAAGTTTTGAATGTTATTGTCTGGTGATTCTGTAAAGGAATTTCAGCCAGGATTAAATAAGAAAGTACATGAATTGTATCTCTTAAGTAATTTGGCTAAATAACATTTTCTTTAGGTACACTACCACTGACAAGGTTGTGGTCAATTTGATTTTCATGTTTTTTTTGTTTTTTAATCGAAATTTTTATATAACATTTTTTTTTCACAGATTCCACAAAACTGCATCACAACCATGATCATCAATGATAATAATAAGGAATGTCATTTTGTGAAGAATCAGGTGGAACTGAAATCTGGAGTAATGGCTGCTGAAAATTCATTGGAGGAATAAATCTCATTTTTGGAAATATATTAAAATAGAAAATAGTAATTGTAAATTGTGTTAATATATAATGTTATTACTGTTTTTACTGTATTTTGATCAAATAAATGCAGCCTTGGTGAGCATAAGACACTTTTGAACAGTAGTTTCATTGTCAACTACATCAGTTAGGAACTTTTCCTGAAATGAAGCAAAGTGAAAAGCAATCAGGATTAACACTCTAACATAAGTACACAGAGTTAATTTTATTTATGTGTCTTAGGTCAGTGGCAAAGAAGAGCAAATCTGTTTCTCAGACACTAAAGAAAGAGAGGGTTCTTCAGAGCTGAAAATGGCTCTAAAAAACTGCACAACGGCTGGTGATCTAGACTGTGTGGTGAGAACTAAACAAAACAAGCTTCTCAGCTTACTTATTAATGTGAACCTTTGACCATTTGGTGAGTTTTTGACTGTGAGTGACCCAATAATACCTTGTACTTATGTTTTTTTCTTTTTTTTTAGTATTCTCCCTATAAAAAGGGTCAGTAAGCTGTCCAAGGCCTGGCGAGCTAAGGAGCTAGAACTGGAGCCTGTTGCATTGGCTCTGCTTCAGGGATCTCAGACACTGGACCTGCATTCCTCAATGCAGCCCAACACCAAAGGTATCAGCCTTCTGCAGACTTACAGCAGCCAGCCTGTTGTTACGACCCCATCGTTCACAACTCAACCAGAATGTACATTCAATTAACACTGATGCTTTCTGAAACTGATCAATGGTCCCAACATAATCACTTCCATGTATTATTTTAATATGAGTTGTTTACATTTTTATCTTTGCTGCCTGAATTACTGAACAAAATAAAAAGATTGATAAAAGACATTGAGTCAATAGAGGGCAGCAAAGTACTTTAGGATTTTTTTGTTGTTTTCTGCTTACTTATGGACCGTTGACATTGACATATCAAGGCAGTGATTTAAACAGCATTGTGACTTTTTTTCTAGGCATTTATATTATTTATGTACATTATTATGCATGAGGTTTAAATATTATCTTATATTAATTATATGGGATTTGTACTACTAAACAATCTGGGGACAAAATTGCAAATATTCCATCAAAAAACTGCAGTCCTCATAAGTTAATGCAGGGCCACTGATGAGTGTGAATGTTGATATGTCATATTTCATCTGTTTAGTTTTGCTTTCTGTAGGGTTGTCGACCCTGCATGAGGTGGCCACTGGTGTGCAGGAGATCCTGGCAGATTTGATTGCAAAGGACAAAGAGACACTAAACTATGTCCAGTCATGATGAGACACTGATTACTTGAGCAAACTCATTATTTTATTCTCTTAATTATTTTTCCGTTATCTATTAGTCTGTTTGTCTCGCTCTGTTCTTATTATTCGGATCTCCCCACTCATTTTCTAGCCTGTCAGTCCCAAATATAAGTGTGTTTGACTCTGCATGTATGTTTGTTCTCAGGTGTAACAGGAGTACGGTGGCCATTCACTCGTCAGTGTCTGAAACAGCAGCCACAGCAGGGCAATCAGAAGAGCAAACCAAAGGACATTACCAAGTCCAGCCTGTGTACTGACTTCACCTGGGATGTTCAACGCATCCAGCAGTATCAGGTATGGGCACGTCTTTATGTTGTCATACCAGATTTGCTCTACAGACAGGATACTTTCAGATCTCTAAACTTGTTTTTTATTTTATTTTTTGGAAGACTGGGATATCATTTGCAGTCATAGGCCTGTTTTTGTTCTTTTTTTCTGATATTGCATATTCCACAGAAGACTTTTCCACAATGAGATGTTAATACTACTTTTCATTCCCAGATGAAATGATAATAAAAAAGTTTTTATATAAATATATATAATTCTTTTTATAAATATTGGATCAGAGAACAGCAAATGATTGGGATAAGAATCTGAGAAATTGTGAGCGTGATTCAAATTCTTTAGCTGGTTATTAAATCTGATGCCACATATAACTTTTTCCGGGTCCAAGCACTCCTTTAGATCACAAGAGCAAATAAGGTGCTAGTATCAGTATTATTTATTATAATTATTCATATTTTGTATTAGCTTTTATTGAATATTTTTAGGTTTTCTTTCTAATTTTAGTTTGTTATAGTATTTTTGTTATTTGCTTTTTATTAGGGTTTATATATATATATATATATATATATATATATATATATATATATATATGTGTATATATATATATATATATATATATATATATGTATGTATATACAGTACAGACCAAAAGCTTGACCAAAACATTACTATTTTTTATGTTTTTGAAAGAAGTTTCTTCTGCTCATCAAGCCTGCATTTATTTGATCAAAAATACAGAAAAAAATGTAATATTGTGATATATTATTACAATTTAAAATAATTGTTTTAAAATTTATTATACTTTAAATTATCATTTATTTCTGTGATGCAAAGCTGAATTTTTAGGATCATTATCACATGATCCTTTAGAAATCATTCTAATATGATGATTCATTATCAAAGTTGGAAACAGTTCTGCTGCTTAATATTTTTTCAGAACATGTGATACTTTTTTAGGATACTTTGATGAATAAAAAGTAAAAAAAAAAAAAAGAAGCTATGTTTTTAAAATATAAATATTTTGTAATAATAATATGCACTACTGGTCAGTAATTTGGGGTCAGTAATCTTTTTTTCCTTTCTTTTTTTTTTTTAAAATAAAATCAATACTTTTATTCAGCAAGGATGTGTTAAATTGAAAAAAAATGATAGTTAAGAAAATATATTATTATAATATATATTATTATAATTGTTTTTTTATTTTGAATAAATGCAGTTCTTTTTAACCTTTTATTCATCAAATATATTAGACAGCAGAACTGTTTCCAACACTCATAATAAATCAGAATATTAGAATGATTTCTAAATGATCATGTGATAGACTGGAAGTTACATGTGACACTGAAGGCTGGAGTAATGATGCTGAAAATTCAGCTTTGCATCGCAGGAATAAATTATATTTTTAAAGTATATTCAAATAGAAAACTATTATTTTAAGTTGTAATAATATTTCACAATATTACATTTTTTCTGTATTTTTGATCAAATAAATGCAGGCTTGATGAGCAGAAGAAACGTCTTTCAAAAACATAAAAAATAGTAATGTTTCCAAACTTTATAAAATATTCCAAAATATTGATGTCCGGGACTTGAAATGCATGACTACTCATTATGCATTAACTACCAGTAGAATATTTTGGACAACCTTGTCTAAAGTTAATTTTTTTTTGTTATCTTAAAAACCTTAAAATCCTAATAGCTGAATTTTTGAATACTTGTGTTATTTAGTTTTGATGACTGATGGATTATTGTAAAATAGTACGAAAGTCATAATAAACTGTGAGCAGGTGTGTACAAACCTTTGACAGCTATTGTATATGTACACACTCCGACACAATCCACCAGTCCACACACACACAGTTTTGTGCCATATACACAGGTCCTCGTGCCACTCTTTAAAGCTCATCTGTCAGTGCTGTTTAACTGTTTGTGTTTGTGTCAAGGGTGTCCCCTTCCCCCTCTCTCACTTCATGGCTACCCGTTTACTCACTCAGATTTGGTTGTGGGCCACGTGTCACAGTGACTCTGTCATCCTTTTCTCCCTCTATTCATCTCTCTCACCCTGTTCCTTGTCCCCCAGTCATTCCCAATCTCCCCCTCTTAACATATGTGACACGTCCCCATCCACGTGCCTGTGAATTAAAGGCTAGGATTGACAGACACTGCTTCATGATGACAGCCGCTCATGGGCTCTGTGAGAAAGGAGGAGGAAAGGGAGGCGAGGGAGAGAGACAAAGAGCGAAAGACGGGCCGAATGAGTGAGTGAATGAGTGCCGTGAGATCTCCTGTGAAGCACACAGTTTACCCGTTGTTAATCTGCTGACGTGGATTGTCAGTGAGTGTTAATTTGAGTTTGCCGTGACCTGTGAGCTGTCACACTCCGGCTAAAATGAACCTTTTCATGGTTTTGCTAGAGAAGAGTATGGAATGTATTTTGACAGGAGGCATGTGTATGCAGACATTCTTGCTTGTTTAATTTAACACATTACTTGCGAGAGTGTATTAAGGACAGATGTGTGTGTGTGTGTGTGTGTTGGGGGGTTAAGGGTGTGCTCATATTGTAAGGGTGCACCGATTGGTCTTAGTGATTCCATCATTAACAGAGGTTGCATTTATGCTGTATGTGTAAATTAGGCAGAAAGTTAATTATCAAACTGTTTACATTATTGGTGTAACCAACTGTTGTAAAATTCCTTCCTACCTTCCTTCGATGTGTTTTTATTACTCCTCAAAACATATATAAACTTTACTGGTGTTCTTTTACTTCTGTGGCTGTTTGACTTTATTTTTGAACATTTAGAATATTGTTTCAACCAAGAAGCCTACTTTTGAAAGCTTTCAGGGGCTGTATCTGGCTGATATGTGGCATGAGGTTTCTTAATCTGACTCTGTCTCAGCTGAGGTCCTGTCTTTGATTCTGTGAAATACTGGTGTTATTAAAGGTTTTTTATTATTTTTTATTTAACATGTTCAAAAAACAAATTAAAAATTCTAATAAAAAAATTCAAATTCATTTATACATGTTTAAAAAACATGTATAAATGAAAATGAGGGTTGTTGTTGTTTTGTCTTTGTCATATTTATGCTGTAAACATACATTTCAAGAGTCAAAATTCACCAAAGTTTTTGTTTTTTAAAAGTTCATTAAAAGACAAAAACAAATGGAATTGACTGCTTTTTTCCTCTAGCACACTCACTAAATTGCAAAAATCTACCAAATCTTATCAATTTGTAACAAATGAAATGTGCTCTTGCTTTCTGCTTGTTTGTTTGAGCTCATGATAGATTGCCTACAATTTAATCAGTGCTAAACATCAAAAGGTTTTTCTTTTCTTTTTTTTTCAATAAAACAAAGCTGCCCTTGCTAAAGAAAGAGATTGTATTTATTTTGTATGGACTATGACCATTGATGAATTCTGAGCCCCAAGTTGTGTATGTTTTTTTTCTGTACATGCAAAAAATAGGAAGTGCAAAGTTAATCTAATCTTTCTGTTTTTGTAGAGGCCATCCTCTATTGCTCTGTTCTACGGCAGTGCTGTTGACTTTATTTGGAGAAAAAATATTGAATCGGAATAGCTCAGTCTTTAAAATAATATTCATTTCTGTCTCTTCAGTTCCCTTCAGGACTGTTGAGTCTGAAATATGACACTAAACTCATATCCTTGAAAAAAATCTGTGAAATATTCCAGATCTTGCTTGATAAATCTAATCTTTATTTTGAACCACTTTCTCTCTTTTTCCAATTTATCAGCCTTTAATGCACCATATGTGACAAACATAATTGTAATACTGGCCGTGTGATGGCAAGCAGAAGTGAATTTTCTTATATATCATGTTTTTGACAACTGTTTATTGGTAAAAATTTTGTCCTCCATTAATCTACAAAGCTATGCTTGCATGTATTTTTAGGATGTTTATGTTTCCTCTCAATGGTAATTTTACTCATGACATGATTCAGACCAGTTTAATGTATGCATTATTAGATATGCATTAACTACACAAGGCCAAGTTGGAAATGACACAGGGCATGGAGAAAGCTTTGATATCTGTTTTGACATTTCCCTCATCTCATGCAAAACTTCAAATGTGATAAACATTGCATGAAAAAACCCAAGTAAACAGCTGCCTTTGGGTGTTGAAATGCCAAAATATGGAAATCTAATTTTCATCATATTTCTGGCTACATTAATTTACATCTTAATCGGGCCATTAGCTGTTGAGAGGTGCAAAGGGGCGGTTGCTGTTCTGTGGTGAGGTGTGTGTTTTGTGTAGGGGGTTGGTGGCATTCCCGGTGTCATCTCGGTTCTTCCGCTTGGAGTCCAGATTGATGGGTCATCATTTCCCTCTTTTTTTCCTTTCAAAAGGTTTTCCTCAGAAAAGGTCTGATACTTAAAACTATTAGCTTAACAGAATGTCACACCAGTAAGGGAGAAGTGAGAGAGCACCAGAGCTTTTGGTGTGACATGAGTGCATCTCTTGGTGCGCGTGGACTAGTTTTAGGAGAGAATGGGAGGGGGTGGTCCCGACGGTGCGCTACCATGACTCGCCTTGTGTCGGCTGTCTTTACAGGTTACTCTCTTGTTTCAGACGTTAGCTTTTAACCGTGGGGAGAATCTGATGATTCTGACAGTGAAGGTCAACATCCCTGACTGGGTGAAGAAGGACTTCTGTAGGTAGTGTGTCAGTGTCAGGTCAGCACACACCCACAATGCCCACTCATGTACTACACCACATCTTCTGACTCTACCTTCTGGTCTGGCCCAGTGCTGTTGCCTGTTTAATGGGCAAGGAGTTGGCAACTGACTTTTACACTGGCAGGCATTGATAAGCCACAGTTTTTGAAATTGATGTAGCTCCTTCAATTATGCCTCATACCCCATTTCTTAAAGGGCTAGTTCACCCAAAAATGACAATTCTGTCATTAATTCCTCACCCTCATGTCGTTCAAGACCTTAATTCATCTTTGGAACACAAATAAAGGGTTACATATTGATGAACTGCAGTCAGCTCAAGACCCCGATGAGGACGACGAGCATGCAGATGAGCTTCCCTGAGACAGTTTGTGCAGAAATTCTTTGGTTATGCAAACCGATTGTTTCAGCAGCTGTCCGGGTGGCTGGTATCAGACGATCTTGGAGGTGAAGATGCTGGATGTAGAGGTCCTGGGCTGGTGTTTACACGTGGTCTGCGGTTGTGGGAGCGGTTGGATGTACTGCCAAATTCTCTGAAATAGGGGTGCGCTGATCGTTATGCGCAACAGGCTTTACTGACGAGATGCGCATTGAATATCGGCCGATCTCGATCGGTGCACCCCTACTCTGAAACGTCTTTGGAGACGTCTTATGGTAGAGAAATTAACATTCAATTCACGGGCAACAACTCTGGTGGACATTCCTGCAGTCAGCATGCCAATTGCATGCTCCCTCAAAACTTGCGCATTGTGCTGTGTGATAAAACTGCACATTTTAGAGTGGCCTTTAACTGTGGCCAGTCTAAGGCACACCTGTGCAATAATCATGCTGTCTAATCAGCATCTTGATATGCCACACCTGTGAGGTGGATAGATTATCTCGGCAAACTAGATGTGCTAACTAACACAGATTTAGACAGATTTTTGAGCAATGAACAATATTTGAGAGATAGCCCTTTTGTGTACATAGAAAAAGTCTTAGATTTTTGAGTTCAGCTTATGAAAAAATGGGGGCAAAAACAAAAGTTTTGCATTTATAATTTTGTTCAGTGTATGTAAGCCTACTTTAAGGCTAGAGCACGCTCACTTATTTCAGAAGCACCTTCAGTGATTTAATTCAGTGACATAATCCATTTAAAAATGAATTATGGTAAATTTGATGTGATGTTTTGAAAACTTTGTAATCACCAAATACAGACTAATATTGAAAAGGACGAACATAGTCTTAACTTTTGACTTTTAATGTACTGCAATTATCTTTAGTTTAGTGCAGCATATTTTGATGAAGGAGAGTTCGAGTGGCAGGTGTGATGTGAATGCCCGTTGTGCCCTCTCGGTGGGAGGAGTGGCACGCTGTGCCCTGTGTGTGTCCTGCGTCCAGGCGACTGATCGGCCTTGCGGGTGTGTGTCAGGTAGCATTGCCATGTTTTGCCCTCTGCCCTGCAGCTGCACCACATGCAGACCCAGCTTGACTGTGACAGGTCTGTGGGTGTGGAGTCACATGACCTGCCGGGCTCCTGAGGTGTCTTTTGCTATTAGAGTACCTCTCTCAGTCTGAGAGAAAATGGCATCCATATTGTCTGAGAGGAGAGGGGAACAAGGTGGAGGCGATGACTGCAGAAAAATTGGAGAGGAAAGAAAATGGGAGTCTGCAATACCTTCTTGATGAAAACATATTGTTAAGTTGATGTCCACATATAATCTAGTCACATACGTCCTCTGCTGTCCTGACATATCGTCTTCCTTTTTTTCTTTCCTCAGGGCAGATTCTGCACACAGATGTGGTATATCTCCATGGCGCTGTTAAACACAAAGAAGCAGAAAACCTGCGCCATCTTATGTTCAAACACTGGTATGACACTCATAATGATAACAGTTTTCTTATTTAGGCTGCATTTTTTTATCATTATTATTATTAAAATCCAATAAAAACCTAATATTTTAAAATATTGTTACAATTTAAAATAACTTTTTTTTTTCATTTAATTATATTTTAAAATGAAATTTATTCCTGTGATGGCAGACCTGAATTTTGAACTATCAATGTTTGTGCTGCTAATTATTTTTGCGGATACACTACCGTTTAAAAGTTTGAAATAAGAAGAAAAAAATAGAATAAAAAAAGATAATATTACTTTTATTTAGCAAGGACACCCTACATTTTTTTTTTTTTTTTTTAAATAGAAATCCTTTTTTTTTTTTTTTTACATTGTAATGATATTTCTCTGTAACAATAAAAACTCCATAATCATCGGGAAGAAGGAGGCGGGAACCGGCGGACAATCAAATAACGACTTTAATAACAAAATAAACACAAAACAGCGCAACAGCCCCTTGCGGACGACTGTCACGCACAAATAAAAAGCAAACACAAAATAAAGTCCAGGCCTGGTCCTCTCGTCCGTCACTGTCGTCGCTCCAGTTTTATATCCTTCCATCTCCTCCGTGGGACTCCAGACCGGTGGGTCGAACAGGTGTCGCTCATCTCCAATCACTCCACCGGCATCTCTCCTGTTCCCACGTCTCTCGGCCCCGCCCCACTCGTCACATTCTCATTATTGTTTTTACTGTTTTTTTAATTGAAATAAATGCAGTCTTGGTGAGCATAAGAGACTGGATTATCTGAGACAAATCTGAATTATTTTAACTTGAGACCTGTATTGTGTATATACTTAAATAACTTAAAAAAATGTATAACAGCTGTCAAACTATTGTCATAGGAAACTACAAAGCATGCAGGGAGACTGAGGCATTCTTTACAGAACTAATTAAACAGAGCTTCTTCAAGCCCCTCGATGTATTGGTATGACATTTTCCATTTTTTTTAAATACAGAGCAGATCAGTAGGCAGCACAGCAGATGTTGTTCCTCTGAGAGTTGCTCTGCAGTTATTGGCTTTGGTGTAAAGATGAAACCTGCATTTATATGAGGTCACATCAGGCTCCTGTTTAGTGTCTTATTGCAATTGCAGCTTAAAATTTGAAAGTTTTATCAATAAACTCCACTAAGAGGGAAAATAGCAACTGCAAAGCAAGGTATGCAGAAAAGGAGCAAAGGAAATGGTTTCGGTCTGGAATGTGTTACTCTTGCAGGTTTTAAATGGTATCTGGATCTTATTTGACTGTCTCTAATTAAAAACAAATATTTCTCACTGTCCTTCAAACCAAACCAGTCCAGAGTGTTCTCATCCAACCCAAATAAAGACTAGATCTGGGATTGTCTCTCTCTCCATCTAGATAGACTCGTGTTTGTTGACTTTTGGTTCTTACTGGAGAGCTGCCCAGAACCGCTCTGAAGTGTCCGTTTATGGCGTACACTGATGGTGGTTTTCATTACAGCTCTCCGCATCCCTCGGAGCAGCTCAGATGGGTTGCCAGGTCTGCCTCAGTGGTTCTCAGCAAAGCATGATGTGTCAAAATTGTCATCCAAAGTGTTCCACAAGTGGATCCATTCAACCTCCGTTCTAAAATGAAAGTGGAAGATTTGAGATCTCCACATTGGCAGTGTGACATCGACTGCCACGCTAGGGTGTGCCAGACAATTTGTTTTCTGTCATGGTAGTTACAGCCAGTGATTTGTAGAAGCAGGGTGCTAGTTGAAATAAATTACACTTATAAAATTGCATACTTAAATTTTCCCTTAATTGGAGAAATTGATATAGTATCTTTATTTGTGTTAAATGCTCAGACACTCCGCAAAGAAATATCAAGTGGTTACATTTGTATAAAAGCATTATTTACACATTTTACAAACTCAGAGTCTGGTGGTGTACAGTATCATAAGAAAGTAGTTACTTAAAAGAGGCATATGTCTCTTTAATATACTTTTTTTTTTTAAATTGCTGTGCATATTTTACCTTAATGTCCACTTATAATTTTTATTTTATTAAAAATAATGAAATATAAAAAATAAAAACAAATTATGCCAGTTTTCTCTGCTTGTCTGACCCTTGAAGTTTAATTTTTCTTGGTAAAACTGAACTGAACTCTTACTTGCATACATAGATCATAGATCTACATAGACTTTTGTGCATTGTACACTACCATTTGAAAGGTTGGGCTTTTAAATACCAGCATTTTAAACTTTGAAATGTTTTTAAAAGAAATCTCTTATGTTCATCTAGACTGAATTTATTTGATCCAGAAATATTGTGAAATATTATCGCTTGTCTTCTACATTGTTTAAATTGTTTACATTGTTTTCTATTTGAATATATTTATATAAAATGTAATTTTTTAAACTTTTTTCAGTGTAACGATCCTAATATGCTGACTTGCAGCTCAAGAAACATTTTTATAAGTATCAGTGTTGTTGACGGTTATGCTGCTTCATTTTTTAAAAAGGTTTTTTGAACTTCAAAAAACATGTTTTGTAACATTATAAATGTATTTTTTTTCCTTTCTTTCTTTTTTTTTTTTACAATTTAATGTGTGCTTGCTGAATAAAAGTGTGTGTATATATATATATATATATATATATATATATATATATATATATATATATATATAAAACCTGATCCCAAACTTTTGATATTTCAAGATATGTTTTGGGTATGTGTGTTTGGAAATATGTGTTTGTTTTTCCAAAACATCATTTCCTTTGAAATTTCATCTCCACAGTGTCACGCTGCCTGGTCTCTGTTTCCCTGGGTGTCCACTAGTGGGCTCACTTCCCCTTAGGCACCTCACCGTAGGCACTACAATTCCCACTAGCCTTGTCCCTTCATCACAGTAATTGCACTCCTGTTAATTGCACCAGGTGCCTTCACTTATTATTCATTAGCCTCCCTATATTAACCAGTCTTTTCCTGTTTTCTGGATGGAGTCCTTTCCTTCCGTTTCCTTCCTTACCTTCCGTTTCATGTCATACCCAGTCTTCTCGTCTCCCGAGTTCCTGTTCCCTTCCTGTTCCCTCTTTGTTTGTTTGTCAATTAAACCAGGAGCTTAATTTGCACCGTCTGCCATCTGTCTTCCCACTCTTCAACTTGTTCAGACATAAAACATCATCCGTTGCCTCCATCTACCATCACTCGCTCCCTTCCTTCTGTCCCGACGTTCCCGTTAGCTGTCTCCTTTCCTTTCTTTCGCGTGACTGCTCCAGAGGAATGTCAGCCAGTGCTGGCAGACTGTATGTGGTCATGAGCCTTCGGGACAACCTGGTGCTCTTCCTTTAAATTATGGGACTATTGCCTGTTGAGTCTGCGGCATTGTTCCTTGCTGAAGGCAGGGTTAAACACTTACCTCTTGACATTTTCTTTTAGCTATTTCTAAAATAATGCCTTTTTTTGGCTGAGGCCTTGGATGTTTTTTTTTGTTGTTGTTTTTTTTTTACATAAGAACGGGTGCACTTGAATGTGTAAGGCTTCAAGTGTCATTCTCTTGTGTCCGTTTTGCCGTTTGATGTTTCAAACTGGTAGCCTATTTGTTATTGTAATTCATTATTAAACACTCACATAGATCCCCGCACATAACACGCAATATATGTGTATACATAGACACACACGCACACACACACATACTGTATATATAACTAGTTTGTCAATGCTGTCACATTTTCCATATTTAGATAAATTTGAATGTGTTAAATGTGTGTATGTATGGTGAAGGGATTGTTTGCACATTACCTGTGCTGTACATCGAGCAGCTCACATGTGTGATGAAGAGTTGCCCTCTCTTTGAGCTTTATGGTTGTGTGCCCTAGTTAAGTCTGCTCCAATATATTAGCTGTGAGATTTACACGTGCTTTAAACCTCTCCTCTGGCCCCCTTCTGTGGCGCCCTCCTCTGGCCCAGTACTCCTCAACGCCAGGTGCTTTCATTCTTCTAGACCATTACAGTGATTTAAACGGATTTGAATTATGAGTAAAGGTACAGATAATAAGTTTTGAACTGGGAGGTGGGAGATTCCTGGAATACAATCGCTGACTGTATGTGTGTTTCATCAGTATTGGTGTGTGTATAATTCTCATGACTAATACATGCTCACAGGGCCTCTAATGCGAACCAAATCCAAAATGACCCAATAAAAGTCGACCTTGGTTGGCAAGGCATCTTTATGTGGCTGAAAGAAACCATTGGTGCTTTGGTCATGGATTCGTCATAGCTTTGTTTACAGATTTGGTTTAGGGGTTCATTACGTATTCTGTGCCACACAGAATTTATATTTGTTCCTAAAATGTTGAGTTTTGAGCCATTCCACTCCTGTTTAATGAGTGTGTTTGTGCATTCTGTATTATATATTGTCTCCCTTCTAAGGAACACATTTAGAAGGTGCTGCTCTGACTACAGTGCTGCTGTTTGGCCCTGACTTTGCCTCCCAGCCCTGAAGGACAAAATGACATGTATCTTGTTTAACGAGGGAGCCTGTAGTGTTCCTGACTGTCAGGACAGGGCTCCTGATACTGAGCTCTATGGCTACAGACTGATTGGACAGCTCTGTCAGTTCTTAAGGTTGAAGACAGCGGCAGTGACCACCCTTCTCCCCTCAGGCTGGCTCTCTGCCACCAGTCGGCCAGTCTCTGGTCATTAGGCTCACTTTGCAGGGAAGCACAGAAATACAGGAGCTTTCTATTCCTTTTAGTTTTTTCCCTCTAGTGCACACTGTTGCTGGGATCAGTTGTGAAGCATGACCACTTCAGTCTTAACAGGAAATAAATTACCATTTTCTGTATATTATAAACAGGAGACTCATCTTAACAGTGATCATAACACTGGCAGACTGGAAACTGTTGTTGTTGTTATAATCATCATCATTATTATTATTATTATTATTGTTTTTTTCACTTTACAATGAATACGCTGGCTGTAAAGGGCATGAATTGTACAACCCGAATTCCGGAAAAGTTGGGACGTTTTTTAAATTTTAATAAAATGAAAACTAAAAGACTTTCAAATCACATGAGCCAATATTTTATTCACAATAGAACATAGATAACATAGCAAATGTTTAAACTGAGAAAGTTTACAATTTTATGCACAAAATGAGCTCATTTCAATTTTGATTTCTGCTACAGGTCTCAAAATAGTTGGGATGGGGCATGTTTACCATGGTGTAGCATCTCCTTTTCTTTTCAAAACAGTTTGAAGACGTCTGGGCATTGAGGCTATGAGTTGCTGGAGTTTTGCTGTTGGAATTTGGTCCCATTCTTGCCTTATATAGATTTCCAGCTGCTGAAGAGTTTGTGGTCGTCTTTGACGTATTTTTCGTTTAATGATGCGCCAAATGTTCTCTATAGGTGAAAGATCTGGACTGCAGGCAGGCCAGGTTAGCACCCGGACTCTTCTACGACGAAGCCATGCTGTTGTTATAGCTGCAGTATGTGGTTTTGCATTGTCCTGCTGAAATAAACAAGGCCTTCCCTGAAATAGACGTTGTTTGGAGGGAAGCATATGTTGCTCTAAAACCTTTATATACCTTTCAGCATTCACAGAGCCTTCCAAAACATGCAAGCTGCCCATACCGTATGCACTTATGCACCCCCATACCATCAGAGATGCTGGCTTTTGAACTGAACGCTGATAACATGCTGGAAGGTCTCCCTCCTCTTTAGCCCGGAGGACACAGCGTCCGTGATTTCCAACAAGAATGTCAAATTTGGACTCGTCTGACCATAAAACACTATTCCACTTTGAAATAGTCCATTTTAAATGAGCCTTGGCCCACAGGACACGACGGCGCTTCTGGACCATGTTCACATATGGCTTCCTTTTTGCATGATAGAGCTTTAGTTGGCATCTGCTGATGGCACGGCGGATTGTGTTTACCGACAGTGGTTTCTGAAAGTATTCCTGGGCCCATTTAGTAATGTCATTGACACAATCATGCCAATGAGTGATGCAGTGTCGTCTGAGAGCCCGAAGACCACGGGCATCCAATAAAGGTCTCCGGCCTTGTCCCTTACGCACAGAGATTTCTCCAGTTTCTCTGAATCTTTTGATGATGTTATGCACTGTAGATGATGAGATTTGCAAAGCCTTTGCAATTTGACGTTGAGGAACATTGTTTTTAAAGTTTTCCACAATTTTTTTACGCAGTCTTTCACAGATTGGAGAGCCTCTGCCCATCTTTACTTCTGAGAGACTCTGCTTCTCTAAGACAAAGCTTTTATAGCTAATCATGTTACAGACCTGATATCAATTAACTTAATTAATCACTAGATGTTCTTCCAGCTGAATCTTTTCAAAACTGCTTGCTTTTTTAGCCATTTGTTGCCCCCGTGCCAACTTTTTTGAGACCTGTAGCAGGCATTAAATTTTAAATGAGCTAATTAAAGTGAGTGAAGTGAAGTGACATTCAGCCAAGTATGGTGATCCATACTCAGAATTCGTGCTCTGCATTTAACCCATCCGAAATGCACACACACAGAGCAGTGAACACACACACACACACTGAGAGCACACACCCGGAGCAGTGGGCAGCCATTTATGCTGCGGCGCCCGGGGAGCAGTTGGGGGTTCGATGCCTTGCTCAAGGGCACCTAAGTCGTGGTATTGAGGGTGGAGAGAGAACTGTACATGCACTCCCCCCACCCACAATTCCTGCCGGCCCGGATTTGTGGGTGGATAAAACCCACAAATCCATTAAGTGGATAAAAGTGTAAAATTTCTCAGTTTAAACATTTGCTACATTATCTATGTTCTATTGTGAATAAAATATTGGCTCATGTGATTTGAAATTCCTTTAGTTTTCATTTTATTAAAATTTAAAAAACGTCCCAACTTTTCCGGAATTCGGGTTGTATTATAATTGTATTATTATGTGTGTGTGTGTGTATATGTGTGTGTATATATATATATATATGTAATATGGCCTTTACATCAAGAGTGCTGCTGGTAAAGTGAAATCACTCTTTGCTGTAAGGTCTTGGATGACTACAGTTTTGAATCAGGGAAGTTTGCCCTTTGAGGAGGATTCTGGGAAGGGTGATTAGGACAGTGAGGAATGCGGAGGAATATTTGCCAGTCACAGGCCCATGGCTAATGGCTCACTGAGGGATAGACCGCATCACAGAGGACAGCCAAAACCAGTGGCTTCACGAGCAACTGTCTTGGAATCCTTAATTTTGATTGACTGCTGTTAATGTATTGAAATTTATGTTAATGTCTGTGCTTGGTTGACAGTGATGTGTTTTTTATTGATGTCATTGTGGCATGTTATATTCGCTATTAGATTTGTCTTAGCATCAAAGAGTAAAGCAGTCAGGATTTCAACTGAGTAGTATCTCTGTTGATCTACAATACATCCATTCCAAATACATATATAGTAATGGAAATCTTTTTTTAAGTATTATATCTATTAGGAAACGCACTCACTGATTTATAATAAAGCTATAAGAATACACAGGCCATCGAGCTCAATCGGATCAATTAAGGTGTTTACATGAATGCTTTTCAGTCTGATTGAGCCATCAATCAATGTGGTTGCTTGTAAACGTAGCCAGTGTCTCATGATAAAAAAAATAAATAAAAAAATTCATTTGGTGCTGCTTAATATTTTTTTGGCAAGGTTTTTTTCTTTCTTTCTTTCTTTCTTTCTTTCTTTCTTTCTTTTTTTTCTGATGGGTAGAAAGTTCAATAGAACAGTATTTTTTTTATATAGAAATATTTTGTAACAAATGTCTTCATTGTGATTTTTGATTAATTTAAACCATCCTTGCTAACTCAACCATCAGCTATGCTATGTTACAATAATATGGACCATTCAATCAATAAATTTGATTAAATTACATATATTATAAAAAATATATTTTTTATATAGATAATAAGAGATTTTGGCATTTATGTTATGAGTTCATCAGGCATGCTAGCTTACTATGAATACTTTCTTGCATTTAACATAAAGTTTCCAGAAGAATGGACATGAATACTGCAGTGTCACTCCCAATCTGCCAAATGCTGATTGATCTGTGGCAGCCAAGCATGAGATCAAGCATGCAGTCCGCTTGAAATTTTTCATTGCCTTAAACCCAGATGCCAAATCCCCAGTTGTCAAATTCTAATCTAATTGTCTCTTGTGATGTCAGAACAACTGGAAGCAATCCGCACCAGTGAAATTTTTAACATGCTGCACATTTCATGCCTCATTTACTTAGTTTGGCCGTTTTAGGTCGTAGTTTATAGCCCTTGGAGTACAGGAAAAGAAAATGCAAGTAACATCAGAACATGGAAACCTCAATTCTGCATCTGCATAAATGAACTAGGCTTGCAGTGAAACAGGTCTTGAAAATTTAAGATATGGAAACCTCTGGGATATCCATTTTACGGGCTATACTTGCGTGTTTTGAATTGCTTGATCCAGTCCACAATGTAAACCATCAAAACTCCACAATATTCTTGGTTAAGGTTCTTGAGTTTAAGGCTTGGACATCAACATATATCCAAAACCCCCTTTACTGGTTCCTGTACATCCAGTAACCTTCTTACACTCTCTGCTGCAGTTCTATGGGTGTTTAAGGCAGGAAGGGAGTTGAGGGGCTGACGAACATCTGCCACCAGTTTGATGTGAGTGGCTGTGAGGTTTTGCTCTTTTCAAACTTGTGTGGTGGTGGCAGCAGCTTGAGTGTGATGTTAACTGTGCCTCCACGCACTTCCTGCCCCCAGCACAGAGCCTGAGACTGACGGCCTGTGACACCTGCCATTTTGCCTCTTTTCTAGGCAAAAAATGTCATAGTGTTTAGACTTGGCACTGGCCTGATATCTCTGGATTGTTTTTTCAGTTTTGGGAATCCCTGGGGTCAGTTGGCTCTGAGTAATTTACCAACAGACTTTTTTTTTTATAAGAATGTCCTTTTTATGTTTCTGCTAACATGAAAGAAAAAGGTTTCATGATTAATTTTCGAAGTCTTTAGTAAATTTTGCATGTTAGATTATGATGTGTGGCGATGTACTTACATTAAATTGTTAATTTAAAACCGTACAGTATATAGCTATTAATCTGTATGTCCTTTAGTGTCCAAATAGATATATATAAATAAAAAAAATATTTATATAGATAGGTGGTGTTTTGTTTTTTTGTTTTTTATACAAATTTACACTACCATCTCTAAGTTTGGGGGCAGTATTTTGGGGTCAGATATTTTTTTACTTTTATTTTTTTTTATGGAATTATTCATAAAATTGATCAAAAGTAACATTAAAGCGTGTAACATTATGAAAGATTTATATTTGTAATAAACGCTGTTCTTTTGAACTTTCTACTCATCAAAGAATCAAGAAAAACATATCGGTTTCCAGAAAGATATTAAGCTGTTTCAACATTGATATTAGATTATTCAGAAATGTTTCTTGGGGAGGATTACGTGGCACTAAAGAATGGCATAATGGCTGCTGAAAATTCAGTTTTGCCAGTACAGGAGTAAATTACATTTTAAAATGTAAGTTATTTTAAATTGTAATAATATTCAACAATATTAGCAACGTTATTGAACGGTAGTGTATGTATGAAAATTGTTTTTCTAATTATTAACATTTATCTTGCATAGGTTAAATGCATAATAATAAATGTATTCATAGAGTATTTGTTGCAGTGTTTAAAAAACAAAAAAGTTTCACATTTTGCCCTGAAAAGTTGTTTCAGAAATGCTGAATTCTAAATACTTAATTGGTACGTATGTGCATTTTTTGACAACTTGACAGAGTAAATTGTATTTTTGTATTTTTTTTTTTACAAGTTGTCAAAAAATAAAAAATCACATGAATTCTAGTGCACAATTTTATTGTTTTGCAGAAAAACACTCGTTGTGTGCGTTGTTTTTTCCAGACTTTTATAAATAAAAACAGCATGTGTGATTTACATTTCCAAATTTAACCAGTATTATCAAGAACAGTGTCACCTTGCAAACAGATCTAATGAATGCTTTTAATTAAAACATGTGTTTAGGGGGCAAGTATCAAAATATGTCTCCATCTCTTGGTGTCACCCGTTGGTCATGGACATCAGGAGGGGGAGATGGACCTGAAGGATGGTGACAAACACTGAGAATACCACTCTTACTTACAGTTAGAGGGGCCTGACCATGACTTTGCCCAGAGACTCTCACAGAGACATGATAGTCCCCAAAGTGTGAGTATATTTGGGTGTGAGTAACTGAGTGAGTGACTGTCAGACCTCAAGGGTCATCAAGTCATCTGTAGCACTCGCAGGGAGGTTTTATCTTTGTTCTTAGTGTCCACTCAAGCTGAATCTTCTGCTGCCTGCCCTTTTACAAGTTCAGTCATGCCCCTAATGAAGAGAAGTGGTTGGTGGATGTGATGTGTATCCATGTCAGAATGGTTCAGACCCATGATCCCTTGCAGCCCTTCTGATTTATTTAAACAAATTTTTTTTTCAAAGAATTCACAAAATCTAACCTTTCATTGAAGTAAAACAATTGAAAATGTATTCAATACTTTTTGAAACCTCGATTTCAGCTCTGAGTCTTCTCCTATAATGCCTGTTGAGTTTGGAGAACACCCAACAAGAGTTCATAGACCATTTTTCTATACGGAATCTCCCCAGATCTTTCAAATGGAGTTGGGTACTATGATGTCAGAATCAGGAAGTTCGCCGGGTTTTATAATGGGATTTTTCAATTTATGAGTAAAATAAAGCCTGGTAAACATGACTTGACGATATTTTTTTTCTACAGTGTAAACTGCACACACTCACAGCCCAAACGTTCCTATCTAGTTATTTATAAAAAAATGAACATGACTGCTTCAAAATGTTAGTTTTTGGTATGGATGTGTGAAATTTACATTGTGGAAAAAAACACCAAAGTATTGTCAAGTTATGTTTACCACAGGCTTTTGTTTTATTTATGAATTGAAAACCCCCATAGGAAAATCCCGAAGGATCCCATGGTGAATGACTCTTCTGGATTCTATAGTTCCCCCACTCTATTTAGGAGGTCTGTGTTCATGCATTTTCTCTTAAAGGGGTCATATGATGCTTTTTAAAGGATCATTATTTTGTGTAGTTGGTGTAACAGAATATGTTGACATGCTTTATGTTCAAAAAACACATTATTTTTAAAATACTGTACATTATTGTATGTCCTCTATGCCCTGCCGGTCTCAAACGGTTGTTTTCTACAAAGTCCCTCCTTCTGACAAGCTCAGTCTGCTCTGACTGGCCAACTTACCCAGTGCATTGTGATTGGCCGAACACCGCAAGCACTCATCGGAAATGTAATAATGAAGTGACATGACATTCAGCCAAGTATGGTGACCCATACTCAGAATTCGTACTCTGCATTTAACCCATCTGAAGTGCACACACACAGCAGTGAACACACACACACTGTGAACACACACCCGGAGCAGTGGGCAGCCATTTATGCTGCGGCGCCCGGGGAGCAGTTGGGGGTTCGATGCCTTGCTCAAGGGCACCGAAGTCGTGGTACTGAGGGTGGAGAGAGAACTGTACATGCACTCACCCCACCTACAATTCCTGCCAGCCCGAGACTCGAACTCACAACCCTTCGATTGTGAGTCTGACTCTCTAACCATTAGGCCACGACTTCCCCAGTAACGCCCCTTTTCATAATCGTGAGCTTCATCTTTCAAAATAAATGTAAAGACAGTTAATAATGTCCTTAGTTTTACCATCAGTTCAAGCCAAAAAGGGAACAGAGTCTCGTGACAGACACAGTGATGAAGCTCGTATGTGTTTGCAGTACACAAATCACAGACGGTTAAAGACAGCTGACTCCACTGTGATGTGACCCTCTCTCTCTCTCTCTCTCTCTCTCTCTCTCTCTCTCACACACACACACACACACACACATACACACATACACGATGCACAAAACTCCACGTTTGTACATTCAATAGCAAATACTTAAACTAATAACAAAACATATTTACAGTAGCTGATTCAGAAGCACCAGATTGTTGTAGCAAAGTCAGAATTACCTCCTCTCCTAGGTTCACGAAACGGTCATCCATAAAATGCATTGCTGTACTGTTGTAAGTAATCCTTAAAGATTCCTAAATGCATCTACTTTCTGAAGGCTAAATAAAGTGATTTTGCTTTTGCCTAGATACACACAGCATCTCCCTGACATGGCTGCTTCAACATTAACTGCGGTTACTGAAACCATGCCTCTTTCTTTGCGTGAACATTTGGGCGGCATTACTCAAATATTTCCACATAGTGATGTAGACATGTGGGGGCTTGTTTGAAGGAGCCATTTTGGGTGGCGTGGCAGAGTCTTAACTTTGACAAAGAATATCTCTTTGGATTTGAGACTTTAGTCTTTGCAACTTTACAGATCTTCTTTATGCACCAAGAGCTTGTAACACTCCAAAGTGTTTAAGCTCTTTTCTTACCGCCACTCATGTGGTGGTTGATAAAGGGAATTTGGCCTTCATTTTCCCTCATATCGCTGGACAATTTCATGTTTGTAGTTACCCTGGTGTGGTAAATGGTAAATATGAATAGGAATATACTTCAGATATATTTTACACAAATTAGTTTCTAGGGGTGTCAATAATTGTGGCCAACGTGGATTTGAGAAAAACGTTTATTTCATCGAAGTAAAACATTTTCAGTTGTTTTGCTTCAGTCAAATGTTAAGCTTTTGTGAATTTTCTTTGAATAAATGATCAAAAGAAGTAGCAATGCGGAAGTATATTCACAGGCTGCTTTGTTTATATTTACATTACATTATGTTACTGTACATTACATTGCATTGCATTACTGATCACTGGTCTGAAACAGACATTTCGATAACTTGCCATCCTTTAATTTTATGATTAACATTTAGGCTAGTTTCATTTATATGTTTTACTTATTGTAATTCTGTTATTTGATTTTATATGCATTCAAGTTTGGCATGTGTTTCTTTCTTAATTTGATAATAATCTTACTAATAACCTGCTCCACCTTGACCCCTAGGTCATATGCCAGGGCTCATTAGTACTGTTATCATGTGTCAGTTGTGGGAGGGAGGAGGGGAAAGGATCCGGGAAATGAGGACACCAGTCAAACTGGAGGTCCGTGTCACAAAGCCTCTGCATCCTGTCATGAGTATGATGACACTAATTGGCAAAGTTCCCAAAGGAGACCTTAGGCACCAATAGAGAGGCAGAAAATGTAATGGAGGCAGCAGTAGTGAGTGTCCTAATTTGTAAGGTCATTCTGTAACAGTGGTGATAATCATGTGTGGAGGACATTTATCCCTGCTGATGTTTTCAGAGAGGTCAGTTTAACAGTCAGGCAGTTGAGAATGGAAGAACTTCTACATGGTTTTAGAAAGGAAAAAGCTATAATTTAAATTGTTTGTTAGATTTCATAATTATATTATAATATTAAAATAATTTCTATTTAAATGAATGCTTTATTATTATTATCATCATTATATAAGTTGAATGCACTGATTAATATTTGTCGGCAGGAGCCTTTAAAGTCTATGTCGAATGCTGTACCAACAAATACGTTTACGATTGAGTCCTGCAGATGGCAGTATTGACCCATGATTTCAGTGTTTGCTTGGTCTATTAGATTACCAGAACATTGTATTACACAAATACATTTTTAATAATATATATCTGAAAAAAGACAAACAAAATAAATTATCTATCTATCTATCTATCTATCTATCTATCTATCTATCTATCTATCTATCTATCTATCTATCTATCTATCTATCTATCTATCTATCTATATATATATATATATATATATATATATATATATACATATTTGGTAAGTATATTTTTAATAACTAATAGATTAATATAATGTTTGCAGTCCTGAAAATTCCTCAGAATATGTATGCATATTGTACATTAGAATCAATGGAGCCTGCAGTATCAACTACAAACTTTCTATGGAAATGTATTTAAATGGACTCTTTGGTCTGTTGCCTCATAGACGTACTGAGGGGGCTTCATAAGTTCACTGGGGTCTTCATGAAGTTACAACTCTGAGTTCCTTGTAAATGTGCTTCAGTGTGTGTTTTTCAGTATAACAGATGAAGCAGGAGCGTCCAACTACAGTGTGAGTCCTGAGGCAGTTAAAGAGATGCCTGACATGGATCCCAACTTGAGGAGTGCAAGTGTTTTGTTTATTCCTTCTTTTTATGCTCGAACTACTGAACAACCATTGTTTTGTTTTTTATGTCAGATGCCTAAATTGATAGAATCCCAGATTCGTTCATAATGCAGTTTAATTATGATGAATGAGACAAACACAAAATCTGAAATCAGAGAAACACTACTTGTACATAGTATTTGTTTTAATCACCAAGTGTGCCAGTGCTATCAGTCTTAAAAAAGTTAAAATAATAATATTACATAAAAACGCAATATTATTTAAAAAAACATTGAAAAGATTATTAAAATAAAATATGTAAAAAAAAATAATCTCAAAATATGAATATTATAAAAATGAAAAAAAAAAAGGTAGAGTAATCCAAGGAAAAAAAACACATTTGTCAAAAAATTTTAAAAGGGGGAAAATAAGTGAATGTTATATGTATATATATATAAAGATTCAAAGTATTTTGGCAAAAGTTGTCCTTTTAATGGTAAAGATGGTCTTATGAGATGGTTTAGGATTTTGTAATCACAATCCAAGTCTCCAGTCATACTGTACTTGCCTGTCAGTCCAACTCAGCTCCCACTCAACCAGACCTTTACTTGCCATTTTAGTCAACTCTGTATCCTTAGTCTGAAATAGACTCCCTGTTTACTTTAAGCCACATTCTTATCTCCAGTTGTCAGTACATAGACTTCCGAAGCAGTGACAGTACCTTTGGAATTAGTCTTTCGCAGTCTATCAAACCATCTCATTTCACTTCTCTCTAGATCTGTCATACCCATTAGATATGTTTCTGTGAAACAGAACTTTCTGTAAAAAGGTTTGCCTGTGTTTAGACCACACAAGCACCCTCTCTACTCTTCCAGCAATCAAAAAATGAAGGCGAAAAGTTTGGAAATCACTCAAACGTTCTCAAAAACAGGATCTGAGAATTATACCAGACTTCCTCTATAAAAGCAGTAAATCAGTATGCAATTAATCATAATTTTTTCCTCTGGTCAAGTGCAAGAGCAAACTAGGGAGCTATATTTATCATTTTTATGAAAAATATAAGAAATTGTGCTGTATTTTGTGGGATGTGTGTAAATGTGTAAGGTTGTGTGTTTCATGCATTAAACTCTGCTACATTGCTAACATATAAATAATTAAATAATGTCTATTTTTTTTATTGGATATGTATCTGGTGGCCCTTAACATGTTTTAGTTTTTCTGACTCAAAGATATGTCCTGCAAAAATGATTTGCTCATTTCATACCTGCAGTAGAGAAAACGCTCATACTTTGATGAGGTAGTGGTCAGCTCTCTGTAAAGATCAAGGTGGATGCGCTGGCTGAAGTGGGTGACTGTGGATGGAGGTTTTGAGGTGGCTTTCTGGAGCGTGATCGCCAAGCCTCACTCACTGGGTCTCCACATTCAACTCTGTGGGAAACTGCTCCCTGTAATAATATTTGGAAAGGGATGGAGTTTCAGCTCAGGCCTTGTGCAGCGCACACAAAAGCACTTCTCTCCACTCTCTGTAATGTGGAGGTTGTGCTTGGGCAGAATATCACACAATTTCTGTCTGAGTCGCTCTCTCTGTCTCTCACTCTTGCTCTCCGACTCTCGCACACATGGTCGAGTAAAGATGAAAATCTGACTTTGATTTGCTGACCTTCAACAAGACTAGATAAAGTTAATGGAATAAGTGTGCCAAGCTGCTTATGCTTTTCATTTTATAATATTGTGTTTGGCTGGTCACATTTCCTGGGATAAGTTTGATTCAGGTTTTTCTGAATTGGGTTTTTGTTTGTCTTTAATTGGGTTCTTATTTGACCAGACCTCTCTTAGTTGGCCCATGTCTTTGCCTGTCTTCGAAAAGTTTACTAGGAAAAGGGGATTCATAAGTGAGTGTGTCTATTATTGGGCCTGTTTCTCTCTCTCTCTCTCTCTGTCTCTGACAGATGTGATGGCATCTGTAGCTTGGGCTATTAAATGATGTTGTCATTTGTTCAGAGATTTTGCAGATTTTTCAAGCCTTAATTGAGCTGTTATTGCTTTATTGTAAACTTTATAAATTTTAAAGCATTTAATACAAAGAAAGTAAAAGTCTTGTTGACTGACAGAATGTAAATAATAAAAATGACATCAACATTAATAATTGGATTTTTTTCTTGCATCTATTTGCACGTTCAATTGCGATTGGCCTTTTTTTGCATTTATTTAACCATACTGTATGTAGTCTTATTTACATTTACTGCTGAGTAATTGTGTTTAAAGCTTGTCACCACCACATGATAAAATAAATAAAGAAATTATTTAATCAGTTAAATTATTAAAGGTTATTGGAAATAGTTTCTTTCAACAACTGACTTTTTTCTCACAATTCTCAGATTTATGTACTGTATTATAAAAAAAATAAATAAATTGAATTGTGATATAAATTCCCAATAACTTATTATTTTATTCTGTGGTGGAAACAGGCTTCCATATTTAATGCAGCTATTTCAGTAAATGCAAATCTTGTTTATTAATATAATCTGTTAAACTGTGATTAGTGCAGTACGTGCCACACAAGCTTTTGCATGAGTTAAATAGTCTCTCATTTACATAGATCTATGCTCATGTGAGTCTAATTTATTCTTAATTAAGTCCGTGGGTTTATTAAAGTGTAAATATTGTTGTTCTCTTGAGACGTTCATTTTTAAATCTGAGCATTACCTACACATAATGGTGAGATAATTTCCTCTGGCATTCTTTTCTTTGTCCTCAGTGTCCATTGGGAGACGTGTTCAGGATCCTTAAGCAGAGCTCTTTAAAATTGACCCTAAACACATTGATATTCAAACCCAGAAACTAGTTTTGTGCATCTCCTCTTTATTCGTTATACACAGTTGAGTATCCTCACATAATCTGTGTACATGATGTTGTGTCTGGCTCTGCTCTTGATTCAGTGAAATGTTCAAAGTAATTGTAGGCGCATTCCCAACTTACTAAGCCAGACTCTGATTTTTAGTTTTGAGTAATAGCAGTTTCAAGCAGAAGTCAGCTGGACTAGAGAGCTAATCCTGTCTCTGGCTGCTTTTGCAGTTTCATATTATGAGTAATCCATTTTTCTTGTGAAATTAATTCTACTATGATTCCCTGTAGCATCATATGTTGACTCAAGGCTGGGCCTGATTAGTCTTTTTTTCTTTTTGCTCTTTACTTTTTATCTTTCTATTTTTCTCTAGCTGTCCTGCATATTTGATTTCTCTCTTCTGCCCTCTGCTGCTCATTTTTTATTTAGTTTTTTACTTCAAGACCTTTAACTCTCCAGAATCTCTTGTTGAAATAAGTTCTTTATATACACTCTACCAGATTCCACAATTGTTTCCACAAAAAAATATTAAAGAAGCACAATCCTTTTCAACATCGATAATAGAATGATAGATATCTGAAGGATTCTGAAGGATCATGTGACACTGGAGTAATGGCTGTTGAATATTCTGCTTTATCATCACAGGAATAAATGACATTTTATATTAAATGAAAACAGAAAGCAGTTATTTCTGAATTGGAATAATATTTCATGATATTACTATTTTTACTGCAAAAGAAACTTTGTTTGAAAACATTAAAAATCTCACTGCCCCCTAACTTTTGAATGGTAGAGAAATAAAGATTGGCAAATCATAGGACCAATCAGATACTCTTAAATATAATTATAGATGGTGGTAAAACTGGGATTGGGCAATTTAAATGGTTAATTGCAACATAAGTTCACTGCAACCTTGGAGCCATTTCCCAAATAAAGAGAGGAAAGAACATCTTGCGTCTTTGCAAAAGGATCAGTATCACATTTCACATACTTCTCACTGCTTTTGACCCAAAAAAACATATGCACATGTGCTGGTGCACACAGGTTTAGGGTAGCAGAGTATCAGGGTCACTTCGCCTTGGCCCTGCACAGTGTGAGTGTTGTCTAGTGTGCATCACAGCAACCCCCTGCACGTCTGTCAGCACTTAGTGTTTATTTACCCTGCCACATAATCTGAGCAACACATGATGCCTCTCCACCGCATTGACATGCTGAGTGATAAGTGTGTGTGTGTGTGTGTGTAAATGAGAGAGGGGTTTATAGTATGTATATACAGTATGTGTGTTTAATAGACAAACAGACTGGACCATGTATCTTACGTTGGTTGGTATTTATTGTATACCAGCTTCCCCAACTCATGAAAATGAGGTTACTGCATATATAATCATATGTGGTTAGTCATGGGAAAAGGGTGTTTTTCCTGAAAATTGTTTGCCTTTAGTGGTTGTTTCAGTTTAAAATGCAAAATTTTCACAAATAAATAATTAAACCTTTAAAATTACTGTTTAGGTTCACAGCAGAGACCAAAAGAGATAAAATATAATTGTTATGGTATAGGTTGCATGGTATATATTGTACACCCCAAATAAAATATAATACAAAGATGATGTAATACTATGAAGAATTTACTGTATGAAATAAAGTAATATTATGAAGTGGGTTGCTGTTGAGCTGAAGTTGAATCTCTATCTTAAAGATGTCACCTTCACAAGACTTTAAATTGCACATCGCTCTCTATTGTTACTCTATTGTCCTGACGTTCCATTTAGTCAAAGTGGGTGGGACCTCTAAAGTTTAGGTTTATATAGTTAACTGTCAATCACAGAGACATAAGTGGAGAGTGTTCAGATTTCCCAACTGCGTAAAGGTCCCAGAGGCCACATTTTACCATTTTCCCCAGCTGTGAGAGAAAACACTGTACACTCTCCTTGGTGCACTTTCTCGTGTGTTTTTCAAGTCCAAACATTTAAACCCGCAGTAAACCATTTATGTATTAATTATTTAGCCATTCTTTATTATTACATTATGTTAATCAGTGTTTTTCAGAACCCCTGCAGAAATATGCATTGCTTAGGTTGTACTTCAGTTTCGAATGACAAAATATTACATTCGAATGTTTGTTCACACAAGGACCACTCTAATGATCACACAGATGAAGCTTTAGTAAATAGTCTTGTATACACCGTTTTTTTTGCATGTTCAGAACATCAATAAAAAAATCTATTTGTTAAAATAAAAAACAAAAAGTTTCTGATGAAGGTTTAGAAGGTTATGTAATGAAAAAGCACCAGTGATGTCATTTCTGAAGGCTTTCTCTTTTTTAATGGGCCTGCTGAGACTGTTCCCTCAGGGGAAAACGGAAGAGAGTGAATGGTGGTGTGAGTATTGACTGACAGGAAGCTGACTGATGATGATTGATAGCTGAGTCCATTTTCGCGTGGGAAAAAGGAAAAGTTATGTGCTCTGCTGAACACCTTCACTCTTTCTGATTCATGTCTGATCTAGCTGGGTTTCATGATACATTTTCCATCTTTTACATATATGACATATATGAATGTATTTCCTCTGCTGGGTATCAGGAGAGGAAAATCTTTATCTTTTGCCTCTACACATTTGTAGCAGACCTCTGAAAGAAGACTAACATAAGTTTATATAATATACCATGACTTTAGTAGGTGAGTCCAGTAGAGCAATGTGCGTGAGTGTTCTGTTTGACAGGTTTTACTGACTCCAGACCATCTCCAGGCTTCACCTGAGGTAAAGGAAAGATGGAACAGAGTGTAGGTGAGAAAAGTGTCAGAATTAGTCGTTAAAATGTCAGCCCACTGCCAGGAAACTGCATCATCTGATTTACTGCCAGAAAACTTTTTAGAATTCATGCACAGTATTTTTAATGGAGCAAAGCAAGTTTTGAATAATTCTTATGTACAGTATGTTTGTAAGGTTGTGGCAACCTGGGAACCTCAGGGAATTGTAAAATGGTGTTTTTAATGTCTGGAAAAGTCATGGAAATGTCTGTAGTCGATATACAGTATATTAATTTTTTTTCTATTAAGGCTCTGCTCTGAAATATTTCATTTACTAAATTTTGAGCTCGTATGGAGATTTGTTATGATTTACATTTTTTGTAGTCAAATATTTAATCTATGAAAATTTGTTCACACACCGATCTGATTGATTCATTAGCAAAGCAGTCTAAATTATAATGAACATTCTTATTCAGTAATCACAAATTGAGTGGAAATATCCTGGAAAAGTCCTGGATGATTAATACTGTTTAAAAGTTTAAGGTCAGTATTTTTATTTATTTATTTATTTATTTTAATGAAGGATGCGTTAAGTTTATCATAAGTGACAGTAAAGATATTTATAATGTTACAAAAGTTTATATTTCATATATATTTTATAACAAATATATATATATATATGTATATATATATATATATTTAAATGTTAAAAGAGAAAAGTTATTTTTTCTATATTTTTGTTCAAATAAAGACAGGCATTGTTAGCATAGGAGATTAAAAAAGATTGAGAATAAAAAAAAGATTGATATGATTTACTTGCTGGTGAATTGTACTAAAGATCAATGAAAATCCTGGAAACTTTCAAGGTGAATATATACAGTTTTCTCCTAGCGCCTATAATGAATCTGACGAATGTGTTCAAACTGCATCAGAATGACTAGAAAGATGGAAATTCATTGGTCAAAAAGTGTGGGTACCCTGTAGAGAAGTTTTAATACTTATTGCAAGATTTTAGGATGTCTTAGATTGTTTCATAAGTAACACACATCTACATGACCTTACAGGGAAGACAAGACTGCACATTTAAAAATCTTATGTCATAAGTAGAATTCATTGTAGTCTATTTTAAAGATGAGTTATGTCTTACACTACTCTCAGGATGTCTGTAGCTGTTTTCAGATGCCTTGTTTTGGAGCTTTTGTTATTTGCTGAAAACGCAGGTCTCTGGTTACACTGAAGGCAGAGGTTTGGGAGGTATGTAAAGGGATCTCCCCAGTTAAACATCTTTGTGTGTTCAGCTCTCTCTGGGAAGTGTGTTTTCAGAGCCTGCAGCTGGTTAGATCTACATTGGGTCATGAGGGCCGGGAAAGGAGAGAATAACTGATTGACATCTCAGAGTGGCAGCTTTCTGAAAAAAAAAAAAAAAAGACCTGTTAACTGGGCTGTGTGTGGACAGACACACTTTGTTCTGGCGCTGGGGCCTATCCAAGCCAAACAGGACCTCGCACCTGAATTTAATCCTGTGGTTTGTGTGAGCCCGTATGTTTTTGTTCATATGTGTGTGCATGACTTGGGTCGTAGACTTCGCCGTGGCTCTGTTGGGCTTGGTGAGGCAATGTAATTGCCTATCTGTGTTACCACTGGCCCGTCCTCTGCTCTATACCTGGCATGTCAGGATATGTGTCTGTTCAAACAGAGGGCAGGTTTAAAAACTATGTGAACTCCCACCACATTTCTTCACCCATTCCCCAATGCTTTAATTGAGTTTTGGTTGTTTTGTCTTCAGGGTTACCACACTGCTAAGCCATGTCAGAGCTCAGCTGTCAGCCGCTCTTCCTACTGTGAATGAGGACCTGAGAGTGCGGCTCGTGTGTGTTTGAAGACAGATGGAAAGCTTAATATCGGCTTTAGGCGAGCATGGTCTTTCTCAGGCCTTACTGGATTTTTAACGCATGCTCTACCAGATGCAGCTCAGTTTTACACTCACTAAAATCGAAATGGTTATGCAGTCTTAGATATCCAGTAGGACTGACAGGAGATTGGAGAGATGATATGGGTGAAAGCCGAAGCCTTTTTAAACATCTACTACTGGAAACAGTCAAAGTGTCTAGGTTGATATTTCAAATATAACCACAACAATTTCAGCCCATGTTTACTTTCTTGTTCAGCTTTGTTCAATTTGTCCAAAGTGATTGATGTGTTTTTAAAGCCTTAAAGGGATAGTTCACGGAAAAATAAAAATACTTATATTAGTTGCTGACCCTCATGTCATTCAAAACTTGTGTGACTTACTTTCTATGCAGAACACAAAAGGTGTTTGAAGAATGTTTGTAACCAGAGTGTTTTGATGACCATTGACTTCCATTTTATGGACATAAAAAAAAAATTCTGAAAATATCTTTTATTATCCACAGAAGAAAGTCATACTGGTTTGGAATGACCATGAGAGTGGATAAATGATGACAGAATTTTGGATGAATTATCATTTGAATTCACTCTCTACTGACCCTGCATCATACAGATCTTTAACCGTTCTCTTGTTCCACTATATGCCATTCATTTGACTATTTCTTCCAGTATGTGAGCGCTAACATCTCAGTGGTGGCGTCCGGCCTCGTAAAGTATTGTACCTAGCACATAGCATCCTGGAACAGCCTTTAAAAATAGATCTGGTGGGGTCGTGATGATTGATGGCTTTCTAATGAGTGTGCATTCCATCAACAGAGCTCCAAACTGCCCGTAGGTGACACTTTTTGGGTGTCTTCCTCTATCAGCCTGCTCAAGGACTGTGAGAATTTTTGCTCCATCCACGCTCAAGGCAGTTTATACAGTCGACCGGCTGCCAAGTACTCAAAAGCTAACTTTAGGGTTTGGGCGCAGCTACATGGGAACCTGTCCACACACTTCTCAGATTGCATCCGGCTATTATGTGGCAGCAGGTTTTTGTATGTTAAAAATAAGGAGTTGTTTGTTGTGAGAAGTACCTTGAGTCTGCACTAGTTTATTGATTATTAGCAAGTGATTGTATTATAATAATTTGTTTTTGTACAGTGGTGATGTAGATCTGATGAGTGATTGTTTTGAAATTGCCATAAGCATCATATGGGAAAATGCCATAAACTGTTATATTTCTGAATATTTTTTCAGAGTAAACAATGTTCATTAAGAATGATTTGGCTGTTGAAGAATATCTCCGCTTCTGCCTTCAGGCTCTAATGTTTCTTGTTTAGATTTCATGTTTCATTTCAACACATGTGTTCCAGTGGTGTACATACATATTACAGTTGTTTTTCCAGCATTTGTGTGTCACTGACTAGATTTAGGAGGTGATACTAAATGAAAAATCTTTTTTGACTATTGGCCTGTTGCAATGAACTGCATTAACCACCAGAGGCAATATTACAAAAGAGTGCAAGACTTCTGAAAGGCTCAAGAAAGATCCTTTATTTTTCACACTTATTCCCAAGGGACGTCTAGTGCTGAGATCTCAATGCTGCTACTGTTTATTTAAAAACCATTATTAATTATGTTAACTGAAACTTTAATCAAGTGCACAACATGGTGCAGAAAAGTTTGATTCTCTACCAGTCTGTGATTTTCTATCTTTGCTTGGGTAAGATTAGTCCATATACGGCTAGACAGTATTTGTTATCACACAGATGTCATTTGTTCCAGTGGCAGTCATCCGGATCCTGTCAGGGCAAAACAGACATTCTGCTCTTTGCTATAACTCACATAACTCTGCCTAGCACTAGCAGTCATTCAATATCTCAGTCATCCGTAACCCAATGAGATTTTACCATTGTGCTGGTCTAATCCATGTCCATTTATCTTCATGCAGTCGTATCTAATAGGATTCTTTTCCATTCCATCACTCTGTTTGTCAACAAAGAAATTAGCATCTCAACTCCATTGCACAAGAAAACATGGTTCCTTGAAGTCATCATGCTTTATATAGGAACCCTAATCCAATCCAAATGATTTAAGTTTAATCTAATCTAATTTTATTTTATTTATTTTTTATGTTAGCCGTTTATTAATATTTAGGATCAACCCATGCACAAAATTCTTTCAGCCATAAAAGAGGAGAGAAGTCTTCTTATTCTATAACATCTCTTATCACATCTTTTCTTGGAATGCTTTGGTGCCTGGTTTCGACAGACGTGTTTTGTGAACAAACAGGCGGATCTGCTAATGAGTTTACAATATCAGATTTCTCTAGGCAACAACATTTGTTTTGTGGATGTTTTTTTTTTTAAGGAACATCTGCTTCTCAGGCCACTTTGACATTCCCAGTGCTTTGTTGGCCACATTTTCACAGTCCAAATGTACTGCATTTTATTACATTGGAAAGCAGTTCTTTAGCTAGCACTTTGCATCGCTCTGTGTTTAATGTGAAACATGATTGCCTTGGAAGGGTATTAATAGTCAGTCTTTAATAACTGAATATCCACCATGTATCCTCGAAACATGAGTTTAGTTATATAATACGTTATTTTACACAGTTTCATGTTTGTTTGTTTTCTTAATTACCAACTAAATTGGCGTCTTGATGAAACAAGTTAATTTGTAATATGTCCCAAAATAATTGAAACAGTATAAGATATTAGGATAAAGTATCTTTAAAGCTACTTTTAACTTTTTTTACTATTGGTTGTGTAATTTCTAACACTCTCTGAAAGTAAACACTATGTCCAAATATGAGGGAAATATATCGTCTATGTCTTTGTTTATTATTTCTGCCTGTTCTTGTGTTAATGTGTGACTGTGTGTATTCGTGTGTGCACAAGAGAGGTTGAATGTGTATATTGAATTAGTTATAAGAGGTCAGTGGGCTTCTAGGTCTGTTTAATTTACTGAATTTGTATTCACACATACACAGTGACGCACTAGTGCACACAAAGACAACTTGAAAGCATTAGATCTTACTCGCACTGTAAATTTACACACAGAAAAGTATACAGAACAGGCAATACATGTCATACACTCCCAAACCTCCATAAACTACATTTTTGTATTACATTATGTTGAACTCCCATATGTCCATGGCTAGAAATTTTAAAGAGACCAGTTAGATTCAAAGTAAATAGTTTATGTTTTGGTTACTTTATATTAGGTGTCTTTAACTAACTGTGTACTTGCCAGTCAATCAATCAATCAATAAATCAATCAATCAATCAATCAATCAATCAAAGTGCAGATGCAACTACAGAAGTTAATTGCAGCTGTAATTAATTGTTCATTGTTAAGAAATGTATGTACACAATAAGTGCATTGTATTTAAATATAAGTACATATGAGTGAAATACACAATGTAAAGTGGCTGTCTGTTTCATATAGATTTACTAGACAGATTAGCTCTCTTAAAGCCGTCATGAAATGGAAGTTCATCTGTTTTCTAAATGCATGTTATTGATCTCATTGTAAATAAATTCTATATGCATGTTTCATTAAAAATAAAATAAAAAAATAAAAAAATTCTGACTTTTGTCTGGTGACATATGCCAGACTTCTGCGCTTAAAACATAGTCAACAATCTCCAATAATTTAGTTCGCCCTACATGTTTTTTTTTTTTAGAATACATTTCACTCTGATGTACATGATGATAGAAAATAAAAGATCTGTTGCTCCTTCGGTTTCATCGCAACTTTATATTTGAGTAAAGTTATCTAGTTTTCCCCACAAGCCACCATGGTGGACTGAAATCTTGTAAAAGTAGAGAAGTTGTTCATTGTAATACGTTTTCCCAAAAGAAAAATTGCACATTCTTCTTAGCAGGTCTAGAAGCACGGTATAACTTCTTCCATATGGATACTGGTCCCAGTGCAAGACATTCAAAGGCTTGTCAGAATTTCCTTCTCGCTCCTAATTTTTGGTCAGTTTTGTATTTGCCCTTGCGGTTTTCTTTTCTTTGAATTCCATCTCCATTTCAGAAAACCGCCTCCAAAGTGTGAAAAGTTCGGCTGGATTAACTTTATCAATTCCTTGCACTTAATGGAAAACCCCTGTGAGATGACTTTGAAGTGTCACAGATGCTTTCCAATGAAAACAGCTTCAGACCTTCTCTCCGTGTCTCTTGAGGCAAAGGAATCCACTGGCTGCCTTTTTATTCTGCCGTTTCTTTTTTCCCCTCAGACCAGCACGAACACCGCAAAGTATTTAGGGTTACCGTTTGATTGGCAATGACACAACACTGGCCTTGCAAAGTGGCTTGTTTTTGGAAAGCGATTGAGACAGCACGATTTGTTGCTGAGATATTGAATAGATGTAGACCTTCTTGACATTTCAAAAGACACGGAGTAGAATTCTTACTGCTTTAATTATTTCCATAGCGATTTAGTGAACCTTTAATGTATGTCAAAATTGTGATTGAATCAAGTCAACATACTAGAAAAATATCTTCAAGGTGTTTGATTTCATTTTCAGAGCCCAGGTCAAAAACAGAGTCGTTCCTTTTCCTTCCTTACACAAACACACGTTCTAAGACTGTGGTCACTGTTTCCAGCACGACGTGTCACAGAGTTTGCTGAGGGCAGCGCTGGATGGGGTGGTGCAGGAGTGTGTGAGCTTCGTGGGAGTGGACATCAACATCTGTTCAGAGACGCTGATGAGGTAGAGGCCAAATATTTTCCAGCAGGAGTCACAACATGGCAACTTCTCACTCGCCTCCCCATTATTGCTTACACTCTGTTTAGTCTGACACCCTACATGTCGCACACACACACACACACACACACACACACACACACACACACACACACACACACACACACACACACACACACGCACACACACAAGTGGGTACATCCCATAGGTGTAATGGTTTTTATACTGTACAAACTGTATTTTCTATGCCCTTACAACAACCCTACACCTAACCCTAACCCTCACAGGAAACTTTGTGCATTTTTACTTTCTCAAAAAAACTCATTCTGTATGATTTATAAGCATTTTGAAAAATGGGGACATGGGTTATGTCCTCGTAAGTCACCCTCTCCTTGTAATACCTTTGTCATACCCATGTCATTATACAGAGTTGTGTCCTGATATGTCACAAAAACAAGAGCACACACACACACAGACGCATGCACCATAGTGTCTTTTCACATCCCCACTACACACAAAAATTGGGATCTACGTACACAAACATTGCTGCTCACTAACTTATACACAAATTGAGATATCTAGCCTTGAAAGTTAGTCACATAAACTTACAGAAACACCGAAATGTATACATTTATTACATCCACTCGCACTGCCTAATACCTTGTAGGATTTCACAAGTAATTCTAAATTGTTTGCTCTACAGAAAACAGTGACTTGGATCATGGATCATGGATCAATCAGGATCATGCCCCTCGATGTGCCTTCGAAAGGTTAGCTTTCATTTACACAGCTTATTCTTTAAAATAATCCTTCATTCAACACTAGTATACGCTAGTATAAACCAGTTTAAAACATATTTTGATGGAAGCTTGTACACTTCCATATTTAATCAGTGCATTCATTCAGATACATGTAAGCATTAGACTGAAATCTGTGCATTTCACAAAGATCAGATTTTTATATTTAATTCTTAAGGATTATGCTTTAAATTTATGGTATACTTAGACACCCATGCATCACTATTCAGAGCAGGAAAACTGTGTGATCCCATTAAGAGGCAGGGTTAAATGCTCGTGAGGTAGGGATCAGGTCATCTGTTTACCTGACTTTAAATGAGCTCTCAGTACCTGAGCTCCAGACGACCTGTTCGTGGCTCCAGCATTATTTGCCCATTATTTATAAGTGATGACATAAAATGTTTACATAGCTTTCTTTAGGGGAGCTGCCACATCGAATTGCCCATACGGTCTCTCACAAAAAAAAAAAAAAACCTTTTCAATGGCTTTCTGTTTTGTATGGAAAGGTCAAAATGATTATGAGATCTTAGGCAGCCATTTGGTAATTCTGCTGGAAAAAGTTCTAAAAATTTTACTAATATCTGACTTGTTTGTGAACATGTAGGGATTACATAAGCATGAAAAGGAATGTCCATGGTCTTAGGTGGACTTCTGTGAAGCTCTTCATTCAGGATGCGTGGTTTATGCTGGGTATTGACATAAAGCAACGACTAATTCCAAAAACAAACAGGAATTGAACCTACTGGTCAAGCGGGAAGATGTGAGAGATTAAAGGGATACTCCACCCCAAAATACATTTTTTTGTCAATAATCACTTGCCCCGTGTCGTTGCAAACCTGTAAAAGCTTTGTTTGTCTTCGGAACACAATTAAAGATATTTTGGATGAAAACCGGGAGGCTTGTTACTGCCCATTGACTGCCAAGTTAATTACACTGTCAAGGTCCAGTATGAAAGACATCGTCTTTCTTCGTGTACAAAAAGTATTATTGTCACTTCATTATGGTTGAACCACTGATGGCAGATGAACTATTCTGACGATGTCTTTCATACTTCTGGACCTTGACAGTGTAAGTTACTGTTGTATACAGTTTCTGAATGTAATATTATGGAGTGGAAAGAAAAGAACAGACGTTTTCTCAACAGAAAACAGCTGAAACTGGTCAAAGGCCTCGGACCTAAAAGCTTTCAGCAGTGTGCCAGCTTCATCAGGATCAACCCTGAGACAGTACGCAGGTACACGGCTGATTCATGCCACTTCTACAGTTACATGTTTTTGCACCAAGCTACCTTTATATTATGGAGGGGTGAGTGGGACAAGATGTGTCGTCCCCCTTGATCTAAAGAAATAAAATAAAAAAAGATGCAAAATGATATAAATAACATTTTTCATATATGCTTTGGCTAAAAATGTGCCAGTGGCTTAACCAGTAGTAATGGTGAGTTTTGCCACCAAATTCCGAAAATACTATTACAGTTGTTAATTCATAATAATTTAATTAATATTATTAATAATTATTAGTACTTTCAATATCACAAGTGCTTTTAAGAAATTATTAAAACATTTCTGAATATTAAACCTTCTGGCTGACTAATAAAAATGTAGAGCAATTTTACTCATTGACTTATCATTTAAATTCTTCTTTTTGGGGCAATGAAAGGCAAAATGTGTCACTTGACCATATTCTACTTTTTAATTGTATAGTTACAGGTTACTGATGCTTCCTTCTAATTTCAGTTGATAATCTCATGATGTCAGAATTGAAATATCTGATTACTTCTTGTAGACGGCAACTAAAAAGTGGTACAGCTTACCACAATGTCTAAAAAATAAAAATAGATATTTAAGATATACACAGTACAATTTGTAAAAAATTTATAAATCAGACATTTTACTCTCAATGTTAATGAATTGTGCTTCAGGCAGTATTGACTCTGAAGGGAACAAAGGCCTTCTGAAACAGACAGCTGGGAAGAAAAAAGTCAAGGGCTTTGTGAGCACCTCTAGCCAGTTTAACCCACTGGACCAAACCTGCATCCACCCTGAATCCTACAGCATTGCCTTGAGGTGAGAACGGAGTGTGGCACTGAACTATCACATTACTGCACTACTGCACATGATCATTGGATCTGCTTAAGGATTGACCCAAGTGGTAACAAGTGTTTACCTCAAGTAGGAGCATCTGGTCCTGTGTTGCTCAGTGTGAGAGTTGTGCAAGCTGTTGCCGCTCATATGAAAAGCACATTCAGCGTGTGCTCAGCACTCTCTGGCAGTGAATGATGCTCTCCCCGCAGCTGTGCTGCTCAAGTCTGTTTAGACTACTCCAATCTGACACTTGTGCCTGTTGCTTCCAGAAGATGTGTGCATGGATGCCTTGTGGTTTGTATGTGCTTGCGTGCATGACAGCTGCAAGTTAAATCAAAATCAGTGTGTGCATGTGAAAGAGGTTTTTGAAAATTAAATATGAACCGTGGGCATGGCATCTGAATGCTGTGGAATTTGGAGGATTTATTGGTGAATGGCAACTATAATTTAGGAACAAGACATTCATTCACTGCCTATTACTCATTTTCATTTCCTTCATAGCTGATGTCGTACTTTGGCTTCACTTGTGTGTGTACTCATGCAATTACACTTTATTTTGTGACATTTTATGTGTGTTTGTGTCTGTGTATGTGTATGTGTATTTGTGCAGTTTTGTACAAACATCTGACCACATATCTGGAAATAATCAAAGGTTTCTGAAAAAAAATAAAATAAAACGAAGAAAATTGTGACTTAAAATGAAGACTATTATTATTTGTAAGCAGCTAATCACAAGTAAAAGCACATTTATATTGATATTATTATATTGATATTGCTATTCTAATAATAATTTTAATTATACTATATATACAATTGATATTATAAGCAAGCCATCCAACTTCTTGTCCAAGCTCTTGTTCTCTCCAGACTGGACTATTGTAATGCTCTCCTTGCGGGCCTTCCTGCATGTACTTTCAAGCCTCTGCAATTGATCCAGAATGCAGCAGCGAGGGTTGTCTTCAATGAGCCAAAAAAGCTCACGTTACTCCTCTCCTCATCAGGTTACACTGGCTACCAGTAGCCGCTCGCATCAAATTCAAGGTACTGATGCTTGCCTACAAGACGACCACTGGCACGGCACCAACATACCTAAACTCATTGGTTAAATCTTATGTGCCCTCCAGAAGTTTGCGCTCTGCAAGTGAACGACGCCTTGTGGTGCCATCCCAAAGAAGTTCAAAATCACTCTCACGGACCTCTTCCTGGACTGTGCCCAGCTGGTGGAATGACCTCCCAATCTCAATTGAGTCTGTACTCATTTTCAAGAAACATCTAAAGACTCATCTTTTTCGCCAGCACTTAACCTACTAATACTAGCACTTTTTCTTCTTTTCTTGTCTTTTCATTTATTAAAAAAAAAAAAAAAACCTGGCTATGCGTTCTGTACTAGACTAACTGAGACTTGTCATGGCACTTGTATACTGTTGTTGTTCTCTTGTTGACCTGACTGCTTCTATTGTTCTCATTTGTAAGTCGCTTTGGATAAAAGCGTCTGCTAAATGATTACTGTAAATGTAAAAAATGTAAAATGTAAATAATTATTTTTATACAATATAATTTGTAAATGTGTGTATAAAATTTGACAAATAAAATATAATACAAATTTCTATTGCATTATGTATAATATTCTATTTGTATTTTGTTTATAATTTATTACACAATTTCATTACAATTATTTTATATTTTTTATCAATTTTATAAAATTGTATATTATAAAAAAATCTTATATAAATAATACTTATTGTTTATTACATCAATATTATTTGAATGATTCATATGTTAAATATAATTAAAATAGAATTATAAAATAGAATATATATATAATTAGTAATTTACAAATTATATTGCATGGTAATAAATGTAATATTTTTTTTAATGTAAAAATTTATATTGATTGTTGTCTGAAACTCAGTATATGCACGTGTGAATTGTATGCTTTTCCATCCACTCCTTCTTTGCTCCTTTTCACTCTTTCTTTGCTTCTGTCATCAGAGGTGCTTTTTTAGGGTCAGAGGTCTAATAAAGCCACTTAGGGACATGGAGTGGGGGAATAATCACCCCGTTATATCCTCCCTCCTCCGCTCCCCTTTTGTTTGTTTTCATTTCTCTCTGTTAGGCTTCATTTCCGACTAATCCAGGCAGAAAAGCCTCCCTTGCAGTCCCCTGTATTATCACCATTCTCTATCGTTACCAAATGCTATGCTAATGGACGTTGCTCCACTCCAATTGTCATCATGAGCCCGGACATATTTTTCTTGGAGTAACAGGATTTGATTAAACATGGCCACCAGCAGTGCTGAGTTGGTAATGTAGCGCCCAGCAAATGTAGCGGACTTTAACAAGGGTTTCTAGGGGACTTGCGAGGTATTCTGGATATTGCTAATAAAGTCTATTAGATATGTTGCACGCTTCAGCCAGGGCAGGAATCATAAGGCTAATGATGTGAGCAGAACCGTCTGAGTGATATCTTTATAATGATGATGACAAGCTTGACATATTCCCAACAATCTGTAACCCATTTATGAACTGGGTTTATCACTCTTGTCCTCTATTTCACCAGCTCATTCACTTTCCCTTTGCAAATTATTGGACAGCCCTTTTCACTTCCTCTCTCGTTCTCATTTATATGAATGCAGCAGTTAATGAGAATAGAAATTAAATGAAAATGCGCCCCTCTCTGCATCAGTGAATGGTTTGCACTTAATATTTGTGAAGTCAGGACAGTAGGCGCCTTAAATCGGTCACACATTTTGCTTGTGTAAACATGCAGCTTGTCCTCCTCCATTTCGTGAACGATTTCATTGCACGTCGGGTGCATTGCAAAGCGTGGACGGTATTGCGGATCATGTTGCTGTAATGTGATGAACTTGATACCCTTAGCCCCACCACTTCCCACTCATACACACACAATGTGCATACACAATATGTAGTGCACATTGTGTGTGTATGACCCCCTGATGGACCATCTCTAGTATTTAAACGCTAGCTGTGAAACAAATGTTGATGTGAGCTCTAATTGGAGCCTCCTACCAAAATAAACTCACATTCCCTTGACCAGTTTCCGTGGCATGCCTTTTTATTATAGCCAATAACTGATAGTACTTTCTTTGTTCTTCAGTAATCTGCGAGAGCATGAAGAGGAGAGCATGATATTTACAACATTAAATATTGATATTGTATTAATCCCACACGTATGATAATATCTTGAACAATCAAGTGCCATTAACCATATGGAGTATGTTTCCCATACAATGACCTAACTCACTTATTGACTACTGCAGTATGTTGGAGAAATTAACCAACTTTTCCTGAGATTTTAATTTCTGAAGAAATGGGACAACCTTTTACAGATAAGAATGTTGGTTTGTATTTTTATTAAAGGGTCTTATTAAAGGGTTAGTTCATCCAAAAATGAAAATTAAGCCATAAATTACTCACCCTCAAGTCATCCTAGGTGTATATGACTTTCTTCCTTCAGACGAATTCAGTTAGAGTTATTTAAAAAAAATTGTCTTTGATCTTTCAAGCAACTTATTGGGTGTTGCACTGCATCGGCCCTTGAGAAGTTTAATAAAAAGCTCATCCATTAAAAAAAAGTGTCTCACATGCCTCCGGGGGGTGAACAAAGGCCGCCTGAAGTGATTTGATGCCTTTTTGTAAGAAAAATATCCATATTCAAAAAGTAATATTCACTTTAATCTAGCTTGCGCTCACAGTTGTAAATGAAGAAGTACCTGGGGAATGATGTATGTGAGGTCAGCTTTGCGCATGCGTTGCTCAGAAGTGACGCACCCGGTAATGCAGCAGAGAGATCAAAACAAAACAATGGTCACTAATTAGAAGTACAAAACGAGGATTTGTAAAGAAGAATGTCGGAGGATTTCGATATAAGCCGAGAGGAGACTTTGCTAAAGTAAGGAAACTTTGCTTCCTTTGCTCCTGTTAACGTTGTAAACATTGGTATCACGAGAATCACCAGCGCATGTGCAAAGATGACCTCATATGTCATTCTTCTGGAACTACTTCCGCTTTACAACAGTGAGTGCAAGATAGATTAAAGTGATTAATACATTTTTAATATGGATATTTTTCTTACAAAAATACATCGATTTGCTACAGAAGTTCACCCCCCGGAGTCGTGTGAGACACTTTTTTTTAATGGATGTACTTTTTACTAAACTTTTCATGAACCAATGCAGTGCAACAGCAGGTGAGTGGCATCAAAAAGCTTGAAAGATCAAAGACAATTTTTAAAACAACAAGAATAAATTTATATACACTTAGGATGACTTCAAGGTGTGTAATTTATGGACTAATTTTCATTTTTGAGTCAAGATCTCAGAGACTAACATGGCATCTGATGATTACTTCACAATCTTTTGTTGCTTGATTTTGCTTTATTTGATGTTATTTGACTCCGCTATTTCCTTATGCATTTATGCAAAATGGGTACTCCTCAAAAACCATGCTGATTGATAACATGCTAAAATGTATATTATAAAATATATTTGATTGATTAGAAATATATTAGAAATATATTGATGATATAAGAAATATATTCGATTAAATTAAAACAAGCAGCAATCACAATCACAACGAACAAACTGGAATGGACATCCTTTTAGCTGACAGTTCGAACAGATTGCACAGACAGAGCAAAGTTAACAATGATATATTATAGCATTATTTTCTTATTTCAAATGTCTATAGTTAATGGAATAATATCATTATTGTATCGTATATTCATATAGAGAAAATCTGATGTTGTATCAGCCCCAGTAGTGATGTATAGAAACATTTAATCCTAATATAAAAATTCTGTCATTATTTGCTTGTCCTCATGTCGTTTCATACCTATTTCAGACTTGCTTCTATGGAACGCAGAATAAGATCTTTTAAAGAATATCCTGGCCACTCTCTTTCATATAATGTCAAGCTCCAAAATGACTAAAAAAAAATTCACTGTTGCACGGTGTTCCAAGTCTTGTGAAGTTATATGATAGCTTTGTGTGAAGAACAGACCTCTGAAAATCTTAGTCTTAGTCAATTTTGCTGTTTTTAGATGTGTCACATCAAGTTTAAGTTAAATTAAGAAGATTTTCCTTCTTTGGTGAACTATTCCTTTGTGTACCTTTCTGTCTTCAAAAACCAAGCCACCATTCTGGCATTACAAACATTGGCAAGTGAGTCTGTGGAAGTGAATAGCTCTTCATCATCTTCAATGCAGCGTTAGGAACTCATTTTTCTCAGTCATTGAATCATCGCAGGGTTGATATCAAATTTCTTACATTCACTGATGATAACAAATTAACTTCAGGGTTACTGCTAAGGGGACCACACACTAAAGCAGCCTCTTTGTGTCTGGATAGCTTCTATCTATAGGCCCACCCCGTAGCTTACGATGTGTTGAACAGAGGTCTCCTCCACAACACTCCTCGGCGGAGCTGCTTTTCATTATGCCAAGAGGATATGGCCAACTTCACTCTTCTGAATCCAAAAGAGCAGGAGCACTGGTACCCCATAAACACTAACACACCAAAGGGTAACATAAGCCCAGCTGAGACCCCCTTCAGAAACCTGAGCCTTGGAGCCAATTGTCCGCCACCGACACACTTACACTGTAGCTGTTCATAAATCACTCAAGAGTTCAGCTCTGCAACCTCCTCCCTCTCTCTCTCTCTCTCTCTCTCTCTCTCTCCATCTCTGTTCTGTCCTTGTGCCAGAGCGACAGCTGGAGGGAAGCACAGTGTCCTTGACCAACATCATGGAAATCTGTGCAGGACCAGTGGAGAATGATGGGTAGTTGCCGTTGGGCGATATGAATGCTAGAGTAATTTGTTGAAATTGGTAGACACATAGGGCACAGGTATATGTGTGAAAGTCATTTACAAGCAGGTGTTGTCAGAACACATGCCTGTTTCTGACTTTTCAGTTAATTTTCCAAATGTTTTGGTGATTTGTTTGCAGTAGATGTGTTTAGTTTTGTCATTTTATACACTGGTAATTTGGTTACACTTTACAGTAAGGATTAATGTGTTATTTTTACTTGATGCATTATAATAAACGATAAGCACTATTTTACAGCATTTATTATTCTAGGTTAATGTTAACTATATAAATATATATACTAATACATGTTTAACATTTAAACTTGTATTAATGAAGATTATTTTATGAAGAAACATGAATAAATAATAAAAAAAGCTTATTATGCAACAAATTAATAAAAAATCACAGACCTTTACGTTGTTACGTATTATATTTAAAATATCTAAATTATATTTCAAAGAATTCTAAATATTAAGCAGCACAACTGATTTCCATATATAATAAGAAGAGTTATTTCTTGATGTCCATGTTCCATATCAGCCTATAAGGATTAACTGCATTTTACTGAACTGTATATATATATATATATATTTCTCATATTTAAATAGAAATAGAAAAGTTATTTTAAATTGTAATAATATTTCACAGTATTGTTGTTTTTAATGTATTTTTAATCAAATGAAATAAATGCAACATTGTTGAGCATAAAGAAATTTTGTACCATTTGACCATTAGTGCTGTTGTTGCTGTGGAAACTGCAGAACATGAAGTGTCACTTGAATGTTCTGCAGTTCTTTCATCAAATATTTTACTTAAGAGACAAGCTGGAATTCATCTTCAGTATGTGCGTGCGTTTCTGTTACTCTTTGCATTTTCATCACCTCATAACTCAAAGGCTCAACAGAGTTTTGTTTCAGTAGATCTAGTTCTGCTCTAGAACTGTTAGATGTTTCAAAGTCAATAAGAAAGGCTGTTTTTGGCATTCTGTGTGTTCATAGCTCAGTATTGAAAATGTATGGGTTTTGGTTTGTTCTTAGCAGTTTTTTTTACTAAAATAAAAACCTAACAACTTGCTAGCAGCCACCCAGAACACCATTGCACCCTAGCGACTACCCAGAGCACCCTAGCAACCACATAGCAAAGCAAATAGCTTTGGTGACCACTACACCTTATTATTGGATCACATTTCTCAATATTTGTGTGGATTTCTCAGAATTTATATATACAGATGAGTTTCTCACAAAAAAGTCACAACAGGTGGTTAGTCATTTGCACAAAACAAGCCCAAACTGTCTCAATATTCTTCACAACTTCTCTGTTACATTTCATCACTCTCAGCAAACATATGCAATCTAAACATGCAGTCTCTCTGTAGCCAACTATACATGCCTTTACTTGCATTTTAATGCAGAGGCAGCTTGAGCCATAACACACTTGTTCTACAGTATATGATGAAAAGTATAGTATAAAGAGAAGTATCTGTATTTAAAAAATTAAAAAGGGCATATAATAAGATGAACATTTTTCCTTTCTCTTTGGAGTGTTACAAGCTCTTGGTGCATAAAGAAGATCTGTAAAGTTGCAAAGACTAAAGTCTCAAACCCAGATATATCTTTAAAAAAGTCTTCCAAGCTCTCCTAAAACACCTTGTTTAAACACGCCCCCCCCCACATATCTATGTCACTGTGTCGGAAGATTTGCATAACACCACCCAAATGTTCATGTGAAGGAAGAAGGCGTAACTTTTATTCATGCTGTTGCTGTTGCCGCTGCCACCATGTTATGGAGACGCTGTGTGTTTCATTGTGAAAGTGAAACTACTTTGTTTGGCCTTCCAAAAGAGGATGATATCCGCTTCATCATGCCTGGAGCTGATCCGTGCTGGTCGCTGAGGAAATGCATCAACTTCATGCTGTGGATCACCGGATCGGCTTTCACCTTGGAAGAAGTAGAGTCCAACCCGGGGTCGTCCCATGTGGTTGCCGCAAGCCCCCGGCGCTCCTTCGTTGAATCCTCCGGCCGCAGTGTTCTCAAGACCGCCGGCCATTCCTCACTCAAGCTTGCAGTGTGTGATGCTGTATGACATATTTTATGGAGGACTGTATCCTGGCCTTAGTCATATTATAGTTTATTTTGTCAATACTGACACCTTGTGGACATTTCAAGTAGCACGTCTTCTATAAAAATACAGCAGCCATTTTAGGATGTTCGAGCTCATGGCAGCAGAGTGTGAAGGTGCATCCACGTCCTTCCTTCTTGTTTTGCTCCTGAAACAGCACAATCTGTAAGTTTAAAATGTTAATCTAAGCAGTAAAATATTGTTACATGTATTTTGATAGGTTGTACTCATGTTTGAGAACTATTTACATCTGACAGGTTAACTGTAAATAGGGGTATATATTGAGATGCTTGATTGTTCTTGATTTACATCATAGCTATCTTCTAAGTTATATAAAGGTGATTCATGTTTGATCTATGTGAACTGAATGTACCATGGTAAGAGATATGTTTTCATATTATTGTTCATTTGTGTTACAGTTTCACAAATTGGGCTTCAGTAAACAAAGTTTGACCCAGAAAACTGTCTACGACTTTTACTAAGCCTTTGTTTAGCTCGCTGCAAAAGCAAACTTAAGCTGAAGGCAGAAGAGTGAAAAGATTGACTTCACATTGAGAGTTTAACACTGGACTACATGCGCTCTATCGACGAAAAGAACCAGAATGTCGCACTCGTCAAAACACAGCCAAGCTTCCAAGCTGGAAACCAGGTCAGAGGCTAAATCTTCAGCCAGCAACGCTTCATCCTCACGCCGCTCTCATAGATCTAATGCAAGCCAAGCTGCAGCTGAAGCACGCGCAAAGGCAGAGGCCGCACGCACAAGAGCTGAGTTTGCAAAGCGCCAGATAGATATGGAGGTTGAAAAGGCTAGGATTGAAGCAACGCTAATTGCTCTGAAAGAGGAGGGTGAAGCTGAAGCAGCTCTCGCAGCAGCAAAGGTATTGGAATCTGCTGCAAGCCATTCAAATGACGAAACTGAAAGGAGTAGTTCTTTGGCCGCTGAACGTACAGAAGAATACATTCGGACACACTTTTCTCAGAACCAGAGTATAAAGAAAGAAGATGACACTCCTGGAATCAACCAGTCTACTCCTAACGCTGTAAATGTAATAAGCAGACATGACCAAACGGGGTATCAGCGAACAAGGCAGTCAAATAGCTTTCCCACTCATGTGAGAAATCCCTGCTCACCAAGTGAACCAGTACCTCAATCCAGAGAGGTGTCTGATCTTGCAGTGTTTCTTGCACGCCGTGATCTTCTCACTTCCAGTTTCAAAGTATTTGACAACAAGCCAGAGAATTACATACCCTGGAAAATAGCATTTAGGAATGCCATTGATGGTCTAAATCTAAAAAGCAACGAAGAGATTGATTTGCTTACCAAGTGGCTCGGCGGGAAGTCCCTCCGACATGCTATGAGAATAAGAGCAGCCCATGCACATGATCCTGAAGCTGGTCTCACACATTTATGGCAACGTTTGGACAAAAAATATGTTTCCCCAGAGGTAATTTGAAGCATCTTTATTCAAACGCTTAGAGAATTTCGCTAAGATTTCTCACAAAGACTTCAATCAGTTGCAAGCACTCGCAGATCTGCTCCTGGAGGTTCAAGCGATGAAAGAAGAAGGCAATCTACCTGGTCTTGGATTCCTTGACACATCAAAGGGAATAAACTCTATTGTCGAAAAACTGCCTCAGAATCTTCAGGAATCATGGATTGTTAAGGGAACAAAATACAAGAAAGAATACCTACTTCATTATCCACCTTTCTCATACTTTGTTGAGTTTGTCAATGAAAATGCTGAAATGAGAACAGATCCCAGCTTCTCTTTTCAATCTTCTAATGCATTGCCTCTTAAAGCTGAAACATTCCAAATGAAGCAGTCAAGATTCAGACCTTCTATCTCTGCTAGCAAAACAGAGGTGGAATCAAACTTATCTGTAAGTTACAACACCAGTTCAGTTGACCTGACAAGTCAATGCCCCCTCCATAAAAAGAACCATTCACTAGCGAAATGTAGAGGTTTCAGAATGAAGTCTTTAGCTGAAAGGAAGAGGTTTCTTAAAGAGAACTTTATCTGCTACAAGTGCTGTGTTTCTTCAGACCACAGGGCCAAAGACTGCAAAATGACTATCCATTGTTCAGAATGCAATAGTCATGACCATGTTTCTGCTCTTCATGATGGTCCAGCTCCATGGCTTGAAAAGAGACCCACCATACTAACAGAGGCTCAAGGCGGGGAGCAAGAAGAACCAACCTCCACAGTGACCACGTCCGTCTGTACAGAAATATGTGGAACAGGTTTACAAGGAAAGTCATGTTCAAAAATTTGCCTAGTCAACGTTTACCCTGATGGTTGTTCTGAGGAAAAGAAGCGTGTGTACATCATGTTGGACGATCAAAGTAACCTATCTTTAGCGAGGTCAGCCTTCTTTCAAACGTTCAATGTTCAAGGAGAAGTTTTCCCTTACACAATGAGAACATGCTCAGGCACAGTTGATACTAGTGGAAGGAGAGCAAAGGATTTTGTGGTTGAATCCTTGGATGGGAAAATATCAATGATGCTTCCAACACTCATAGAGTGTAATTCAATCCCCGATAACAGACTGGAGATTCCAACTCCTGAAGCCGCTTCTTACCACCCTCATCTTCGTGCCATTGCCTCTCAGATACCTCCACTGGATCCCGTAGCTGACATTCTCATTCTCATAGGGAGAGATCTTATCCGTGCGCACAAGGTCCGCAGACAGCGCAACGGGCCTCACAATGCTCCATATGCCCAACTCCTCGATCTGGGATGGGTGATTGTAGGAGATATGTGCCTCGGTGGAGCTCACAAACCCACGGTAAACACTTTCAAAACTAGTGTGCTTGAGAACGGCAGACCCAGCTTTCTCACACCTTGCAGAAACAGCATTCGTTCAAAAGAAAAGTTCACTAATGAAGAGCACAGGCTCATATCGAGCACGAAACGATCTCACGACATTGGCAAGCATATCTTCAAACAAACCAAAGAAGATAACATGCTTGCACTATCTGGAGAAGATGAGGTTTTCCTGGATATTATGGACAACGAATTCACCAAAGACAAATTTAATAGTTGGGTGGCTCCACTCCCGTTCCGCTGTCCCAGAGAGCGTTTACCCAATAATAGAGACCAGGCTGTCAGTCGTCTATTATCACTTCGTCGTTCTCTGAAAAAGAAGACAGACATGAAAGACCATTATGTGGATTTCTTGGAGACAATGTTAAAAAAAAAACATGTGGAGATTGCTCCCCCTTTGGAAGACAACAAGGAGTGTTGGTACCTCCCAAGTTTTGGCATTTATCACCCACAAAAGCCAGGAAAGATCAGGATAGTGTTTGATTCAAGTGCTCAATACAACAACGTCTCTTTGAATCAAATTCTCCTTAAAGGCCCAGACCTGAACAACAGCCTGATAGGTGTGATTGTCCGCTTCAGATCTGACTCCTATGCTGTGATGGCAGACATTGAGCAAATGTTTCACAGCTTTCTGGTCAAAGAGGACCATCGAGATTACCTGCGCTTCTTGTGGTTTAAGGATCACAACCTTGATGGAGATATCTTAGAGTACCGCATGAGGGTCCATGTTTTTGGTAATTGCCCCTCCCCATCAGTAGCTGTATACGGGCTCAAAAGAACAGCTGTAGAGGGAGAGTCAGAGTATGGAAGTGATGCAAGGCTCTTCATCGAACGCCATTTCTATGTGGACGATGGGCTAAAATCATTCAGTTCTGAAGCTGAAGCTGTTGATGTATTGCACAGAGCTCAACAGATGCTAGCACAATCCAACCTCCGCCTACACAAAATCTCGTCCAATAGCCCCGTTGTCATGAGAGCTTTCCCGAATGACGATCTAGCAACTACGCTGCAGGGCCTTGATCTTGGTGTAAACTCACTATCCATACAACGAAGCTTAGGATTGTGTTGGGACTTGGCAACAGATGCGTTTGTTTTTCAAGTATCCATCAGTGACAAACCTTACACTAAGCGAGGAGTGCTTTCTACCATCAACAGCTTGTACGATCCTCTAGGATTTGTAGTACCTGTAAGCATTGAGGGTCGGTCCATCCTGAGAGACATCTCTGGAGATGCAGATGATTGGGATGTTATTCTGCCCAATGAGAAACAAGAGAAATGGCAAAAATGGAAAGATTCTCTTAAACATCTGCAAGGATTAAAAATCTCAAGAATGTATACCTCCATCTCATTGTCTAGTGCACACAAGAAAGAGATCATTGTGTTTTGTGATGCTTCCACTAAAGCTGTAGGAACAGTAGCTTACCTGAAAGTTACTAACCCAGATGGTCTGAGTGAAGTTGGGTTCCTCTTCGGCAGAGCAAAACTTGCTCCTAAGCCGGATGTCACTGTCCCTCGACTTGAGTTATGTGCGGCTGTACTAGCAGTGGAAGTAGCTGAAATGCTTCAAGAACAGCTGGATACAACACTGGATGATGTAAGATTCTACACTGACTCTAAAGTAGTGCTAGGATACATCTACAATGAGACGAGGCGTTTTCACGTCTACGTTCATAATCGAGTACAGCGCATTAGACACTCTACGGGACCGCATCAGTGGAACTTTGTGCCCACTCATCTTAATCCAGCTGATCCTGCAAGCAGAGGGCTCCCCTCAGAGCAACTGACTTCATCATATTGGCTTAAAGGTCCTCCATTCCTCCTACACACAAGACAAGACGAACTTGATAAAAGGTCCTACACCCTCATCAATCCTGAAACAGATGCAGAGCTTCGTCCTGAGTGTATTACCTGCGTGACTAGTGTGTCACAGAAAAACCTTGGGAGTGAAAGGTTCCAACGATTCTCTAGATGGAGCTCCCTGTTAAAGGCCATAGCACGATTGCAACACATAGCCAAGTGTGTCAAACCTGGGTCAGGAGATGTCTGTCGCGGATGGCACATTTGTAACAAGTTTAAAGATGAAGAGCAGCTGAAGCAGGCTACAGCTACTATCATTCAAACGGTTCAGAGAGAAGTATACAGAGATGACTTTAAATGCCTAGAACAAGGACAGTCTGTAAAAAAGTCAAGTCCTCTCAGCAAACTCTGTCCATTTATTGACTCAGAAGGGTTTCTCAGAGTAGGAGGTCGGCTGGGGAGAGCTCAATTGCCATCTGTAGAACTTCATCCAGCTCTCATACCTGGTAAACATCATGTTACTCAGCTTTTGATTCGACACTTTCATGAGAAGGTATATCACCAAGGCCGACACCTCACGGAAGGTGCCATAAGGGCAGGTGGTTACTGGATTGTTGGAGGTAAGAGATCAGTCAGCAGCTCTATTTACAACTGTGTCACCTGTCGCAAATTGAGAGGCAAACAAGAGGAGCAGATAATGGCTGAGTTACCAGCTGACAGATTACACGTAGACCCGCCATTCACATTCGTTGGATTGGATGTCTTTGGTCCATGGCCAGTTGTGGTCAGGAAAACACGAGGATGCCCAGCAGAAGCTAAAAGATGGGCGGTCATATTTACTTGCATGACTACACGGGCGATTCACCTAGAAGTGATTGAGTCTATGAGTGCCTCATGTTTTATCAATTCCCTGCGGCGGTTCTTTGCAATCAGAGGGCCCGCTAAGGTCTTGAGGTCTGATTGTGGAACCAACTTTGTGAGAGCCTGCAAAGAGCTACAAATTGACAAGAAAGGTTGCCACAACACAAACATCCAAGCTTATCTATCTGATAACCAATGCTGCTGGCAGTTCAATTCTCCTCATGCTTCACATATGGCAGGGTCCTGGGAGCGCATGATTGGAGTTTCCCGACGTATTCTCGATGCTATGCTTCTTCAACACAGCTCTGAAAGACTGACACATGAAGTTTTAATAACGTTCATGGCAGAAGTGAGTGCAATTGTGAATGCTCGTCCCTTAACTACAGTCTCTACTGATCCAGAACAACCAATGATACTCACACCAGCAATGCTCCTTACGCAGAAAGTTGGAGCCCCACCTGTACCACCTGGCCAATTTGAAAGCTACGATCTGTGCAGAGCTCAGTGGCGGCGAGTTCAATATTTAGCTAATGTCTTCTGGGGAAGATGGAAGAATGAATATTTAAGTGGACTTCAGAAACGTCGCAAGTGGCGCACAGCTAAACCAAACTTACAGAAAGGAGATGTTGTGCTTCTGAAAGATGCTCAGGAGAAAAGAAATGACTGGCCAGTTGGGATTATAACTAAAACTTACCCAAGTGAGGATGGCAAAGTCAGAAAGATTGAAGTAAAAATCATAAAGAAAGGTGAACCAAGATTCTTTCTGAGACCAGTCAATGAAGTGGTTCTTCTGGTTTCAAAGGACACTAATTAACGTAGTTAACAATTTGGATGTTGACACCTTTGGTACTGTTCAAGTCTGATGTGACATCTGTTGATGTCAGGCGGGGAGTATCCTGGCCTTAGTCATATTATAGTTTATTTTGTCAATACTGACACCTTGTGGACATTTCAAGTAGCACGTCTTCTATAAAAATACAGCAGCCATTTTAGGATGTTCGAGCTCATGGCAGCAGAGTGTGAAGGTGCATCCACGTCCTTCCTTCTTGTTTTGCTCCTGAAACAGCACAATCTGTAAGTTTAAAATGTTAATCTAAGCAGTAAAATATTGTTACATGTATTTTGATAGGTTGTACTCATGTTTGAGAACTATTTACATCTGACAGGTTAACTGTAAATAGGGGTATATATTGAGATGCTTGATTGTTCTTGATTTACATCATAGCTATCTTCTAAGTTATATAAAGGTGATTCATGTTTGATCTATGTGAACTGAATGTACCATGGTAAGAGATATGTTTTCATATTATTGTTCATTTGTGTTACAGTTTCACAAATTGGGCTTCAGTAAACAAAGTTTGACCCAGAAAACTGTCTACGACTTTTACTAAGCCTTTGTTTAGCTCGCTGCAAAAGCAAACTTAAGCTGAAGGCAGAAGAGACTGTTTCCTGAACCTGCAGACGATCCTACAATGGGTCCGTGCTCAAAGGCTGTTTCTATAAAGTGAGGCAGTTCCAACTTTGCAAGTACAGACTGACGTTTCTGACTCACAGCCTGTAAGTAAATTTTTTAAATATAAAGTATTTGCCTCTGATGATTCAAACATGAGTTTTGAGCAGTGTAGAGTAGTGCCTGTTATTTGTCACTTCTCCATTCCCAAATACAGACATAGTTTTATTTTTATGCAGCCCGATACGCAACACAATTTTTTTCACATATTTTTTAATTATGCCCCCACTGGATGCAACAAATGCCTCGTTTGTGTAATGGGTTTTACTGGTTTTGTCTGGTCGTGCCCAGAAGATGGCATCAGATTATGCTTAGGGATGTAACATTTCTGTCACACACTTGAGGTATTCAGCCAATCACAATGCACTGGATAGCTGGCCAATCAGCGTACACCTCACTTTTGAAAAAGGCGGGGCATAGAGGAGCAACAATAATGTACATTATGTGGAAAATAATGTTTCTTTTTTTTTTTTACCTTAAACCGCATAAAAACATTTAATTACACCAAATACACAACATAATGTTCTTTTTAGCAACGTCATATGACCGCTTTAATCTAAATGCTAAAGGCCACCCAGAGTATGTGATATTTCTGTACTGTGATTTCATTTGTTCCTACATTTTTTGGAAAATTTGGAATATATTTAGTTTGAATGTTATGTAAAACACACACATTGTTTTTTTTTTTTAGACAGGAAAGGCATCATTTCAAATTTTTTTTTTATTATTATTATTTTTAACTGTAAAAAATCTACTAACTAATAGAAATTCTGGTTTCAAATTCCTTGTTAAACTGCATTTCATTATTTGATAATATTTTATAGTACCTAGAGAAGGTAAGTAAATATACAGGAATTATTGTCAATGTTTGGACACGCACAGTTTAAAATGACACCCTACCAGCATCCCTCCTGGCAAGCATACACTTTTTCGAGAAGGAGCAATGATCAGCATGTATGTGTATTAGTGCTGTGTATGTTTGTGAGCTCGGAGAGTGTGAAATTGTGTGGGTAAATACAATAGAGTGAGTGTGAGTAGATTTGCCTGTCACTGTTGCTGTCAAGCCCTCTGTCTGCTGCAGGAAATGGGTGGGGCTTGAACCCACCTGCCCTGTCAGTCACACAGAGGACAGCTGCGCTGGCGTCAGGCAACGGCCATCCATCAGCAAGCTGGCTCAGCAGCTCTGCCCCCCTCTCTGCTTGCCAAAACTCAAAACTTTCTGTAATGCTCAGGATCCCAGCATTCCACAGCCTCCTCTGGACAGCTTGACCCCATTACACAGGCTTGCTGCACACTCCAGGATATGTGTGTTTCCTTGTAGAGATTATATCACTCATGTGCATTGTGCTCTGATGAGAGAACAATATTTATGCACTAACCTAACTTTGTGATTTTGTGAAGACAAATTGAGGAATTATGGACTGACCTTTTATCAGTATGTTATATTTACATTTAAAGCAACTTACAAATGATGACAGTTACACAAGCAATATTATAATGTTGTGATACCTAAATTCACTTCATTCAATTTAGCATTTTCTTATTTTTATTTAGACCGGATTGTATAGAATTTCAGTATGGATCATTTAAAAAAAAATTGAACATAGTACAAAAATAATATTAATTGGTTTATTTGTATTTGTCATCATTTTATTGAGGGAACATTTCTTATGGTCATGGTTCTTGTGGTTAAGAAAATGTTGTGGTATTTTAATCTAATTATTCATAATTGTATTTATTGAGAAAGCACACAAAGGACAAAATATTACAGACAAATGCAATGCAGTCTGAAAATATTTGGCATATCCATTATTTGCAATATGCAATAATGAATTAATTTGTTTAAAAATAATATTTTTATTAATAAATAAATAAATAGTTGCACATTATTCCAGGTTCTTTGAGCAGGTATGTTTAGTAATGATTATGAGCAGAGCTATGGTTCAATTTGTTAAGTATGTAAATAATTTAATAATATCTGTTAACAATTATGAAGGGATACTTATGGTCTTTGGTGAAGAAATATGTTTGTGACCCTGGACCACAAAACCAGTCTAAAGTGTACATTTTTCGAAATTGAGATTTATAAATCATCTGAAAGGTGAATAAATAAGCCTTCCATTGATTTATGGTTTATTATGATCTGACAATATTTGGCAGAGATACAACTATTTGAATAACTGAAATCTGCGGGTGCAAAAAAAATCTAAATACTGAGAAAATTGCCCTTGAAGTTGTCCAAATGAATTCTTAGAAATGCATATTACGAATCAAAAATTAAGTTTTGATATATTTACATTAGGACATTTACAAAATATCTTCATGGAACATGATCTTTACCTCATTATCATTATCCTAATGATTTTTGGCATAAAAAAGGCAATAGTTTTGACCCATGCAATGTTTTTTTTTTGACTGTTGATATAAAAATATACCCCAGTGACTTAAGACTGGTTTTGTGGTCCAGGGTCACATATATGGGTTCCTTTTAAACCACTGACATAATTTGTTTCAAAATCAACTTATTTGAAACAAGGAATTGAACATTTAGTATTGACAGATGTTATAGGTTTTTGAACACAAACACACTCAAAGAAAGAAAAAAACTCTAAACCCAGAGAGATGTGGGATTAGAGATGGAAAGAAATGCCACATAAGGGTTTCAAAACCAAAGTTTTGTTCATTTTATCCTTAACAGTAAAGCACTGATCTAAAGCTGTTCTTCCTGGAGGCATCTGGAGAGTCTTGAAGTTCTCTTACGAGAGCTCTCTCGTACTGCGTCTTAGCTAAGGGAAAAGTCTCTTTTCATGAAATACTGAAGCAAAAAATTATCCTTAATTTTGTATTGATTGTATTGTATTGATGCTAGCCTACAAGACGACCACTGGCACGGCACCAACTTACCTAAACTCATTGGTTAAATCTTATGTGCCCTCCAGAAGTATGCGCTCTGCAAGTGATCGACGCCTTGTGGTACCATCCCAAAGAAGTTCAAAATAACTCTCACGGACCTTTTCCTGGACTGTGCCCAGCTGGTGGAATGACCTCCCAATCTCAATTCGTACAGCTGAGTCTTTACTCATTTTCAAGAAACAGCTAAAGACTCATCTTTTTCGCCTGCACTTAACCAACTAACACTAGCACTTTTCCTTTTCTTGTCTTTTAATAAAAAAAAAAAAAAAAAAAAAAAAAAAAAAAAAAAAAAACCTACCTATGCGTTCTATACTAGACTAACTGAGACTTGTCATGGCACTTGTATACTGTTGTTGTTCTCTTGTTGACCTGACTTTTTGGATAAAAGCGTCTGCTAAATGATTAAATGTAAATGTAAATGTAATGTATTTTTGTAAAGCGCATTTGCAGCAGTACACAGCCATAGGCGAGACGGCTCGTTCGCTCATTGGCTTGTTCTGCGGCAACTGCACAGCCTATCGAGCGCAGGCTGATGCAACATCAGACCAATAAGGGCGCTCCGCGCCCTTCTTGCCACTTCCCGCCGAAACGGGTGTGGCCCAACCTATAAAAGGAGCTCGAAAAGGCTGACTCACCTGATTTTTCATCTCTTCAGCGAAGCTCACGCATCGCTGGATCACGGAGGAAGCAAGCGCCGTCTGAGAAAGCATATCAGCAGGACGAGCCATTCTGAAGCTGCTGGCATCGCCGCCTTCCACTACCGTTCCTGCTGCACTATCCGGCGCCTATATCCTTTCAATTCTGTTATATCCAGCTGTTCTTTATGTGTGTGTGTGTTCGCCCTGCGACACACACTCGTAAAAGAGCTCGCGTCTTTTTTAAGATGCCTTCCTGCGGCTCGTCAGAGCCCCACTCAGCGAGGGAGACCGGTACGTCATCTGTGTCTCCTGCCTGGGTGAAGATCATGCAGCGCTCGCGCTCGCTGACGGCAGATGCCCCCACTGCGAGCTGTTGCCATGGTGACTCTGAGGACTCGCCTGGCCTTTTTCTCTGAGCCTGCAGTCTCCGCTGCGCTGAGGCGCTGTAAAAGCATCGCTTCCAGCGGATTCCGGAACCGTCTTCAGCTCAACCGAGCTCGCCGGTTCGCCCTGCTTCACCGGCCCCCCCTGCATCGCTTCCCGGTGGGCAGCGCCCGCTGTTTGCCGGCGCGTCATCTGAGGAAGTCGATCTCAGGGCCGCGTCGGGGGAAGAGGACACGCGCTCTCTGCTGGCTTCGGGCAGTGAGGGCTGGGCGAGCTCCGAGGATCTCGCGCCTTCTGCTCAGAAGCCCAGCAGACGAGCTGACATCGAGAAGGAGCCGGGGCGAATGCTTGCGTTGGCCGCGACGAGTCTCGGCCGCGAGTGGTCTGCACCAGCGCCCCCCCCTCTCGTTCCCGGCTGGATGGTATTTCCCTTTCGGATGAGCGTACTTGTCAAAGCCCGCCTCATTTCTTCCTGAGCTTCACGAAGAGGTGGCGAAGGCTTGGAACGCTCCATATTCAGCGCGAATTCGTTTGTCTGTCTCACTAGCATTCTCAACACTGATGATGCTAAAAAACAGGAACTACCAGTCACTTCCGCCGGTGGAACAGGCGATAGCGACGCACCTTTGTCCGCCCTCTGCTGGACGGCGGCAAAAGCGGTGTTGCCATCTAAAGCCTGCTGTGTGACGCTGCGTCTGCACTACTCGCGATGGCTGCTTCATCGAAGCGCAGGTGCACGAGTTCCGCTCTAGCCTAGCTCTCACCCAAGCGCGCCGCTGTTTTAGTTTCAGGAATTGTGACTGTCTCAGCGTTTTCTGCAGCGAGCAAGCCTGCACAGTTGCCCGCTTGCCTGCACACAAAAGCCGTTATCACGGCTACCCAGATATTTCCCGAAAAAGGTGTAATTTCTGGTGTCCCGGCCACGGCCGATGGTGCTATAAATGTAGTGACGATGCCCACTGCTCAGTGACCATCTCCACATATAAGCACAGCCCTTCACACAGGGCTCGCGCCCATAAAAGCGACTCAAGTCGATCACGCGCACTACATAGTAGACGTGCCCACTCCTCAGTGCCCACAATCACTATGTCACACGCGTCATGTGGTTTCTGTAAAAACGAAACCCATGCACGTTCGTCCGGCCACGGCCGATGGTGCTATAAATGTAGTGACGATGCCCACTCCTCAGTGCCCATCTCCACATGTATGCACAGCCCTGCACACAGGGCCTGCGCCCATAAAAGCGACTCAAGTCGATCGCGCACACTGCATAGTAAGCGTGCCCACCCCTCAGTGCCCACAATTACTATGTCACACGTGTCATGTGGTTTCTGTAAAAACAAAACCTGTGCACGCTCGTCCGGCCACGGCCGATGGTGCTATAGATGCAGTGACGATGCCCACTCCTCAGTGCCCATCTCCACATGTAAGCACAGCCCTGCACACAGGGCTCGCGCACATAAGATCGACACAGATCGGTCGAGCGCGCCGCATAGTAAACGTGCCCACTCCCCAGTGCCCACATACACTATGTCACATACGGCGCGTGGCTTCTGTAAAAACGAGGCCCGTGCACGTACGCTCTGCACAGGCAGACAGCGAGTTGAAAGTGGTAAATGTGCACATATGCAGCCCACAGTTACTCGCAGACATATTGAGTCCCACGGTACCTGCTCAGCCTTCCCCCAGTCGGTTAAGCGTCCCCGCCTCAAATGCGCAGCACACCTGAGCGCCGCCATTGCCCAGTCAACAGAGCGCGCTTCGTTTCCAGCCCTTAGCCATTCATGCAGATGCATGGTCAGCGCTTCCAGGGGTTTCGGATTGGGTGCTAGGCATTATAAAGAGAGGCTACTCGCTACAGTTTTTTTTTCCGACGCCCTCCGTGCTTTTCAGCGCGCGTCGAAACTACGGTCAAAACAGAAGTAGCACACATACTTTGGGCCGAAATATCAAAACTGTTGAGCAAAGGGGCTGTAGAGCCTGTGTCTCAAGCTCAAAGCGAGGGGGGGCTGTACAGCAGATACTTTCTGGTGCCCAAGAGAGACGGGGGTCTCAGGCCCATACTGGATCTAAGACAGCTGAACAAGGCATTGATGAAACGCAGTTTCAAAATGCTTACGACCAGGAAACTCCTCGCGCAGATTCGCAGAGGGGACTGGTTCATGTCAATAGATCTGAGGGACGCGTATTTTCAAATACAGATAGCGTCAAACCACAGGCGATATTTGAGATTCGCCTTCGAGGGCCAGGCATACCAGTTTACAGTCCTGCCGTTCGGCTTGTCCGTGGCTCCTCGTACGTTTACGAGGTGCATGGATGCAGCGCTCGCTCCTCTCAGAGGCATGCGAGTGCTGGATTATTTGGATGACTGGCTGGTTCTGGCCCGATCACGAGCGGAGCTCGTGGACCACAGGGCCGTTTTACTCGATCACCTCGAGAAGCCTCCTGGTTTGGGCTCAGCGCAACGTGCGTTCGCTGAGGGCGGTGCATGTGCCTGGGCTACAGAATCTGGGTCCAGACAGGCTGTCCAGAGGCAATGTTCCTACGGGCGAATGGTCTCTACACCCGCAAACAGTCTGGCTGTTGTGGGAGAGATTTGGCAGGGCGGAGGTGGACCTCTTCGCATCCCACGAAAACGCTCACTGCCCTGCGTTCTTTTCCAAGAACGAAAGCGCGCTGTCACGGGAATGGCCGTGCTGCCCGCTTTATGCTTTCCTTCCCGTCTCCCTCCTTCCGCCGGTGTTAGAACGGGTGAGAGAAACGAGATGTTCAATACTGCTTGTAGCACCTCTTTGGAAGAACCAACCATAGTTCCCAGATTTGATGCAGTTAGCAGATGTCGCCCCGTGGCCGGTACCGTTGAGGAGGGACCTCCTCTCACAGGCCAGGGGCTCGATTTGGCAGCCTCAACCGGAGTTGTGGTCCCTCCATGTGTGGGCGCTCAACGGTTACCCGCTGATCTCGCAGTGGGAGTGCTAAATACCATCACTCAGGCTAGAGCTCCGTCGACACGACGTCTGTATGCCACGAAGTGGTCGGTGTTCTCCAGCTGGTGCACAGCTCGAGGTTATTCACCCCTTAGTTGTGAGGAGGTGACGGAGGTCCTCTCCTTCCCACAGGAGCTGTTGGATAAGGGCAGAGCCCCATCCACGCTCAAAGTTTATGTGGCGGCCATCGCGGCGTTTTCTGAAACGGCGCTCGGTCAGTCAATAGGAAGGAATGATTTAGTCATCTGGATCCTCAGAGGAGCTAGGAGGCTGAATCCTCCCAGACCTCCGTCAGTCCCTATGTGGGACCTCGCGGCGGTTTTGGAGGCCTTGAAGGGTCCCCCTATTAAGCCTATCCAATCGGTTAGCCTTTAGCATCTGTCGTTCAAGACAGTATTCTTGTTGGCTCTCGCTTCGGTGAAGCGTGTGGGTGATTTGCACGCACTCTCGGTGAGCCAGTCGTGCTTGGAGTTTGGGCCCAATGACTCAAGGGTCATACTCAAACCTAGGCACGGTTATGTGCCGAAATCCCTCAACACACCGTTTCGGGCTCAGGTTATTGCCCTGTCTGCCCTGCCGGTGTCAGGAGAGGATAGAGACTCGAGTCTTCTTTGCCCTGTCGTAAGCTCTCGAGCCGTCTCGCCTATGGCTGTGTACTGCTGCAAATGCGCTTTACAAAAATACAAAATTAAGGATAATTTTTTGCTTCAGTATTTCGTGAAAAGAGACTTTTCCCTTAGCTAAGACGCAGTACTCGTTCGCTCTTCTAGAGAGAACCGAGGTTACGTTTAGTAACCGAGTACGTGTCACTGGGTGTTTGTTTGTTTATTTATTTATTTTTTAAATACATTTCAGTGCAACTCCAAAATTGAATCATTATTTGCTTAAAGATTCCCACCCGTACACACAGTATGCTGTATATTTACATACTGTGGTTATTTTTAGTTTTGCAGTATATGGTCCTAACAGACTTACTATGCAGCACAGTATGAAGCTGAAGGTTAACCAGTGTCTCATTCTTCCAGTTCATGATCATGAATTAATAGGCTCATCCTGAGCCAGAGCTTATGGGCTGTGCCAAGTAATAGGCCATGTGTAGATCTTTTTTGCTGGCTGTGTTTGGTCTTAGTTCCTGCTTCACTGCTCAAGCCTCAGCACTAACCTTTTCCTTTTTATGTATGGCGCTCGCAAGGTGGTTAGATTTATAGAAGTAGACAGAGTCTTCATCTCTGGGAATCTAGAAATCAAGATTTAGGGCATAATTAGTCTCCCCTCCCCTCCCCATCAACCTCCTCTCCAAGTCTTTGCTCTCCTCCACTCCATGTGTTGGCCTTCGGGCTCCGCTCTGGAGATGGGGGAGTTCCTCCATGAAGGGCTATTAAAAAGCCATTCATTAAGACCCAACATCCCATGGACCTCAACAAACCTCACTGCCTTAACACAGCATCTGAATCAAGTGTGTGCGTTTGTATGTGGAGTGTTTCTGAATAAGAAATAAAGTTTACAGAAGGTGTCATATGAAATCTGCTTACTTAATCACTGATAAAATACTCTTACATTTATTTCTTCACTTGTCAAGAAAGTAATTTTCTGTTCTTGCTCTCTTCATTCAGGTTCTTGTCTCAAATAGGTGGCAGTTTGGATCAGATGGGCAGTGCAGTGTTCAGAGTATTGAGGGCAGTGTTAAGAGCAGAGGTCTGGATGTCTTGGCCAAATCTCTAGACACCACACCTGACACTCTTTAGCTCATTCTGGAATGACTCACATTCGTCAGGGTAAGAATCGATCTATGATATGCGCTCTCTTTTCCCTCTACATACAGGACAGAATTATATTTATATCTGAAGAAAATAAAGATTACCCACTGGCCCAGACAGTTAATATATTGTAACTCTTGCCCTTTTTGGGCCAGTGCTGTGTTGCCACAATCACATTTGTTAATTTTGTACATTAATTTGTCACCAAGACATGCCTGGAACTACTTTTCATTTGTGTTTCCCTGAAAATAATAGCACACCTTAGAATGTTCATCAGCCAATCAGATATAAGCACAGATCATCTTGATGGCTTTAGAAAATCATTATATTGAAAAGTGCTGCAATTTTCTGAATTTTCATTTTTTGTTGCTTTAAGAAATGTACATGTGTGATGACTCTACACATACAGACAGGCATTCAAAATGCAAACTAAGTGCATGAATGTTTTAAATATTCTATGATGTGGTTCGAACGTAACCTCTGGCAACATTTCATAGCAGAAGTTTACTGTACCTCAGGTTTCTACAGTTGAAGGTTTTGAAATCGGACACAAACCAAAGTATTAAAGTACTTTCTCAACATGGCCGCTGCACAGATCACAGACAATGCTGGCATCTTGTTCTCTTTTCCTCCCTCCCATCTAACGGTTCTCCTCCCGTCTCCCTTGAGTCTGTCTGTCGTCTGTGAGATGACTGGGCAGGCCTCCAGGCTTTTGAAAACTTGCCGCATAATTTGGGGGAAGACCTGCAATATTAAAGCAGACCTGCTGACAGATATATCATTAATGAGAGAGAACACTGCGTAAAGAGGAAAGCAGAATAGCCTTGATTTCAGGTCTAAAATCCCCCAGTGACTCTCCAAGTGAATAAAAACGACCAAACAACAAACGCCTCTTCTGGTTTTAATGTTAAGTTCAGACATCTGAGAAGACAATGTTTTCCTTCTGCGGGTGTTGATAGTAAATGCAATGTTTCATTAAAGGCGACAGGATTATAATTGAGATGAATGTCTTAACGTGTATTCGAGCAGAGTTCATTACATGCAGAGAAAGGAACGGGAGGGGGGTTGATTTTTCTATTTGAAAAGATGATGGCAATGCCGGTTGAAGTTGAATTAGGACTCTTGTGGAGGAAAAACTCTATTTGTACTGTCCCTGTCTGTGTGTGAGCTAGGTGCGTGAACACAGACTCAACAGCAAGCCAAACTCGTTTCCACGAGCCAGGACGCGAGCGCCTTGCTCCTTTATTTTCCAACGTTGCAAGTGAAAATCGAGTAAAACTGTAATAAACAGAATACAAAACATACTTAGGAACCTGCCTAGCAAGTACAAGATATAACTTTCACCATTTACCAACTTTAAACAGTCACGTTAGCTTAATAGAAAATGTACAATAACCAGCACGCTAACAGAGTATGAGTTAGCTAATTAGCAAAAGACGAACGTCAACAACGCAACGTGGCCACTAACATACATTCTCGAGTTGACGCCACATCGCGCTCATTAAGTTTACCTCTACACAAAAACATACAATATACATCATCACTCAAGTTAGACACTTACAGACATTGCCGCCTTACGAGTGTGGGACAAACAAGATTCGGGAGCGAAACATCAGAAATATCCCGACGCTCTCCATCTGTGTAACATTACGGTTCTGGCAAGCTCAAGGACCGGAGGCTCATGGGATCGCCCATACGTAAACAGGAAGGTCATGTCAAAATAAAAGCTCTTTCAAAATAAAGACTCTTCTTACATTACAAAATACCTGTGTCTCTTTTCTTATAATAAACAAAATAATTATCAAGCATGAAATTGAACTTATAGCAAAAAAAACAATTCACAAACTGAGGACAGAACACTCCCCGTCTGGCATAATGCCACTACTCAACTTGTCTTTATATACTTTCCTTTTTTCTCCTTTTCAGTGCACGTCTGTTCAGTCTTTTTCAAGGAGAAGGATGACGTCCGAGATGGGCCGCAGATAAGTCTTTGAAGTGCCCTGAGATGCGGTCTGCACCTCAACTTTGCGGACTCGTCCATCGCTGCTCGGAGAGGCCGATGTGACCAAAGCCATTGGCCACTCGTTCCTTGGTGCTTGAGTCTGTTTCAACAGCACAATGTCTCCAGTTTGTAGGTTGCGCTGATTTCTGTGCCACTTGCGTCTTGAGTGGAGAGTGCTTAAGTACTCAGTTCTCCAACGGCCCCAAAACTCGTTTGCCAGTGCTTGCACTTGTTTCCACTGACCTCTCAGGAGATCTTTACTGGTGAAGTCTCCAGGTGGAGCATGTAGGCCTGGCTTTTGGGTCAAGAGCATAGCAGGGGACAGCAGAATAGGCGAGGAGGGGTCTGATGAGATGGGAATCAGCGGCCGTGCGTTGATAATTGCTGATATCTCTGCCATCAAGGTACACAGGACCTCGTGCGTCAGGTGAGTATGCTTGTTTTGCAAAAGCATAGAGTCTAGTATTCTGCGTGTGACCCCAATCATACGTTCCCATACTCCCCCCATGTGGGAGGCGTGCGGCGGATTGAACTCCCATGTGCAGTCTTTGCTGTGGAGATAACTCAGGATTTCAGTCTGCTTTTCCTCAGGACGCTCCATGCCCAGCTCTGCACTGGCGGCTATGAAGTTCGTCCCCCTGTCTGATCTGAGCTGCTTTGCCGGGCCTCTGATGGCAAAGAATCTTCGCAATGCATTAATACAGCTTGTGGCATCCATTGACTCTATGACTTCAATGTGTACCCCCCTGGTGTTCATGCACGTGAACAGAATGGCCCACCTTTTGCTCTGCGCTGCACCTCCTCGAGTGCGTCGGGTCATCACTGTCCACGGTCCAAATACGTCCAGCCCTACGTATGAGAAGGGTGGGGAGGTGTCGAGCCGCTCTGGAGGGAGGTCAGCCATTTTCTGCACTTCCAGCTTCCCTCTGAGCTTACGGCATGCCACACAATGATGAAGGGTAGAACTCACCAGTCTCTTGTCACCGACAATCCACAGTCCAGCTGCTCTGATAGCCCCTTCTGTGAACTGTCGCCCCTGGTGTTTCACTTCAGCATGATGGTGTTCTACAAGCAGCTTAGCTACATGGCTATACTTAGGGAGGATAATTGGGTGTTTTACCTCGGAGTCAAGAGAAGCATTTCTAAGACGCCCTCCAACCCGTAGCAGACCGTCGCTCATGTAAGGGTCAAGGGTCAAGAGCTGACTCGAGTTAGAGACTTCTCTGTTTGCTTGAAGAGCAGCGTATTCATCTGGATATGCATCTCTCTGAACAGTCTCTAGTATGAGCCTCTTAGCTGCTGCACGCTCCTCAGGAGTGCGAGGCCCACTGCACTGATGCCAGCCTTTGCATGTGTGCTGTGGTGTGTCTGTTGTGTCTGCCTTGTGCGAACGCACCTGATGTTTCAAGTAGGAAACAGCTCTCAGCAGAGACTTCCATGTGGAAAAGCGCTGGAATCTCTCAGAAGTAAGTCTCTTAGGTTTGAGGTGGGTAGCTAGAGCGGTCACCTGTGGTCTAACTTCCACATCTGCTTCAGGATCTATCAATCCAAAGTGATCACGTTTCTCCATCTCTGGAGGCTTGTAGAGGAAGTCGGGCCCTTTAAACCACATTGTGTCCATGAGCTGTGATGCTGCTACAGATCTGGTGGCTAAGTCCGCTGGGTTCTGTTCCGAAGGGACGTAATGCCACTGATCTGGGGATGTTGTCTGGCGTATACGATGCACACGGTTGTGCACGTACACATAGAAGCGCTTAGAGTCATTACAGATGTATCCGAGGACCACCTTGCTGTCGCAGTAGAATTTAACAGCGTCTGGCTTGAAGTCCAGTTCGTCTAAGATCAGCTCTGCCATCTCAGTTGCCAGAACAGCTCCACAGAGCTCGAGGCGTGGGATTGTGGGTTCTGGTTGTGGTGACAGCTTAGCCTTCCCTAGCACAAATCCAACCTCACAATGGCCCTCTACAGTGACAGCTCTCAAGTAGGCTACTGCCCCTATAGCCCAGTTCGAGGCATCAGAGAAAAGGCACAGTTCTGTGTATTTGGCTTTTGAGAGTGACATCTTCACATAGCAGCGAGGGACATTGAGGTTACTCAGCTTCTCAAGTGAGGCTTTCCACTCTTCCCATCTGCTCACCTTTTCATCAGGCAGAGGAGTGTCCCAATCCTGAACTCCGCTGGACAGCTCTCGTAGCAACAGTCTGCCTCTGATGGTCACTGGCGTTGCCAGACCCAGGGGGTCAAAGATGCTGTTAATGACTGACAGCACACCGCGCCGGGTGTAAGGTTTGTCAGCTACGGCGACCTTGAAGGTGAACATGTCTGTGCTGATGTCCCAGCATAGGCCTAAGCTCCTCTGTACAGGCAGGGTCTCGTCGTCCAGACCTAAGTCTTTGATGCCTGTGGCCAGTTCTTCAGGCTCAAAGGCTTTCATCACAGCGACACTGTTTGAGGCAATTTTGTGCAGTTTCAAGTTGGACTCTGCGAGTGATGCACATGTTCGCTTCATCAGGTCGATGGCTGCTGACTTTGTGGGCAGGGATACAAGCCCGTCGTCCACGTAAAAGTGTCTATCAACAAACTGCTTAGTGTATGCGCCGTACCTTGACTCACCTCTCTGAGCAGCTCGTCGCAGGCCGTAGATGGCAACCGCCGGGGACGGGCTATTGCCAAAGACATGCACACGCATGCGATATTCTTGAATCTCTTTCGAGAAGTCATTGTCTTCGTGCCACAGGAATCTCAGGTAGTCTCTGTGGTCGTGTCGCACCAGGAATCCATAAAACATCTTTTGGATATCAGCAGTGACTGCGATGAGGTCCTTTCTAAACCGTATCAGCACACCCAGGAGAGAATTGTTTAGGTCGGGGCCTGTGAGCAGCACTGAGTTGAGGGAGACACCATGCTGTTGGGCGCTTGAGTCAAACACGACTCGTATCTGCCCTGGCTTTTGAGGATGGTACACCCCGAAAATGGGCAGGTACCAGCATTCCTGTTTCTCTTGGACGGGCGATGCCCTCTCTGCATGCTTGTTCTCGAACAACTTGTCCATGAAGGAGGAAAACTGCTGCTTCATCTCAGCATTCTTGTTCAACGTGCGTCTCAAAGAATTGAGGCGTGACAGAGCTTGCTCTCTGTTGTTGGGGAGCGGAGGACGAGGGGACTTAAATGGCAACGGAGCTACCCAGTTATTCTCTTTATCCTGATGGAGTTCCTTTTCCATAATGCTCAAAAACAGTTCATCCTCAAAGGACATGGCACTCTTATTGTCATTGTCTGTTCTCTGGAAGACTGTGAGCCCGAGCTGTTCTTCAGCTGACTTAGGCTTTGTCATATGTGCAGAGTGGCCATACCTGTGCTCCCCGCCGTAGCTCAGTCTTTCTTTCACGCAGATGCTATTGTGGCAAGGAGTGAGGAGTGACGGACGTCCATTCTGGAGAATGTGGGTTCTGAAGGTGTTCACGGTTGGCTTGTGAGCATTGTCGATACACACTTCACCTATTATCACCCAACCTAAATCTAAACGCTGGGCAAAGGGTGCGTTGTGGGGCCCATTGACTTGATCTCTCACCTTGTGTGCACGAATCATGTCTCTCCCTAGCAGAATCATCATCTGGGCGTCAGGATCCAGCTTGGGAATATGCAGAGCGATGTATCTGAGGTGAGGGTGTGCGAGGGCGACCTCTGGTGTCGGGACTTCAGACTTGTTGGTCAATATCTCGTTGCACTCGATGAGTGGCGGTAGATCAAGGCACACACCTCCATTCACTGCTTTGATTTGAAAGCCAACTGCTTTTCTTCCGGTCATCTCAGTCGTGCCGGCGCATGTTCTCATCAGATATGGTGACGGGCTGCTGTTGACCCCAAACAGCTGGAAAAATTCAGAGTGTGCCAAGGAGCGGTTACTTTGATCGTCGAGTATGACGTATATCTTGATGGCGCGTTCTGGTTGACCTTGAGGGAAGACGTGCGTCAGGCATACCTTTGAGCAGGAGCGTGGAAGACTGTTTAGGCCGCAGACCTTGGTGCACTGCGATCTCACTTCCACGGGAACACTGGCTGGCTGTGCCTCTGCGCCTGGTTGGACAGACGACGGAGGTGGTGGCTGAGAGGTATCAGGATGCATTGCTGAGCAGTGTCTTTCGCTCTCACACTCACCGCATTTCAGTGTCGTCTGGCAGTCCCTGGCAAGGTGGTTTGGGGTACAGCATTTATAACAGCGTTTGTGTTCTTTAAGAATGTCTTTTCGTTCTTGCAGTGTTTTCATTCTGAATGACCTACATTTCTCTAACGGATGTGTTTTCTTATGCACAGGGCAATATCGAGCTGGATCAATGTCTTTCTTTTCAGCGTCTGTGGCGCTTTTGGTGTCTGCGTCAACTGTAGCAGACACGTCTGTCTTGTGAACAGATACAGCAGTCTTGAATCCACTTTGCTTGAATGGAGTTTTCTCACCTTTGCTGTATGACTGGCTGTAGCTTGACAGGGTGAAACTTGGGTCATTGCGGGCTTTAGCCTGGCTGTTGATGAAGTCAACGAAGAACGAAAAAGGAGGAAAAGTCACTCTGTGTTGCTCTTTGAAGCGGGAGCCTGTGGTGAGCCATTTTTCCTGCAGGCCAGGAGGCAACTTCTCGACTATGGGCTTTATCCCACGAGGAGTATCGAAGTAGGCCAGCCCGGGGAGATAACCGTCGTCCTTAGCTGCCAGCAACTCCATAAGAAGATCACTGAGCTCTCTCAATTTTGCATTGTCTTTAGCAGACAGACGTGGAAAGCTATCCAGTCTTTTGAACAGCGCATTCTCCACCATCTCTGGTGTGCCGTAGCATTCCTGCAGTCTCTGCCAGGACAGATGGAGGGCAGCTTTGGGGTTAGTGACATGAACAGCGCGAATCCTTTTCACGTGCTCCGATGACTCTTTACCTAGCCACTTCACGAGGAGGTCTAACTCTTCACTGTAGGCGAGCCCCAAGCCCTGTGTTGCATTGTAGAATGACGACTGCCATGCGCGGAAGTTCTCTGGTGAGTCGTCGAACTCGGTAAGGCCAGTGGTCACTAATTCTCTGCGTGCTAGGAACTTGGCGAAATCTCTCATGGGTGGAGAGTCAGGGCAAAGAGGAGGCTGATCATGTCCGTATGGACTGTGTGACGGTTTTGAGGTTGGGGATTGTTCAGCTGCATGTGCGGGCTCATGTGCAAAGGGTCTGAAGTCTCTGAGTGGGGGCTTTACCTCTACAGTTCCATGTGCTAACTGACATGGAGGACTGTTCACTGTGTGCTGCATTTCATAGTGATGCGGTGAGGAAGAAGACTGTACGCTAATACGTGGCTGGCTTTTAACATACTCTTCGGTGCGCTGTCGAATCACTTGTGGCGGAACCACACTTCTTAGACTTTGTACATCTTCATTCCCCATAGCTACAGCTGCTTCTAAGACTTCAGCTTCAACCCGCGCCGCCTCTGCATCCCTTTCATACGCCAATGCCTCCAAATCTGCTTCTAATGTGGCCTTTTGCAGATCTAGCTTAGCTTGTTCCTTTTTCATTTCTACCTGTCGCTTAGCATAAGATACCTTGGTGAGCGCTGCTTCAGCTGCGGCTCTAGCTTTGGCGGCAGCCTCCATGACAGAAGATCTTGAAGAGGACGAGCGTTTTGAGCTGGCTCTCGAGTGAACCGAAGACTTTGAAGACGATGGACGTGGTAGCGGGCTTGCTTCAGGCTTTGTCTCATCTCTAGATTTCGTTTCAGACGCCATGTTGGAGTTCTTGCGTTATCCCTTGCACCCACGCTGGTTGTCTTTTTACTGTACTGTCCCTGTCTGTGTGTGAGCTAGGTGCGTGAACACAGACTCAACAGCAAGCCAAACTCGTTTCCACGAGCCAGGACGCGAGCGCCTTGCTCCTTTATTTTCCAACGTTGCAAGTGAAAATCGAGTAAAACTGTAATAAACAGAATACAAAACATACTTAGGAACCTGCCTAGCAAGTACAAGATATAACTTTCACCATTTACCAACTTTAAACAGTCACGTTAGCTTAATAGAAAATGTACAATAACCAGCACGCTAACAGAGTATGAGTTAGCTAATTAGCAAAAGACGAACGTCAACAACGCAACGTGGCCACTAACATACATTCTCGAGTTGACGCCACATCGCGCTCATTAAGTTTACCTCTACACAAAAACATACAATATACATCATCACTCAAGTTAGACACTTACAGACATTGCCGCCTTACGAGTGTGGGACAAACAAGATTCGGGAGCGAAACATCAGAAATATCCCGACGCTCTCCATCTGTGTAACATTACGGTTCTGGCAAGCTCAAGGACCGGAGGCTCATGGGATCGCCCATACGTAAACAGGAAGGTCATGTCAAAATAAAAGCTCTTTCAAAATAAAGACTCTTCTTACATTACAAAATACCTGTGTCTCTTTTCTTATAATAAACAAAATAATTATCAAGCATGAAATTGAACTTATAGCAAAAAAAACAATTCACAAACTGAGGACAGAACACTATTTGTAGGTCTCTTAGAAATAAATTAATCTGATAATGCCACGAAGCATTTTGTACATATGTAAGTAAAGTGTTTTAATCGGGACCTTTAGCAGAGATGTTTGCAGGTGACTCCAGTTTGCTCATGTTGAAGTTGGTCACATTGATTACATACTTTTACCTTAATTATTTCCTCTTTTTTTGTTTCTCAATAGATTTTGAGCAGGCAGGATTTCAAGCGGGAAACTGTGTCCATGAATGACCTGCACGATGGAATGGTGCTAACGGGCCGTGTAAAAATCACTGCTTTATTTGGAGCCTTTGTGGACATTGGAGTGGAACGTTCTGGTCTCATCCCAAAGCGTTTCATCACTCTGGAGAAACTGCCAGCTGACCAGCGGCGAAGAAACCAAGCTCTTGGCCCAGGTGAGTGGGTGGAGGTACGGGTCATGAATGTGGATCTTCAGAGGAATCGGATCACTCTAGATGTCATTAAGGTTCTCAGATAGAAACATTTCATTGAAGGTTTACTTCAGTCAAGTCCAGTTATTCAACTGGCCTTTCATGTCACAAATGTGGAATAGTGTACATGTTAACAGAAAAGGACAATTTTGCTCTACCGTATTTGACTGTGTTGAATGTGCTGAAATGACCAGGAAAATGTTTTAATTTGCACTTTAGCAGACTGGAAATATTATTAGATTTATATTATGCTTTTTAAATATTCGGTGACATAAAAACTTGATACCTTTGTGTTCTTGTTCAAATATGGTGTTTTTGTCCTGCTTTACCTTTGACTTGCTGTTACTGAGGTTTTCAAAACCTTCAACAAAATAAATTCCATGCTCTGTGAAACATGACAGGATTATAACTGACATGAATCTTCCCAAATATGACGGTTCCTGTCGCAAGTGAAGCCCTTCCAAAAATATAGTCAGTTATATATTCTCAGCAAATTATAAGTATATAATCTGGAGGACAGTTGGTAAAGTAAAAAATATTAGTCAAACATTAAGTTAACATTGTCCATAGAATAATTTTTTTCTTAATGATACAAGTACAATCTTTTTTTCATTCTCATGCATACCTTTGCAGCCCCCAATTTACCAACTTGTGGAAAAATTGATGAATGCAATTATATGCCAAACTGAATGCAGTTAATAATAATATTTTTATTTAAAATAATAATACTTAAATATGAAATTTTTTCTTTTTAAAGAAGTATTGTTCTGTATTTCTCTGACCCACTGTTAAGGCCCGTTCACACCAAGGACAATAATGATAAGGATATATTTAAAAAAAATTGTTCTCATTTAAAGCAGCAGATTTTAAACAATTTAAAGTGGTAGACGTGCATGCGCGTGGAATAAACAAATGATATCATCCGCTGGTGAGAACGCTTATATAGTTATCTTTATAGTTATCACTCTTGGTGTGAACGGGCCTTTACTATAGTTTTATTCTAGAACAGCATAATTATGATGCCTGAAGAGGGCGTTACAGAGACCTGTGATCCAGACACTGGATGCTGTTGCTATGGACCACTCAGGATGCAGTCGGAGTCGCAGATGTTGTGCTACCAAACTCAGGCCTGTTTGATTGACAGCCACTTATCAGGCAGAGAATGGGGGGCTTTTAAAAGCAGCTGCCACACTGCAATATGACTAGAGGCCATGGGGAAAAATGAAAGCTAATTATCCTAGATTAGCCACGTGCTAATGAGCCACTTCAAAATTAATCCCACGCTCCCTCGTCTCTATTATCTAATCTGTTTGTGTTTATATGACACAAATTTAAAAAATGGATAAATAAGTAACCTGAGGTACCCTGAGCACTTAAAACAAACCACAGGGACGGAATTCCAAATGAGTGTGTGATATTTGCATTGGGGATTTTGCTTTGTATTACAGAGAAGTTTCATCAGAACTCAGCTGCAGAGGAAGGACCGAAGCCTCATTGTATGATCCGGTGTGCTGGATTTTACATTGTTTTGATTCAATAATTCTGCCGTAATCATTTCTTTTTTTGTTCACTATCATTTGTTAATTTAAGCTGCTAAAATGAATGTTTAGATATATGGTTTCTGTTTTTCCATATCTCAGTTGTTTTAATGAATGTTTTACTGAACTTTTTTTGTCTTGTATGCCATAAAATCTCATGAGGACTCCATAAAGGCCATGTACATAGCCGTTCAAAAGTTTACTAAATCAAAAAGGGACAGTAAAGACAATTTATAATGTAACATTTGATTTCTGCTGAATTTCAAATAAATCTGTTCATCAAAGAATTCCTGACAAAAAATAAATAAATAAATAAATCACAGTATACCACAATATTAAGACAAATAAATAATGATAATGATAATAAATAAATAAATGTTTCTTGAGCACATAACCAGCATATTAGAATGATTTCTGAAGAATCATCAGACACTGAAGACTGGAGTAATGATGCTGAAAGTTCAGCTTTGCCATCACAGGAATAAATTACATTTTAAAATATTTTAAATAGAAAAGTTATTTTAAATTGTAATAATAGTTTGCAATATTACTGTTTTTTACTGTATTTTGATCAAATAATTGGAGATTGTCTGAGCATAAGAGAGTTATTTTCGAAACAAAACAAAAAAAGTGCTCTGCTATCTATGCTGTGTTAATTGATAAGCAGTTTTTGATCACAGGTTTAAAGCCATGCATTTTCTTTTCTCATTTGCTGTCAGGATGCATTGCTCTGCTATTGTAAGGGGTTCACCAAGAAAGGATCAGGGTAGATATATGTGCTCTTATCTTATTACATACTTCACCAGACCATTTTCTGGAATTTTTTTCAGAGCTGCATGGCCTAAAGTCAGATAAATTGAATTGCACGCAGGTGTGTTGACGCTATACCAACAGCGTTTTTTTGGCACCTGTAATTTTTGAGGAAAGAAATGTAGCAACCATTGATGTTATTGTCTGAGTCAGATTGAATACTGAACAGTCCTATACTTTTGTGCTTAGATCTGAGGAATTATAGACTCAGTGTTTTAAAAGTTTGACTAATTGTCCACACAGAAGAATAAAGCGGATTTAAATGAACGTGTCAAAGAGACTTAAACTGTTTAACTGCATATAACATCTCCTCCAGGCAAGAGCAGAACACTTCTCTCCTTTTCAGTAAATCACATCCCACAACTTCTACAACCGCTCACAACTTCCACTCTTGAAGAGTGTTCCAACTGCACCCACTGCTGCCCTCATCAAACACAAGCAAATGAACGTACCACTAATGTGCCTGGACACTGAACTTCATGATTGAATCATTGAAAGGCTGTTCTGTGAGCTTGTAAAAGCATCGTATTAGTTGTGTGGATTTCCCATGAAGCCAATATTGTGGTATGGTTGCAGTAAAATCTAATTAGCCTACAATCCTACAGAAGAAAAACACTATGAGTGGAACTGGAGTTTTACTGCAAAAGTACTTTGTGTTTCCCAAGAGGAGCGAGTTTATATGTCCCTTTAGAGAGTGTGTGGTGTTCCCACTGTTCGTTTTTGCATGAGTTTCGATCGCTCCATTGGGAGAAAGACAGTTTGTATTTGTCTAGTTTGGGAAATGAGAGTGAATGGCCATAAATTGTGGATGTGGTGCCTTTCAAGGGTAATAGATTTTAGCTTGTTAAGAGAGTTGACAGTGAAGAGTGGATGATGAGTAAGTAATGTAATGTAATATAATTAAAATAATAAAATTGTTGCAAACTTTTTTGTGTTTGAAGGTTTGCACAACATATTATATGCCAACTCATTCAATCACAAATACAGTAAAAACAGTAATATTGTGAAAATACTTTAAAATACTTTCAAATGTAATTTATTTTTGTGATGTCAAAGCTGAATTTTCAGACGCCATTACTTTAGTTTTCAGTGTCACATGATCTTTCAGAAATCATTCTAAGATTTTGATGTCCCATAGAGTAATACAAAATACATTCTGTGCATGCTTTGGTCACACCGACTATTTAAATAACTTCATTCTCTCAGACCCAGATTGTACTCATCAGCTCTTTTCTGAATGCCTAAGGGCAGGTGAATGGCTGTTTGCATTAGGCTGCACCTTGTCAACAGAGCTTATAAAAGCTGTTGTCCCCAAATGTGAGTGATATCAAAACCTCAATGCAAGCATTGGATTAGCAGGCCCATGGGGAGCCCCTATCTCCACCGAACCAACCCCCCCCTGCCCTCCAACCCTACTGAAAGTCATCTTGCTCCCTCTTTGGCAGCCAATAGACTAACTGTGTTACCCAGTCTGCGTATCCCCTGCAGCCCCTCAGCTCATCTCCACTAAGTGGATAATGTGTTTAGACTGATTATGAGAGTGAAGGATGCTATTGAGATGGGGCCCTGCAGCACTGCGTCCTATACAGGCCAAATATTTTCACAGCGTCCAGGTGTTTCGCGCTCAGAAAGTGGAGGGCAATAACGGGGGCTCACTAACATGATTGGCACAAATGTGAGGAGAGACACTTTACTTACAGTGGTATCTTGCTAGCTACTATATTCAGGCTGTAGTTCACACCTAAAAATAAATTCTGCTCACTCTCAGAGAGCTTGAAATACATTTTCTGCTATTTAACAGAAAAGTTCAGGCTGATCTGTGAACAAAATTATACTGTGATTGTCCAAAACTATCATTTGGACAATAACATCATCTATCTGATTTTATTGTATAAATATATGTAATCTTTACTATACAATATACTATATATTTATTTAAATGTTTATGTTTATATATATATATATATATACAGTATATATGAATTTGTTATACAGATGGACATATGGACAAATGGAAAAATCACTTTTTTAGAAAACTGTGTCCGTCTAAACTGTATCTGTTGGGTTTCAGCATTATTTACCAGACAGGCTCTTTTCTCCTAGTCCCACAACTCTCTGAAATCCCCCAACAGAAATATTTGTGGACTCAGTAGACCTCTTCCTTTTCTTGGGTCATCAGTTTAGGCCCCTTGTTAGCTGTGATTGACAGGCCAGAGTAGGTAGTTGTGTTTCCACCCGCCCTCACCTCACTGGTCCCTTGATATGAGAAGCCTTTACCAGTGAGACTTTCTGTAGAGCTTCTGACATTTTCACCTCTCTCATCTCATATGGATATTTCATATCCACGGATCATATTCACCCACGGAAGGTAAAGGGGGTACACAGGAGGGGAAAACCCTATAATGGCTAGGAACATGCAATACTGTGGTTTAAAGTTGAACATATATATAAATCTGAAACAATAAATAAAAGACCAACCTGTTGTTTTATTGTTGTTCTTATACATATTTGTTTTTAACTTTTCCTAAAACAGATGCTTTGAATCTACATTGAATTGAACTGTACTGTATATATCTGACAAATATGAAAAGATTTTGACATTGTCCAAAAGATCAGTAGTTTTGGATCAGAGATCAGGCCCCATGGGCCTGCATTTTTAAAGAAATGAAAACGTTTCAAGGTTACGTATGTAACCCTGGTTCAGTACGATAGGTTTTGGTGTAACAGAGGGAACCTTCAGGACATAACCTGCTCGAGGGTATAAGAATGCTTTGGCCATACCAGGGGCAAAGTCTAGATAAGTAGGGGCCACTGAAAGGGCCTGAAGATCTCCAACTCTCTTTAGTGAGGTGATTGCCAGTAACAGGGCAGTTTTAAGTGTCAGATGTCTATCTGAGATATCTTGTATTGGCTCGAATGGAAAACCACATTCCACATGTGGCCTCTAAAACCACAACCAAATCCCAGGGGGGAACACAGGATCGTACTGGAGGTCTCAGCCTCAGTGCACCGCGGAGGAAACGTGTAACTAGGGGGTGTCTACCCACTGACTGATCATTGAAAGGGACATGGTAAGCAGCTATGGCCGCCACGTACACCTTTAAGGTGGAGTGGGTTAACCCCGCAGAGAGCCTAGCTTGTAGAAACTCCAGAACTGTACCAACTGGGCAGTTAACAGGGTCAAGCTGGCGGTCTCTGCACCATGAAGTGAAGAGTTTCCACTTCAGGGCGTACAGTTTCCTTGTAGAGGGAGCTCTGGATTGGAGGAGGGTCTCAACAACCTCAGTTGAGAGACTGGATTCTATGAGCTGTGCCCCCTCAGGGGCCACACCAAAAGTTTCCACAGCTCCGGGCGAGGGTGAATTATCGTGCCCTGCGCCTTTGAGAGTAGGTCTGTCCTGATCGATATCTCCCACGGAGAGCCGTCAAGGAGCGAGACTAGATCTGCGAACCATACTCGGGCCGGCCAGAACGGGGCTACTAATAACAGACGGACCCCGTCCCGGCGTACTCTCGCCAGAACTCCCGGGAGCAGAGCGATAGGGGGAAAAGCGTACAGACGAAGCCTCGGCCTGGTCTGTACCATAGCGTCCAGTCCCAGAGGAGCTGGATGAACTAGAGAGAACCAGAGGGGACATTGCGATGTCTCCTGAGTCGCAAAGAGGTCCACCTGGGCTGTGCCAAACACTCTCCATATCTGCTTCACCACCTCGGGGGGAAGTTTCTATTCTCCAGGCCTCTGCCCCTGCCTCGACAGTATGTCTGCTCCCACATTCAATCTCCCAGGAATATACACTACTCTGAGCGAGAGGAGTTTGCCCTGGGACCACAGAAGGATCTGGTGTGCCAGCTTGTACAAGGGGCGTGAACGCAGACCCCCCTGGTGATTGATATAAGAGACCACTGATGTGTTGTCGGTGCGCACCAACACATGGTGACCTCTCAGGTCTGGGAGGAAATGTTTCAATGCTCGATAGACTGCTAGCATCTCTAGGCAATTGATGTGCCATGTCAGATGGCGACCACTCCACAGACTGCGGGCAGGGTGGCCACTCATGACCGCACCCCAACCGGTGAGGGACGCGTCTGTCGCTAGCATTACACAGCGACAAGGAGCTCCCAGCACCGGGCCCTGATTCAAGAACCAAGGATTCTTCCACATGTCTAAGGCACGAAGGCAACGGCGCATGACCTTGATAACTCGAAGTGGATTTCCCCTCGGGGAAAAGCCCTTGGACTTGAGCCACCACTGTAGGGGTCTCATGTACAGCAGGCCAAAAGGTATCACGTTGGACACAGCTGCCATCAGACCTAACAATCTCTGGAATTGTTTGACAGTGAGTGACTGGTCTTCTTTGACTCTCTCGACTGATGTGAGGATCGACTCGATCCGAGCAGCAGACAGACGTGCCTGCATCGTGGTCGAATTCCACACTACGCCTAGATAGGTGGTTCTCTGAACTGGAGAAAGTACACTGTTCTTGGCGTTTAGTCTCAAACCCAGCTCCCCCACATGTGCGCGAACGACATCTCGATGTCGAACCGCCATCTGCTCTGATTGAGCTAGAATCAACCAATCGTCGATATAATTTAGAAAGCGGATGCCCTGAATACGGAGGGATACCAGAGCCGCATCTACACATTTCGTGAACGTGCGGGGTGAGAGTGCGAGGCCAAAGGGAAGTACTTGATATTGATAAGCTTTGGCCCCGAAAAGTGAACCTCAGAAACTTCCTGTGTTGTGGAAGGATGGATATGTGGAAGTATGCGTCTTTGAGATCTATTGTGAAAAACCAGTCCTCGGATCTGGTTTGAGCTACAACCTGCTTGACAGTGAGCATTTTGAACTTCAGTGGCATAACTGAGCATTTCAGGTGACGTAAGTCTAAGATCGGACGCAACCCCCCATCCTTCTTTGGAACTATGAAATACCGGCTGTAAAACCCGGATTCCCTGTCTAGAGGAGGGACCACCTCGATGGCCTCCTTCCTTAATAGGGTATTCACTTCTTGTTCCATAACCAGATCCTGCCGGGGGCCGACTACTGTCTACCCCGTTGAACTTCGGTGGTGGATGACTGAACTGAATGCAGTAGCCTTTTTCTATTGTACACAGGACCCAATGAGATACATTTGGCAGTAGTTTCCACGCTGCTAAATAATCTACTAAGGGAATCAGTCTCTCGAGACTGACCTCTGGCATAAGAGGCCCCCGAAGGGGCGGCGAGCATCCCAGCTCCGCTACGCTTGTGGGCGGAAATAACTGGGAGCAGCGCTCGCTGGAGGCCGCTTCGCCCTGAAACTCTGGCAGGGTTGGCAGACCGACCTCCTGAGGGCACTGAGGTGAGGCGGGCACCGTATAATGAGGTGGACCGTGCTCTACCCCAGTAGGGGCTACCCTCTGGATCCTGGCGTCAGGATCTTTTCATCGAGGACTTCCGGGCTTCGATAACAGATCTTAAATCGGGCTTAGCCCTGGAAGCCCCCAACTCAGAGCGCCGCTGAGGCCCTCGGTCCCGTCGTGGGGGAGCATTAACGGTGACACTCTGTCTCTGCGCTTCCCGGTATGAGGAGCCGGTATGTGGCGTGGTCATCTCCCGCCCAGATGCAACACGAGAGCGACGAGGGAGGAAATTCTGGAACGCCGCCGCCTGTTTATGTGCCTCCTGGAACCTGTCGACGACAGGATTGACTGTGTCGCCAAACAGGCCAGAAGGCTGAAGCGGGGCGTCCAGGAGGCAGACCCTGTCTTGTTCTTTTATCTCTGACAGGGTCAGCCACAAATGCCTCTCCGCAGCAACTAAGTCTGCCATAGACCGCCCAATTGCGCGAGCGGTCTCTTTAGTGGCGCGGAGGGAGAGATCAGCGGTCTTTCTAAGTTCTTCGACATCTTCAGACTTAATCCCCTCTCCCTCATCGATATCTCCCAGCAGGTCAGCTTGATAAGCTTGAAGGACTGCCATAGTATGAAGGCAAGCCCCAGCCTGACCTGCTGCCACATAACCTTTGCCCACCAGCGATGATGTAACTCTAAGAGGCTTGGTGGGCAATGTCAGAGCCTTTAGAGACGATGCCGATCCGGGTGACAGATAGGCTGCGAGCGTCTGTTCAACCCGTGGCATCGCTCTATAACCCCGCTCTCCCAGCCCCATCACGTTGCCATAATATAGTGAATCAGGGCCAAAGAGGCGGGTCGAATATGGGTGATTCCACGATCTCGATATCTCATCGTGGAGATCGGGAAAATAAGGTAGGCTCCGACGTGGAGGTGGTTGCCTCGGCCGCAGAAAGCGCTCATCTAGTTTGCTTCTCTGTGGCTCAGAATGTTTCTCAGCAGGCCATTCGATTTTTAATTTATCTACTGCACGTGTAACCACCTCCAAAAGCTCCTCATACTGGGGCGACAGGGGTGGCGAATCCCCAGCAACCGTCTCCACATCGACCTCCTCGGAGGAAGAGAGGTGAAGAGTTGATCCCTCACCCTGGGGGGAAGAAACTGATGAGCGTGCTTCCAAACCCAGGGTTTGGGCGCCGGATCTGGCAGATGAGGAAGGAGATAAGGACTGGCCCGTCTCCATTCCTTCTGACAGATCCACCTGCGAACCCCACGAGTGCAGCAGCCGTTCTGCCTCAGCAGAAGCGGGGCCAGCACCGCGGGGAACGCTGGTGAATGCTCCCTCCTCCAAGAGAGCCCTCCGGGATCGAAGCGTCCGCATTGGCAATCGTTCACAATGCGGGCAGTCGGCCCCCTTGAGAGCCGACTCAGCGTGCTTCGATCCCAGGCAAGCCACGCACAAACTGTGTGTATCTCCACTCGTAATGTAGCGAGGGCAGGGAGGAACACAAAATCTATAACGTGGCTTGGAATCACCATTATGTTTGGTCTTTGCTTTTACTTTTGGCATATTGAGCTGTTTTAGCGATCTTTTAATGGCTAAGGGACAGACAACAATTAATAGGACCAACGGGATAGACTTTTGACATGCACACACAGAGCGCTTGCTGACAGACGTGAAGCTGAAGCCAGCTGCACAGCACATGCTTTTATAGTTTCCTGGTCACCCCACCCGTGACGTCACGCCCTTCCGATGGACAGATTGCACACTGTGACGAGTGGGGCGGGGCCGAGGGACATGGGAGCGAGGCCGGTGGAGTGATTGGAGATGAGCTACACCTGTTCGACCCGCCGGTCTCGAGGCCCACGGAGGAGATGGAAGGATATAAGAGGACCAGGCCTGGGTTTTAGTTTGTGTTTTGCTTTTTATTTTGCCCCCAACAGTCGTCCGCGAGGGGCTGTTGCGCTGTTTTGTGTTTATTTGGATTATTAAAGTTTCAGTTGAGTGTCCGCCGGTTCCCGCCTCCTTCTTCCCGATGATTACGAAGGTTTTATCATTACACACACGGTATTCAGAGTCGGTCTCGTCAGGGACAAATCGCTTGACGCAGCTCGAGTTCCTGAAAAGGAACAGTAAATACATATAAAGTGTTAAAATTAGATTTCTAATTCAACTTTTGAACTTTTAAATCAAAGAATCCTGAAAAGAAAAAGTATCACAGTTTTCACAAATATAATAAGTTGCACAACTGTTTTAAACATTGATAATAAATGTTTCTTAAGCAGCATATCGGCTTTGCCATCACAAGAAATAATTTATTTTAAAAAGTTTAAATAGAAAACAGTTATTTAAAATTTTAATAATATTTCAAAATACTTAAATCAAATAAATGCTGTCTTGATTAGCATCAGAGACTTTTCTACCAACCCTATCAACTTTTGAATGATAATGTATTTCTTGTTACATAATACATTTCAGAATTTACCATTGAGAGGCTTTAGAAGATTTATGATTTAATAATAAAGATCAGAAAGATCATGTGTGTTGTTTGATATTCAATCTTTTAATCGACGTGTTTGCTTCGCTCCAGACAAAATTCATATTCAACATTGCATTCTAAAATGACCATTCAAATCGCTGTCATTCAACACATCGATATTTCCTCAAATACCAATTTGAGACTTCTGATTTATGTTGATTTATTAAAGTTACTGCTATAACATTGTGCAAGACTACTTACTGTAATATTCAAATTAGGTTGTTAATGATAGAGGAGGACATGTCCTGACGTGTCTCTAAACCGCTGATGGTGTCTGCCAGAACATGAGACCTGCTGAGTAATTACCTTTCATTTAAGATATTCAGCTTCTTAACAATGAGGAGTATTAATACCTTATCACTGTCAGACTGACTTGTCACATTATGACAGATTTACTGTTAAAACAATACCACTGGTGCTCGAAAGCAGACCTTCCCTGCGACAGGCCGTCGGCACTCTACATATGGGCCGTTTCCAACAGTTTCACTACATTACACTGCACACTCCCACACGTCACACACCCACAGTACCTCATAATGCATTATTCTCAAATTGAAGTAAGTCTTAAGCATTTCTGACTGTTTATTTTTGAGTTTGAGAACAGAAAGAAAGATCTTTGACACCCATAATAAATTCCAATGTGGTCTATTTTGATTTGGTTACATTTAAAAAGTGATACTGTTTTCTTAACATTTTGGGAAGCTTTTAGAATAATTAGTTGATTTATATCTGCAAAGAATATTTTAATAAAAATACTGTTTGAATTGTTAGTGTGGGTGGATGTTGGTTTCTCTGTGCGTTCACTTAGGGAAGTAGGAAGGAAGGAGGTTGTCCATTAACTCTAGTGCTACTTGGCCCCAACACCTTTAAGACAGCTGATGATAATCTATTTTTCCCAATGGCCAGTAATTCAGGAACAAGAGGAGACAAGCCTGTCATCAAGAGCTTTCAGTCATTTTGGCAATTAGCCATGCAACTGGCTCGGTAAAGTGATTTTTCAATACAAGTGTTGGCACTTTTCCGGTGTCATATAGATGCAAGATGTCTGTTTTAGGCAATGGACTCTTGCTTTTCAAAGCAAGTGGCATCAAGGATACAAAAATATATACAGAAGTGACACTAGATTTAAATGCCTTGTTTTCAGTTTATTTTATCAAAGGAATGGTTGACCCAGAAATGATAATTTTATTCAAATGTACTCACCCTTAAGGCCATCCGAGATGTAGAAGAGTTTGCCTCTTAATCGGGGCAGATTTGGAGAAATTTAGCATTATATCACTGAGAAAAAAGTATTATCGATAGATGGCTCATATTTTAGCTGGAAGCAACCATTTAAAGTTAAAAAACATTTTAACGCTGAATTTGCAGATTACAAAAATGCAGCTCTTCACATGACAAGACATTAAATGAGAGACAAGTTGTGTGGTTATTGTGATGTTTTTATCAGCTGTTTGGACTCTCATTCTGACGGTACCCATTCAATATAGAGGATCCATTGGTGAACAAGCAATCCTAAATGGTAAAATCTGTTCTGTTGTAGGAACTATCTATATCTTGCGTGGCCTGAGAGTGAGTACATTTTCAACAAATTTTTGGGCAAACTACTCTTTTGACTGCTATCCCAAAGGGCCTTTCAGGCACTTTACATTTTTATGGGGATCAGAGTTCAGGATGTCTGACACATCAGGGTGTGATGAATCATGCTGACCCCTGTGGCAATAGACCTCATACTCAGCAAGTTCCAACACGCCTCACGTACAGGTCTACAAGTTGTTATCCCTGTTGTCCTCTTTATTAAGAAATGTTAGAGTTTTGCAGTATTTACAGAAAGTTTGTTGACCAATGGTCCAAAAAGAAAAATATCAGTAATAACTAATAGCTAAACAGTTAAGAAAATGTTGTATACTATATTCAATATATAGTAGAAGTGTAAACTAATTGAAAAAATAAGCTTGATGAGATACTGCATGACTTTTGCACAGATTTTTGCCCCATTTTGCAGTCCAAGTCAATAATAATTGCCAAACATCAGAGCCAGTCTGCATATTTTGGGCAGTCGGATGTCACAGAAAGTCTCGTAGTATGTGAGACCACAAATTTTTGGCTTCAAATTGTGATTCTGCCCAGTTGTAGGACATCAGTCATATTTAATATTCTGAGCTGATTTTAAGAGCACATATTGCTTCATTTGTCATGCATCTCAAGGCACATGTTTGTTGTGTTCATAAAAACTTGAAAGTCTAATAGTGTGTGATCCTCAGTCTTTTAGTATATGAAGTTTAGTTTTTCTCTGTAACCATGTAACTGGTCGCAATTGGTGACTAGATTTTTAATATCTGTTTAGAAATTAAAGTTTATGAGCTGTAATGAGTTATTTCTATCTGTCTTGGTAACAAAGATTCTTCTGTTTGCTTGTGTCCTGTGTCTATGTCCTTCTATATCCTGCCTTGTTCCATCAACATGGCCAAGAAATGACAACTTCAGAAACTCCACCTAACACTTAGCATGTAAGATGTCCATGGACAGAAAACAGAGGCCAGAAGTTTCCAGGCCAGCAAGCCGTCAACAGAGCTCTGAGTGAGCCAGAATTTTACACTAAACGCGTATAGCTGATTTTGTCTAAGGTCAAGCACAACACTGTAATGTTTCTTAAAAGCATGGCAAGTTCAAAAGCTAAAGTCGTAGGCTGACTCATTAAGGCCTTTTCACATGGGCCAGTATTAAGATATTAAGCCTGCCAAAGCCTGTGTACTGACATTTAAGATCCAAATCACCAAATCGTATTATTGTGGTGTAACATTTGTACTAACTTGCAACTGAAAGTCATTCATTTATATATGAACAAGCTTGTACTTGCACTTACGTTTTGAGTACCAGTGCGTGTTAGAGTGGTTGTTTATGCAGTGATATATCCATCAGTGCAGTGCTTAGTCTTATACTGACTGTTTGGCTTTCATTTCCTCATTATTTCCTAGTTTTCCATCATTAGATACACTACTGCAAGAATACTGAGATAGAGGATGGATACTACTTATGTCTACCTTACTTTGGATCTTTCTCTGATAATTTCTAAAAATCACATTTGGTGCCTCATTAAAATAAAATTAAAATAGCCCCACCCTCAACCCCCTTGATCTGACAGAAGTTGTCAGATGAGGATAATATAGTTTATACTACAATGTTTTCCTATGGTCTAAATAATCATGTTTTAATAGAACACTTAAATACAAGTTTATACAATATAGTTAATTAAGTGTTCAGAAATATAGAAAAGTATAAAAACAATAAAAAAAATGCAAAAACAAAGCAAGATAAATTGTCTTACAGAGAGATAAATGTCCCTCTACAAAAAGGAATTTCAAATGTATTATTATTATTAATCCCCTTTTTATCTGTTTTTTATTATTATTATTTTTTATGGAAAACATGCAATTTTTGTTGGTCTTGCAGAGAACAGGTTTCTCAGGGTTTTAACGTGCACAGGACAACTGAGATGAAAACAAATAACATCACTGCATATAATATTGTTGGGTAATTTGTTTGCCTTGTGACTATTTCCAGATATTTTTGTATGTCCTCTTGATTCCGGTGAAATGGCAAAGAATACCAAGGAGTTTATTTTCGTTGGAGTATATGACAGAAAGATGGACAATGTGCAAATATTGAAATCGGTACAAGACAGTTCAAGGGAATGAAAGTCAGTAATTAGGCTAATTTTCAAAAACACAAAGAACAAACATGGCAGCGGCTCATAGAGCTATCATTTCATTAAATATCATTGCTCAAACAAAGTATAAACTGTAATGTGAGATATTGATCTCTTATCTTTTTTCACATGAATAGAAAATATTTGGTGTATGTCAACACTCTTTATGTTCAGTGTAGAGTACAGTTGTACAATTTTTTTCAGAGCAGGAGAGTTTAACGAAGCCTAATGAAGATGTATTTAGTGCAAAGTGGATTTGACTGTTTTGTTAAGGGACATGGCTTTTAGCATTCCTTTAAAGCAACGATTCCCAAATTTGGCTCAGAATTTGTTTGCATCACCTGTTTGGAAGCAAAGTAGATGTCTGAATTTCGTGCATGGAATTGTTTTCAAAATTGAGATCAATGCTGTTAACATATAGTGTGACCTGGTCCAAAATTGTGTGACAAACAATGACAAAACGCGATGCATCAGAAAGGCACTGTTTTGCTCTCAATATAATTTAGAACATGCAAAACACAAGTAATCCTCAGAAGTCTTGTGGTCTACACACTTTTGAACAAGAGTTTAAAATGAGCATATTTCATCCATGGATTCCTTGTACAAACAAGGGCTGAATTTTGGCAGTGGCCACTGTGCTTTGCTCATACACAGCTGGTAATTGTCCTGCAAGGGAAGTAGTAGTAAGTAGGTGTGCGGTCCTGCTTCTTGCAATAGTACAGGCCTCCTTCCTTAAGCCTGAATAGCACTTCTTGGCACATGTGGGATCAGGTATAATGATGTCTTTGGCTGCTGCTACAATGTAAACGAACTCAAAGCGCTTGTGTTTATGAGCAATCGGGCTGCTTGGGGACAGATCAGAAGCAGGCCCGTAGCTTAATCTAGAGTTACGTTATATATTTAGTCAACTGATCTCATATTTTCAACTAAAATTATATGGAAAGGAATGTCAAAACCAACCAAGCAGTGAAGGATCTATCTGAAGAGTTGAGCCTAGTGATGATAAGAACTGGAGGACCTCGGAGGAATTTTGCAGACTTAAAATATAAAGTGCAGCATATCTGAATATGTCAAGATTTGTGTAATGAGGGAAATTCCAATTGGTAATTCTGTACACATGTAGCAGTGTATAATACACTGTCATTTTCCAGATCTGGCCAATGCTATTTTTCTTCTTTCTGAAAGGTATATTTTTCCTAAAATAACAAGTGAGAGTCTTATTTCTAATAGTCCAGATTAATGTTTTGCGGACCCTCGTGAAGAAACTGAGGAAACTGTGGTATTTACAAAAAGCGTGAGAGGTGGAGTGAAAAAAAGTGAGAGTGAGAAAGGAAAAAGACAAAAAAAAAGAATCGGGGAAAGAGAGAGGTGTGGTTTTTGTCATCATATCTGCAAAGCCTCAGTTCTGCATTAGACTCATGGAAAACTACTTGGAACTCCAGACGTGCTAGTCTTGCCAGAATCAGCTTCCATTCAAAAAGGAATTAATATTAATATTAGAGAGAGTCGACCCTGACATGTGCAATTTAGGCCTGAACCCATATAAATCTATCCCAGAAGCCCTTGCTTCCGGTCGGTTGAGACCTGGAAAGCTGGAACTTTGAGATCTCAGTGTCTGAAATATCCATTGACCAATTATCCCCCTTGCCCTGCTCGGGCTCAGAGCTCCATAAAAGCTCATCTGAGATGGACTCTGAGGCATTTCTGTTCCTCTTGTGGATAGGGCTCTGTGCCTCATATCCCCTCTGACAAGCACTTAAATGTGAAGGACAAAAAGAATTCTGCAGTTCATCTATCACCTGTTACAGATTTGGGCAGTAAGAAGTAATAGTGTCATATTACCAACAGCTAGAAAGAGATCTGTGAAGTATATTACTGGAACATTCCTAATGTCAGCCTACAAGTTGTTCTGTGTTTGCACCTCTGGTTAGGCACATATATACAGTACTGTATATATTTATATATTGTTAAATTAAATTAGCCACACTATGGATACTTGCACATATTATATTATATATATACATATCAACACAGAGAAATATCTTCAAAATATTTACTCAAATACTCCAGCAAATGAATTCCTCCAAATGGCAGTTTCAATTTACACCCTCCAAAAACTTTCCTTTGCTCTTCCCTTTACATCATGTTTTCTCTTTTTTTTTAACTTTTTATATATAAAGAAATGCTATTGTGCTGATACTTAATCAAGTACCACTATAGATGTACCACAGTATAGATGACAGAGAATTTGTGTCTTATGAATACATTTGCCATGCAGTACAGTTTGCATAATGTAGTATACGAGTAAACCAATTGCTTAAAATCACTTAAATTTACTCAAGCAAATAAATAAATAAAATAAAATAAATCTGGAGAGAGAGTAAATTTCTGTCCCAACTTACTGCTTTTTGTTTTTCTCTAATTTTATTTATGCTGTTATTTAGCCAACAATTAAAAGATAATTTACTAGATTTTGTCATTTTTGGTAAATTATTTTTTTTTAATCAATATTCAGTTTAATTCAGTTTTTATTACCAATAATATTCAGAATTATGCACCCCCCACCATAAAAATAGATCATTCCATTACATCGTTGGGACCCTTTCAGCAGTATGACAGGAAGTAAGTACTCTCAATCTGTTTTCTTTTTCACTCCTTATGAAGCATTGTGTTGACTGCATTTGTCTAGTAATCAGAATTATTGGAAGAAAAAGCTCCAAACTAACATATGGGCCAAATTTACTCCACCTGGTTTATTACTTATTGTAGGCTAATGTTACTCATTCTTCCATGTTTTTTTCTAAATGTTATTAGAATGTTGTACCAAAGAATTCATTAACATGTTTTATTTAATGGTCATGTTTACATGTTTATTTTGAAAAGTAATTCGATTATTTAGTTATTTAGTTTGACCTGTTGAGATGGACATGGATATGTCATAAACATATATAGTCACATACAGTATAAGCATGCAGCGCCATTTCCCATAAACACATGGTACACAACAAAAAGTCAACCTAGACAAGTGTAAAATGCTGCAGTTTGGCATTGTCCTCTGATGTTTGTGCTTTTATTAGAGTTTTAGTCGAAAATGCTGTTGTTTTACATTGTGCTGCTGTGTATTATGAGCTTGAGTACAGTTTGTAGTAATCCTTGTTTAGGCTCAAGGCAGAGGAACAGATCTGAGCTGAAATGAAGTGGTTTAACTGAACCTGTAACCTTGAGAGTCCGGCTAGAATTACAGGTGCACTTCCTTTCCCAGGCTCAGAAGAGGGAGTGTAAATCTTTGTGGCTGAGGAGAGATGCAGCCAGGCCTGCTTTTGTCATATACACATTCACACACAATGAGTCAGGCAGGTGAGCGACTGGGTCTTGAAATTTGGCGTGAGTGAGGGAGAAAGAATAAGAAGTGAAACCAGAGGCATCTTTGCTGAGAAGCTCAGACTCAGACGGAGTTCAGACTTATTCAGGTGTGTTGACTGACTCACCTTCACACACACACACACACACACACACACACACACACACACACACACACACACACACACACACACACACACACACACACACACACACACACACAGACACGTGATACTTCCTCTGGTCCCTTATCCCAGCATGCCTCATTTCACATGAACACCTTATTGCCAAAACATCAATGCACTGATTAGCTAACTCAGATGTATGTATTTATAGTTAAAGATATTATTTGGCACACTCTTAAAGGGATAGTTCACACAAAAAAGAAAATTCTGTCATCATTTACTTAGCCTTGTCGTTCTAAACCTGTATGACGTTCTATCTTTTGTGCAACACTGAAGGTATTTTAATAGAAACATTATAGAAACAGTAATATCGTGAAACATTTTAGCAATTCAAAATATATAATAAAAATAAAGATTTAACAAATATTCATAAATAAGTATTTAAAATATATTCAAATAGAAAATAGTTCTTAGCAATAATATTTCACATTATTTCTGTTTTTGCTGTATTTTTGGTGAGCAAGGCTTCCTCCAAAAGAAATCATAACCATTCCAAAATTTTATGTCACTGTCAGTAATTGCTTTAATATATTTTATCTCTTATTATGAGGTCACAAAACAGTATTAACTATAGCAAATATTCAAGTATCTCTTGAATAGATATTATTTGCATAAAAAAGCACATGATAATGCTTTATACACATGCTCCACCAAGCTAAACCCTTTGTGACCATCTTCTGGCTGCTGTTTGCAGTCTTCATGTGGATTGATTTCAGCAGCAACATGATTATCCTCATCGCTTTAGCATCCACAGCCTCTGCGAGGCAGCCTCTTGTTTCTCAGTGCTGCAACCTTACACCAATATAGCTAGGGTTTATTTCGCCTGTTTATTTTTACTAGCAAATCTCTTCCTTCTCCATTCCTCCCACTCGTTAGCCTTCCATTGTTGGAGAGGAAGAAAGGAGAGGATGAGAGTTGGCTAAACATGTGCGCTGTTGGAAAAGTATTCTGGCTTCCCTTTCTCTCAAACTCTAGTTTTCATCCTTGCCAAACAAGCTGTCACTAAAACACAGCAAGACGTTTTGTCATACTGAATTATTTGAAATGATCATGTAAAGTACATTATTGGAGTGAGACTGGTGTTTTAAGTTACTGTTTTCTTAATTCACATTACACAGCCGGCATGTGTCAGTTATAGACTTTATACAAAGATTCAAATAACAAATAATATATATATTTTTTTTTTCGTCAATCGGATAGATTTTTTTTCCTGAAAAGTGGCCTGACCTGATGCTGTAAAAAATTTTTTTTTATCATTTAATTAAAAGTTTGGAGTCAGTAGAATTGTTTTTTTCAGCAAAGATGCAATAAATTGATCAAAAGTGACAGTGAAGACATTTCTAATGTTGCAAATATTGTATTTAAAATAAATGACTTTCTTTTAACCTTTCTGTTAATCAAATAATCTGTTTTCCACAAAATTATTAATCAGTGAAGACTAGTGTAAGGTCTACTGAAAATATAGCTTTGCCATCACATGAATAAATGACATTTCAAAATTTATTAAAATAGAAAATTAATATCTAAATTGTAATAATATTTCACAATATTAATGTGCATGTGTGTGTGTGTGGAAAAAAATGTATATACACTGAATATATTAAAAATATATATTTTAAATTTTATTCCACAGAATTAAGCTGATTTTTCCCTTTTAAAAAATCCTATCAGGAATCAAATCTCTGCACTTTCCAGTGCCATGTTTAATTGATTGAGCTACAGAAATGCTTTTATCATGAGTTTGACAGTGAAAATGTTTCACCTGTATAAAGATGTTTGGTTGATCAGAGCTGATGTGTTGGATTTTGTGTTGATTTCAATTCCAGTTCCTTTAGCAAAAGCAAAATACATGTGAACTGACTGTACATAGCAGTTTATTGAAGATGTGGTCACACTTTAGTTTGGAGTCCAATTCTAACTATTAATTAATTATGACTTTTGCCTCAAAAAACTACTAATTCCCTGCTTATTAATAGTAAGGTAGTTATTAAATTCAATAGAATAAGCAATGTAATATATGGTAGTTTAGAATATTAATATGTGCTTTATAAGTTCTAATAAACAGCCAAAATGCTAGTAATAAGCATACTAATAAGCTACTAGTTAAAAGTTAGAACTGGTCCCTAAACTAAAATGTTAACACAGATGCATATGTCAGTGCTGTGTAACCAGCAGAGGGAGATCAGTCTCCGGGGAGTTCAACAATAGCCCTGAACACGCTTTAAAGAGAGACATGTCATTCAAAAGTGACTTGTTCTTCATTGAACAAGAAGCCTTTGAGAAAATGAGTTGTAAAAACAGTTTTCTGGAGGTCAGCGCTAACGTGTTTGGCAACTCGTTGTCCTTTTGGGCACCTGAAAGATGGCATGAGAGAGGTGTGATGCTTCTGGTGTCAGAGCGTGTTCAGACTTGACTGTTCTGGCAGCTTCTCTCTTCAGCTTGGATGAACTCTTGCTGATATCAGTAGGAGTGAAATGTTTACTATGACTACATCCATATTCATACACACGTACACACACACACACACACACACACACACACACACAGGGTGACCGGCTGAATGCAGGTGAGAGGAAAGCCTGAAGGTGCAAAGGTTGATAGTTTTGAGCAAAGATGCAACAAAAGGAAACAAATTTTAATAAGTCAAACTCAGAGAAGCCTGCAAGACCTGTTAGACCAAACTGTCAGTGCTCAGGAACAAGGACATGAGACGTGTGTTTCCTTTGTGCCAAGCCAAATCATTTAGAGAATGCATGAACGTCTGGTAAAGCACATTTGTACAATGAAAGTACTGTATATGTGTGTGAACATGCTCTTCTCAAGTTTCCCAGTCAAATTATTCAAACCTGGTGTCTGTTTCATAGCAAGTGACAATGTCTACACCAGGTGAATAATAATGTCTTTGTCTGGCTTGTAAATATGTGCTGTATCTGATCATATGTATGTTCATGTTAAATGTTTTCGTTGAACACGCACAATAGCAACGTAATGTTTTCAGTGGAGAAAAAAATGGCTTATCAGATTACCTTGCCATATGTCTAAAAAAATTTCATTTGGGATTAGAAGCACTTGAGGATTTTAGAGTTTAAATATGCTAAGAGAGCTTTTAGGCTCCCGATACAAAGGTGCTGACAGGTCGGAGTGCTGTCGTGTGTTGGAGTGACAGTGAGTAGTTAATGACTACCTGGTTCAGGTGAGAACAGCACCTACTGTGAAACCAGTGTGGAGACTCTCAGCTTCTCAAGAGAGGATGGGCCAGAACTTCCCCTGAAAGACAAGGTAAACAGCAGGGTTAGGACGACAGCAGAGGAATGCGAAAAATCCACTTAAATGGCTCCCTTAGTGTTCTGAGGGCAGGTCAGTGTGTGAGAATAGAGAGGTAAAAGTGAATGGCTGAGAATTTGGAAGAACAAAGAAAAAAGCGAGGATGGAGGGGTGTGATGAGAGACTGGTGACTTGTCAAACTACATCTACGGATGTAGGTGGGAAAGCAGGGACCTGCTGGATATACCAGAGACGGGACTCTCTACACAGTTACCTATTGTTCAAAGGGAAATGGCTTTCAGTAGACCTTTCACACACAGTCATGCTCGCTTTGCACTGCTGACAGATTTGTCTTGGAGGACGTTAGCAAAAGGCTTAAGCTTTTGAACTCTGCTGTAGTGCCAAAAATATTACTCAGCTGTGGCATTACATCATTAAGACTTTGTACTTTTAGGTGGTTGTAATGACTATGTTGGCAACATATTTAGGAACATATTACAAAAAACAATGTGCTTGAATTTAGCATGAATTTGCTTATATTTTTACGTCTTATGTAGACACCTAATTCGATTTAAATTTGGCACAAAGAGAACAGCCTTATTCTGTGATTTACTATAAACATTTCGTTCGTAATTTCTGTGTAATTCTGATAAACAGAGAGACTTGTTGAAATGCATTCATACATTCATAATTTAAATGTAACATTACGCTCAACTTTCATCCAAACAAACTGCTATCGGTGAAATGTAATTGCAATTGATTGTGCCTGACCACCACAGGATATCCCGTTAATGAGGTGTTAATGGGTTTCTTTATTGCTAGGATAATACCATTGGACTTTTTGTGTTGTGTAGTGACACTTTAAAGAGACAAAGTGGCACTATTACCTACTAATTCTTAAATTACATAGATAACAGAGCAAGACTTATATTTGATGGGTTTACAGAGTAATTGGTGTAACTGGTTTGAGTTTCTCTGACCTTTGACCTTTGCCTGCAGAGGTTAAGATGCACCTGCAACTGTGTGTCATGACCCATGTAACCTCAGTCACACAGACCTTCCTTCAACAAATACTGGACAAGACAGCAGATGGATACTAAAACAAAATAGCTTTTAATGATTTTATCTTTCCTCTGTCTAAAAGGCCACATACTGTACAGTCAAAAAAGTGTTTAAGAGTGTTTAAAAAGGTATAGCTGACTCAATATTGTATTTCAATTGGCAGTGTCAATCAACAGTCCATGCAACTCATGCATTTTATTCCAATCCTCTGAATCCATATGATAGATTTCTGCTAGGAACAAAATGAAATTTGCTAAAAAAATATGTTACTCTCTTCAAAAAGTTGCTATGCTTTCCAGAAAATCTCTTATTTAAAAATTGTGGTCACCACCAACTTTCATTGATTTCTACTATAATTCTAACATTTGTTCTTTATATAATGTTTTAAAATGACAAATGTGAGGAAATTATTGTAGATTTCAGAGTATATAACAATTCATTTTATTTAAAAATCATAACTCACATTCCAAAGGATGCATTATCTTTTGGAAAACCAGCAAGAGACATAATGAAAATGACTTGGTGAATGAACAGATGAGGACGTTATTTTCCAAGAGGTGGTATTTATGGTGTGATTGTTTGTGCGATGGATGAGGGGAGGTAAAGAGAGAGAGTGTGAGAGGTTTTAGTTGATATTTCCATGTGTGTGAGTGTTTGTGTGAGTATGGAGTGAGAGAGAGAATTGTGGAAGTTGATGTTCCTTTCCCTCAGGGATGTGACATCCCTGCAGAGGAACAAAACCAGTGCAGTATTAGTAACAGGATACGCCGCTAGCGCAAACTGGAAACTTGTACCTCCTTATCTAGAGGGCAAGTGAGTCGCTTTTCCCATACATACCTGATCCACCAGATAAAGTCCTGTTTTGCGTCTGTGAACTCTCAATTTACAAAAAAAATCCCCAACAATTAACCAGTGCACAAGGAAACAATATGGCTTTCAGTCTTCTACAGACAAACAACTATTTCAATCAATCTAATTGAAATAATTTTCAATACCAGCTAATCTCAGATTAATTAATGCTTGTGCAACTATTTGCACAAGCATTGCTTGTGCAACTTGAAATCCCTGAGAACATGTTTCTTTGTGTTCAGTTGCAGTGTCTTGATTTCCATTCTTGTGTGAGTGTGAGTGTTTGTATTATAGATATGCTTTTTGTAATTTGACATTTTTTCACAGATGAATGGATTGATGATTTATAAGTAGAAAAAAAAAAAACATTTAATTGCAGTACATGTGTCAGTTCTCTTATTTTTCCACTTTAAAACCATTTCCAAGTTAGTGTATCTATTACATAAAAAAAAGAAGATTTTGATTTCAGTCTGAACTAACCATGTCACATCTTGATATAATTTCCCCTTGCTAGTTAGTTCCACCATGACTTTCCATTAAAATATTTTTTAAGTAATAGTGCAATATTATGTCAAAGTATCTTGCATCAACATGCATATCATCAAGTTATTGCATGTTGAATATATATATATATATATATATATATATATATAATATATATATATATATATATATATTATATATATATATATA